>NC_048231.1:94060861-94241034 GCF_002007445.2 Ailuropoda melanoleuca
GAGGAGCCTGATGTGGCTCGATCCCATAACGCCGGGATCACGCCCTGAGCAGAAGGCAGACGCTTAACCGCTGTGCCACCCAGGCGCCCCTCTTCCTCCATTTCTTATTTATGGAGCAAATATATTCAGAACGACGATGAGCTGATGCCACTGGGGTGGAGGGAGAATTCCCAGAAACACAGGAACAATAGTGGGAAGAGGTGGGTTCCCGGAGACCCAGGGAAGCTGGGTTTGCAGGAGGAGGGAGTGGTCAGCAGGGACACTGTCACCGAGTCCCAAAGTGTGAAGACTGACGGTGCTCGGTGCTCGGGAGACATTGTAGTGGGATGCAGATGCAGAAGAGAAGTGGGGGCGGGGGGGGGACAAGATAGGATTAAAGCAAACAGGTGTTCAAATGGGAGAGATTTGACTGTATTCCAAGGAAGCCCAGACCCCAGTGGTGTGTGACATCGGGCGGAACAATGCATCGCAAGGAGTCCTTGCCTTTGCAAGGGGCTCAAGCCTTGTACAGCACGTTTTATTTCAGTACCACAGCGTCTGGCTTCAGGTTAGCAATAGGGCAATTTTTAGACAGCTAATCAATACAACGGCTCCACCCCCTCCTCTTCTGATTATGTAATTATCCACAGAGCTATTCCAAGAACCGCGGGCTGAGCTCTTTTCTCCCCCACATTTAGCTGGTGGAACTCTATTCCCTACGTAGACTTCTCTTGCTCCCTAAATTTTGATTTATTAACTGTTTCACCTGAAAGCAATCACCCTTGCAGTCAATTCCCCAAATAAAACATCTGCCTTTTCAATTCAGACAGCCATAAGTGAAAAAATACACCAGGGGAGCAGAATTATGTTCTCTTTTAGAAAGTAGAGATGTTTACAGAGACTTGCCTCTGACACCAGCTGCCTGGTCTGCATCGCGAATGAGCCGGCGGTGGCTGCGGCAGGGAAGATGCGCACCCCTGGCTGAGGCTCCTCGGGCTCCTCGGGCTCCCCTGCAGAGGCACAGGCAGCTCCTGGCCGCGATCCTCCCTCCTGTATTAACTGACCTTCCACAGAGGCTGCTCGAGACCCGCAAACTCTGAGGTCAATTGTCCTCCCAGCGCTCTGTTTTCCCGTAACATCTATTTGCGTGACATTCGTGGTTTTAATATGCTTTCAAATCATTGCTCTCCTGAGGCCCGCCAGGTGCCACTTTGCAGGTCTGTTGAGAAGGCTTCAGAAGGGGGTGATGCTCGTGCTCCTTTTCCCACGAACCTTGTTCTAAGTGCGGAAGTCTGGGGGCAAACACGGGTGAACCTCCTCCACGGAGGCATATTTTTATCCCTCATCAGAAGTGTGCGTGAGGCCGACACCCAGGAAAAGACACTATTAATATGTGGCCTTTGTCTCTTCTTTTTTCCCTGAATGTTTGAGCCCGTTGGAGGTTTGGTTTTTCGCCATCACTTGCAAGCAAAGCTGGTGGAGATTCTGGAAAATCGAAACCACAGAGTTCCAGAGGTCCTATCTGTTAGCAAACCTCTTTCTCTTGCAGGAGCTCAGCCGAGAGAGCCCCGCAGGGCCGTCTGTAATTACTACCCCTGCTCTCACAGGAGACAGTGCAGACCCAGGTCCCAGGGATTCCAGGAACATTTCTTTCTGCCACGTGTGTACCCATACTCCTCTGTCACACAAGTGAGCAGGGGACAAAGATAAGCCTCTGAAATGTTGTCTTCTTTTTTTTGTGAAGAAAAAAAGAAGATGACTGTAATGACTAACCACCCAAGCAGCCCACACAATAGTGTGCAGGGCAAAGAAAGAATGGAAAATTTTGTGGAGCAGAGGTGTCTCAGGGAGGGTTGGGCAGAAGAGACTAGGAAAAAAAAAATCTGCACTATGAAGGGTCTAAATGATGCTCACCTATCTCTTCACGTTAAGTAATGATGCTTTGTAAAATCGTCACAGGACTTAGTGGGGTAGAATCCCACAGGTTCACAGGATGCCTTGCAAGGATGAAGGACTTTGATGTTGGAGCAAAGCTCTACTTGACCCATTGCAGAGTGAAACCAAAAAAGCATGCTTCAATCTTACATACCTGAAACAACATGGGGTTTATTTTTTAATTTTTTTAAAAAATATTTTATTTATTTATTTGACAGAGAGAGGGAGAGAAAGAGCACAAGCAGGGGGAGCAGCAAGCAGAGGGAGAAGGAGAAGCAGGTTCCCCGCTGAGCAAGGAGCCCAATGCGGGGCTCGATCCCAGGACCCCGGGATCGTGACCTGAGCTGAAGGCAGACGTTTAACCCACTGAGCCACCCAAGTGCCCCAACATGGGGTTTATATGGTATGTGAAACAAAGGAGCTGGTTCTGGATGTGATGGGAAAAAGGAAAGGGGTGGGGACAAAAGATTGCATGTTGGTTCATTCTGGAACTGCTTAACCACAGGTGCAGTTGAAAACCATCACTGCCTCCCCGGGTAGACACGTTTACAGCTGTAAATCATCCAAAGTTTCACCATTTCCTTACGTATGTTCGACGTCAATAATTTTTTAAAGTTTCATCACATTTTAAGTGCATATAGAGATTGTTTTTAAAGAGTTATTTTTCAGATAGAGAAAGAGAAGTGCTGTAGTCAACTAATTTGAAACAAAGGCCCTTACCTCCTTCCACTGAATTCAGAAAACTCAACCGAGGAGTTCTGTAACTTGTGATAAATGACAGAACACCCTCAAATTTAATCTTACTTGTTATCTTTGCCTCAAATTGATTAGTCAGAGAATAGGCAATTTGTTTAGTGCCTTGAGTCATAGATATTCTACATGCTTCAGCTTTCTCATCAGCACAGAGAAGGCAATTTACAAAGCATTACCTGAATAAATCAAGTATTTTAGACCCAAGTGATTCCTTCATAGTTTCTGCTCTAGCCTGAGTATTTGTGTCCCCTCCAATTCCTTAGGCTGACACCTGCTCCCCAGTGTGGTGGTACACGGAGGTGAGGCCCTTGGTTGGTGATCAGGTCATGAAGGTAGAGCCCCCATGAATGGGGTTAGCACCCTAATAAAAGGGACCCCAGAGAGCTCGCTCACCCCTTCCATCATGGGAATTCATGGTGAGAAGAAGTGGGCTTTCACCAAACACTGAATCTGCCAGCTTTTTGGGATTTTCCAGCTTCTAGAACTATGAGAAATACATTTCTTTTGTTTATAAGCCACACAGTCTATTGGTAAATTTTGTATAGCAGAGCCTGTGCTAAGACAGTTTCTTTTAATTAAAGATAATTTTCTTCTTCAGAGGAGACTTATGCTTCCGAGTCCCTATTTTCTGTCTCAGAGGAGTGGCTTACACTATTTTGTTCCCAATTTAACCTGTGATGGCTTACGTCACATCCTCTTCAGAGTTCGGGGGCTGCTTCTTCAGGTGACCTTCTGGAATGCAGCCTACCCCTTTAATTGTTTTCACTATCACTTTGCATTAAGAAATGGTATGTTGAGAGAGCCATCTGGGGTAGAAGGAACTGGTTTCCCTCTCTGAAGGAATTTCAAAGTGCAAATTCAAGTCAAGTTACAGGTATGGAAAATGGAAATTCGGGAGTAGCTTTCTAGAAAAATCTTAGTTATTTTTCTACTTCCAATTTTCTTTTTCTTCCAAGCAAAGCAGATTGCTTCTGTGTTAGTCCCAGCCTCACTCCATCCTGGCATTCATGGCAGTCAGAGAAAAGTGCATGTTTGATCTTGACCCCTACTAGATCTCAAGGTCCATGAAAGTAGAGAGGATGATATTTTTCTTATTTATTGTTCTCAGATACTATATAGAGCACATTTTAAAGTGCTTAGTAAATAATTTGCTGAATCTCACTGACACAAGCACTCTTTTTCATAGAATATTGGAACTGGATGTTTTATTTTTAAGGAAGTATTCATTCAGCTGTTCTAAAGTCTGCCTATGTTAATTCCAACATCTCTATCCTGTCTGGCTTGTTTCTATTGACTGTTCCTCCCTCCCCAATTTATGGACCATATTGTTTTGCTTCTTGGCTTGTTTGTAATTTTTGATTGTGTGCTGGACTCTGGAGCCCAGGCTGGATTTCGTTTTCTTCTTTTAAAGAATGTTACGCTTTATCCTGGCAGACAATTTCCTGCAGATCAGCTCAATTCTTTCAGGGCTTGTTCTTAAACTTTGTTAAGATAGCCTAGACAAGCCTTATCAATGATGTATATGGTGGTGTTCCTTTATGTCTGCCTCCCTCCCTTCTTGCTCAAATTATTTCACTACCATGACTCTTGGTTTCTTTATCTCAAAATGCAGTGAATAATGTTGTAGTGGACAGATGGGTCTCCCTCCCAAAGATGTTCACAACCCAATCCCCAGAACCTGTGAATATGTTACTATGATATGGATAAATTAAAAATTCTGAGATGGAGAGATTATCCTGGATTATCTGAGTGGGCCCTATTGTAATCATGAGATCTTTAAAAGGGAAAGGGAAGGAGATGTGTTGAGGGAAGCAGAGATCAGAAACATGCAAGGATGAGGCCATGAGTCAAGGAATGCAGGTGACTTCTAGAAGCCAGAAAAGGCAAGGAATTGGATTCTCCTAGAACCTCCAGAGATAGCCCTGTTGACACTTTGCTTTTAGGACTCCTGACCTCCATAGATTTAGGATAATAAATCTGGGTATTTTAAGCCATTAAGTCTGCGACAATTTGCTCCATCAGCAATAGGAAACTCATACAAATGCCTACCTCGAAGTTTTTGGAGATTAGAGATCGTGTATGTGAGGCATTGGTAGATGATCAATACATTGCGTCTTCACAGTTCCCTTGTGCTTCCGAGCCTGGTGGTAGACTTCGCTGGTGGTAGACCACCAGCATTGGCCATAGTTACAAAAGTAATACTGGCATTACAACGTACATAGTATTTTATAGTTTAGAAAGCTACTTAATGGGCATTGAACTTAAAACTCAGAAGGGAATCAGCATAATCTAGAAATTTAAATATAGAATTTAAAATTATAAATATAACTAAAGAATTTCCTATTTTACACATGAAGGAACTGTGGTTTCGGGAGAATTTGACCTTCCTCTACAGACGCAAAAGAAATAAGAATGAAATCTAAGATTATATCTCTGGATTCTACATTCAGGATCCTCTACCCATTTCTGTCCATCTTTTTCTGTTCCTGCTCATGATGAAAACCTGGGCCATAGCTTCCTTTTCGTTTGCACCTCTTCTTTTTACGGTGAAGATAAAAATTCAACGACAAAGACCACAGCCTCTGTCTCCCTTTCTTCTCTCTATCCCAACTTTAACTAAGTCCTAACAAAAGAAGTTCCGTTAGCAGGTTTTAAAAAAAAAATTTTTTTTTCTTTCAGTTTTTTTTCCCCCCCTTTGGAAACTTCTAAACCTGAAAGTAGCCTTCCTTCTTAATGCCATTGCTTCATGATTAAGTATAACATGGTGACGGAGCACAAAATAGCCAGTCTGGCGTCTGTTCTGTTGCTTCCTTGCTACATTTGTGGAACAGTTCATTCAACCTCACTCAGCTTCAGCCTCCCCCTCTGAAAGTCCAATGGCATTGCAATAGTACTCTGAAATGTTATTTTCAGAATAACAGCTTCAAATGGTGAGAAAGCTTTTAAAACATTCTGCTTCCATTTAAATGCATGTTTCAAACCAGGCTTCCAAATGTCCAGTGACTCAAAAACACCTTTAGGTAATATCCTCAAAGTAAATTCCAGCCACTGATTGACAGAAATGAACTCCTAGGGTGTTGAAATATACATCTACTCTTTATTGCCACATCCACTCAAGCACTTCACAATGTGGAGTCAAATCTGTTAGAATAGCCCTTTGGACATGTTTGTCTTGTTGGATTCAGGATGTATTCATTTCTGGCTGCCAAGGGTGTAGTTTGCTTCTCTTTAGGGTGCTCAGTTTGAACTGACATCTGTTACAGATACTGCCTGACTAACGAAGCCTTTTTATTTTCTTAAAGCCTGATGTGACCCAGGGCAGCTCAGGGATGAAAAAAAGAAAGAACAAATCAAACAAGAAAGACCAAGATTTCACACCAAAATAAATTTTTAAAGGGATGCATGATGCATTTTTTTCATTACAGTTTAGGAACGCGAAGCACAGACACTAGATTCTGTTAATCCTTAAATCGGGTTTTCTGCAGGTGCCTCCTCCTGTTGCCCCATTGGGTTCCTTGACCGTGACTTACGTGCTCTGTCCACTTTAACAGGGAAGATCAGAGGCTTGAGAGCTTTTATGAATTTCCCCTGAGGGAGAACGTGGCTATTTATGCAGAGTAAATTAAACATCCTGGGATATACAAAAAGGCTATCACCATTGTGATGATTACATTTAGTGTGGCAAATTTGATTTCAGGAACCGAGCAGAGTTGTGAAGTCAGAGGTTAATCCTCCCCTGAGTAAAACTCCCTCAACACGCCAAGGTGATTAATTACTGGCTGAGGTGGTAGGAATAATAGGGAAACGGTCCCTTTCTAATGCCTTACCTCCTGACTCTATTTTTAAGACTCATTTCAAATATTTAGGGTCCATGCAGACCACCTTGCCCCAGATAGAAAAAACTAGTGTGCATCTGCACAGAAAAAAGTTGATCACAATGATCGTCACTGACTGTTGCCAACACTAGTCTGTTCTTTTTAATTATATCTCATGTGTTCACATGTCATCCTCATGAATGACATTTGGAGGTGCTGGAGTAACCCCTGCCATAAAGATGAGGTAACAGAGGAAACAGAGAAGTGTTTAGAAACTTAGCTGAAATTGTCAAGGAAATAAACTGANTGTTCTTTTTAATTATATCTCATGTGTTCACATGTCATCCTCATGAATGACATTTGGAGGTGCTGGAGTAACTCCTGCCATAAAGATGAGGTAACAGGAAACAGAGAAGTGTTTAGAAACTTAGCTGAAATTGTCAAGGAAATAAACTGAGAGTCTTAAAACTATTTGAACTCTGAATCCTTTGCTGTACCTGCTACAAAATAACATCATTGCCCCAAAACACTGGGGGAAATCTCTTTATAGCCCTCTGCAAGACTACTCTACACAAGAGTGCAATGCAAGATCCACTTTATCCTTTCACAGTCAATGCCTTTTCCGGACTCACGTACCAGGTCAGCTGGAATTGAGAAATATGTTGAGATATAATGGTATCATCTAGCCATCGGCATAGGATTTCTTTTAAATTCAAGTTGATTTCCTTTTTTAAAAAAAAAGATTTTATTTATTTGAGAGAAAGAGAGAGAGAGAGAATGAGTGGGGGGAGGGGCACAGGAGAGAATCCCAAGCTTTTTAAGGGGATTGATCTCCGGACCCATGAGATCATGACCTGAGCCGAAACCAAGAGTCCAACACTTCACCAACTGAGCCACTCAGGCGCCCCTATCCAAGTTGATTTCTAAAATGTCAATTTAAATCCCTGAGGGTGGGACTTGGCCTTGTTTACATTTTATTGTTGACTTAATAATAAGTGAATGAGAAAAATCACAGGTTCTATCCAAACTGTAGGGGTGATAACAACTCATTTGGGTGTCTATAACTGCTTCAAATACACTATTTAGTTTTCCAAGGAAATACCTCCTTGGAATAAATGCTAATTTGAGGGGGTAAATGACAATATATATTTGTAGATGGGACACTATTTGTACGTCACGTCCAAAGGATTCTGTCTCAGCAGCTTGGGCTCACTGGTATGCACCTGTGGAGAGAACAGACTCCATGGCCACCCAACTAGCCTTTGCTCTGGAAGCTCAAGGAGGCAAAGAATGATGAGCAACGCAGAGAATCTCCTCTGGACGGTTCTCAGAGGCCCAACACTGAGACAGCATGGACTCTGGGGAGAAACTATGAGAGCGAGCCCCAATCCCAGGAAGCAGCCACAGGATGGGGTCACTGTACAGATGTGGGTAAGTGTATAGATTCCAGAAAAGTAAAAGGAAATAGAAGGTGAAGCTTTAGTCACATGACCAAGAATCACCTGTCTGTGTGATCTTTCCTTCATCCGTGCATATGGATAGTGATTCCTCTTGGCACCTGCACTTTGAATGCAGAGACCCCGAAACATGAGGTTATGGAGGTGCTGGACAGAGTGTGAGAGTAAAATACTGCCGCTGGCCTCACTCTGCTACAGGAGACCAACGTACAAAAGGATCAACTATACTGTGATTTTATCGCTGTTATGAATAGAGGCAGAAACAGTGCTGCTCATGTCTGGAACAGCAACAATGTACTCCGATTGTTGAGTTCAGATGGTTGTATTAACAAGATTACCTCTGATGAGGATTTTGAGGAAGAATATCCTTTTGACATAAGAAGAAACGAAGAAACAGAGAAAAGAAAATAAAGATCATTCCAGAAAGAAAGTAAAAAAAAAAAAGTGAAAATATTAGAATGGTGACAAGAAACAGCCTGTTTGTCCCTTTTGAGAATCTGATTAAAAAAATAGATACCTCTCCCCAGAAACATGCATGTATCTGTGTCCACCCAAAGTTTACTCTATAATTTTAGGGGCATGATAGTNGACATAAGAAGAAACGAAGAAACAGAGAAAAGAAAATAAAGATCATTCCAGAAAGAAAGTAAAAAAAAAAAAAGTGAAAATATTAGAATGGTGACAAGAAACAGCCTGTTTGTCCCTTTTGAGAATCCGATTAAAAAAATAGATACCTCTCCCCAGAAACATGCATGTATCTGTGTCCACCCAAAGTTTACTCTATAATTTTAGGGGCATGATAGTCTTTTCCCAAATTAGATTCGCCACTTTTTTTTTTTTTTGGAAGATTTTATTTATTTTTGTGACAGAGAGACAGCCAGCGAGAGAGGGAACACAAGCAGGGGGAGTGGGAGAGGAAGAAGCAGGCTCCTATCGGAGAAGCCTGATGTGGGGCTCGATCCCAGAATGCTGGGATCACGCCCTGAGCTGAAGGCAGACACTTAACAACTGCCCCACCCAGGCGCCCCTAGATTCGCCACTTCTAACAAGACAACATTTTGCAGGATGTGGGCGCAGGGACTTTGNCCCTGAGCTGAAGGCAGACACTTAACAACTGCGCCACAGGCGCCCCTAGATTCGCCACTTCTAACAAGACAACATTTTGCAGGATGTGGGCGCAGGGACTTTGCTCTTGAAGACCAGGCCAACACATTCACGTGTACTGCACAGAAGCCCGAGATCGTGAGAACACCTCCTAGAGAGAAATCATTTTTCAAATGCGGTGTCGTATTTCTTTCCAGAGAGAATTTTATGTGTGTGTTTTTTTTACTTTATTCCTCTCTGCTCATTTTGGGGATAATTGTTTGCATTTGTAATATGTGCAAGCACAACATCTGCCTCCAAGTGAGCTCCTGTGTTCACCAGTCACTGAAGCAACGAAGCAATTGAAATGCAAGAACATTTCTTAAAATGTTGTTGCTTGTTAATAACTCTTCATGCTCGGAATGTTGCATCTCTTGCACCCTGAGCCTATTAATCTTGAAAATAACACAAGTTACATGGTTCTTATTATGTGCTGTTAAAGAATACAATAGAACAGTGGAGTGAGCGAGAGGGGAATTCAGCGATTTCTCGCTGGAATCTTTCAGGCAAATATTTTGGGGAGTGGATCTTACTCAAGGAATAAAGAATTTTATTAAAGTAATATTTTATTTATTGGATTAAAAACTTAGCCTGCCAGACTCTGGGAGGAAGCTTCTTGTGAAAAATCAATAAGATAAGAGTATTAATCTAGTAGAAAAATGAAGTTGGCCCATAACCACATGAAAAGATATTCAACCTCACCAGTAATTGAAAATAGTAAAAAATATAAAAAAGGAAATGCTCTTTTCTTCACTTGAATTCCAAACCTGAAAAATGAAGGGTAATACCTCGCACTTGTTAGGGAGGGTAAAGCCAAGAGTACAAAGTGGTATACATTTTCTGGAGGGTAATTTGGTGTATTGTGCCAAAATTTGAAGAAAAAATGACATAATATGGGCTTAGCATTTCCTCTTTTTAGAATATATCTTTAGGAATAGTATATATTTCAAAATACATTTGTGCAGAAATGGTCATTGTTAAAATGTGTAACATATTGAAAAATTGAAAAACTAACAAAAAACTGAAAGCTAACTAAATTTCCTAAAATAGGATTGATCTACTCCATATATTATATGGGTCCATGTGAAAAACCCTGCAATCAATCAATCTATCTATATCTATATCTATCTATCTATCTATCTGTCTACATATTTGTATATCAAAAATCTACGGACATATACTTATTGTCATAGAGGTTTACAGTGTACTTTGGGAAAATTGTCAATTGAAAAGTATTTGTAACAAAAATTATGAGTATGAGGTGTTAAAAATTATTTATATATATTTTACAGAGAAGTTTGGAAGCATATACAACAGAATGTCAATACCTGTTATCTCTGCATAATAGAATTTTAAGTAAATTATTTCTATTGCTTATCTGCATTTTCTCAGCCTTTTCAATTACCATGTGTTATTTCTTTATAATACAAAATATGGGACATATATCTCATGGCAACAAAAAAGAAAAGCAGAGTTCATTTAATATTTTATTATAGAACCTGGATAGAGATACAACTTTAAGTGTGAGTATTTTTAAGTTCGGTTTTCTTCACTCTTCACTCAACATTCACTCCCCCACCCCCTGCCACTGTATGTAAGGGAAACACTCTACTAGAGGAAGCAAACTAAATGAGCAGATGTGGATGAAAATTCTATGATAAATTCCATGTGCAGAAGCTATGGAGCAAATCTACAATGGCATATTGGCCAATTCAAGACTCAATTAACAGAAAATCTGCAATCTGGTCAAAATAAATGTTCAAATAAAATGGTAATATACCTTACACTGCCTCACAATGAGAAATGAAATTTCATAGAAGAGGTGAATAGAAGGAATATTTTAAAATTTCAACTTTTTTTCCAACTCTCAGTGGGGCCAGAAAATGATTTTAATGATAGCACATAGCTGTAATTTCATATGTAAATCAAAGCATGCCCCAACCTTGTCATGAAAGGAAGCTGTGCCTCCCTGGCCAGTCTAGTGAACTGATGGAAATCAGGCTTCACTCGCTTTTTGTTAGTCATTCACCAGGCATGTATGGAATGCCTCTGATAGGCACAGTACAGTTTTAGACCCTGGACGAGGATTAACATTATGGTCATGGTCATCATGGAGTTTGGAAACGATTCAGAACTAAGACTTCCACATGCAACGTCAAGTAACAGTGAAGGGGTGTATGTTCTTACACATCTAGAGCACTGGTACAGACCCTTAGCAAATGGCTAAGAAAGCATAAGGAAGGAGTTCTTCTGATGAACTGGATTTCAGGATACAGAACAGAGGGAAAGGTCAGTCCAAAAAGAGGAATATGGCCATGTGAGGAGTACAATATTTTCTGTTGAAATTATTTCTTAGGTTAGTTTTGTGGGAATGCCTGTGTGGGAAGCTCCAAATTTAATGTAGACAAAGCATAATCTTCTCTTGGACTGTTGAATTGAGAGGTAGGAAAACGGTATGCAGGGATTAAAAAGAATGTAGATAGTTCGCTCTAAGATGGAATATTTGCTGTTATGTTTTATTTATTCATTAAACATATGATGAATGCCTGTCACATCCCAGGGAGTATGCAGTGCACTGGCACTACAATGTAAACAGAACAGTCACAGTTCTTCACTCCCATGAACTATTAAGAATGCAGTTCTGATAGGGGCGCCTGGGTGGCTCAGTCTTTCAGCTCGGGTCATGATCTCAGGGTCATGAGATCGAGCTGGAGTTGGGTTGTTGGCTCTAAGTGCGGAGCCTACTTAAAAGTCTCTCTTCCTCTCTCTCTATTCCTCACCCATTCTCCCAGCTCATGCTCGCTCTCTTTAAAAAAAAAAAAATACGGTGGTTCTGATAAAACTTTTTATGATCAATTTATCATTCACTCTGTGTACATATAAAGGCAGCTTATTGGTACATATGCCCATTAAAATAAAGTTAAAAATAATGAAAAATATCATCTACATGGTAATGTCTCTCAAATGAGTCCATTACAGAGACAATAAATATTAGTATAGATTCATTGCATGAATCTCTCTTTTAGTTAGCTATGGTGGTGTGATGGCTTTCAGCTTTTTCTTAATGGAACCCACAGTAAGAAATATATTTTATATCAATCTTGGTACACACACACACAAATAAGAAACAAAAGTTTCACAAGAAAATAAAAAAAAATAGTTAAATTATAAAATGTGTAGAAAAGATGGACTATATAATAGATAGTATTGGGACATAGAAAAGAATAAATTTGTCCATCACACTATACATAGAAATAAACTAATAATATTAGAAAGCTACTTGCAAAATGAAAAATTTAACATTTTAATTTAGAGGAAAGTATCTGAGCTAACCTTGAGCTATGGAAGATGTCTTAAACAATACAGAAAAAAGGATAAAAAATTGGCAGCATTAAAGTGAAAACAAACACACCTCTATATATCAAATGATTAAATGCAAAAAGAAAGACAAACACTTTCACTTCATGTAATCAACAAGAGCTAAAAAGCCTGCTATATAAAGATTTCTTAAAAAAAACACAAAAACCCAAAGCACAAAACACATTTCAATGGAGAAAGAGGGAAGGGAATAAGCAGGTGATTAACATAAACAAAACCATCAAAGTGCAATAAAGACCTAAAAAGATGCCCAACCTCACTACTGGCCAAATGCAGTGAGATGCCATTTCTTAACCATCAGTATAGGAAAGTTAGTTTCAAAGTACAGAGACTGGTTAGAATGTGAGTTCTCATATATTGCTGGTGGAAATGTAAATCATACCATCCATTTGAGGGGCAATTTGGCAAAATATAACGGTAGAGATGTTCTTGCATATATATTTAAGTAGACATATACAAAATTTTTTTGCATCATTGCAAAAGCAAAATGTGAGAAACAACCTAAATGTCTATCAACAGAAGGATGAATCATTAAATCATGGCATACTGAGCAAAGATATTATGTAGAAGTTCAAATCAATGAACTAGAGATACTTGCATCATTGTAAGTAAATCTCACCAAATAATCCTGAGTGATAAAAACAGATTATATAAGAACAGTAAAGAGTAAGATTTACATATTTCAACTATGCTCTGTTGTCCTATATTTACATGAATAGCATCATTTTTATTGTAAATGCTTGGTGACAATAAACCCAAACTCAGGACAGTGGCTGCTGCTCGTGTTGGAGGACCCCAAAACCATCCTCAGATTTGAGGATTTGATAGAATGACTCAGATCACAGAAAAGCTTTATACTCGTGGTTACAGTTTATTACACAGAGAAAGGAACCAGGTTAAAATCAGCAAAGGAGCAAGGTGCATGGGGAGAAGTCTAGGAGAGTCCAGGGACAAGTGTCCCTGTGTCTTCTCCCATGGGGGACAAAAACATGTGAAGTATTGCCAATCAGAAAAGTCGCCTGAGTCTTGTTAGGTGCCTGAGTGTCTGCATGAGAATCTAGCCCTCAGCTGGTTGGACAGGAGTCCCCAGAGGAAAAATGGGACCCCTGAGGAAAGACCTCAGCAACATAAAAGCACTCTTAATCAGGTAGACTGTTCCAAGGGCTCAGAGCTCATCTCCTAGGAGTCAGCTGAGGGCCAATCCCAAAGACAAGACTTCCTTGGGAATGTGCGGGATTTTACAAACTCCACTTCTGCTGGGCTAACGCCTTCCTGCGGACTTCTAGAGATGTAGGATGGGGCTGGGATCAGCCAAGTGTACACAGGGGCTTCAAGGTGAAATGTAGTTTATTTCTTAAACTGGGGGGAAGTGTGTATGGGTATCAATTATATAATTCTCTAGACATGTTTATGCTTAATTGCATAAAATTACAAAAAGAAAGTCCATGTACCAGGGGAATATCACTTAATCCAAGTTTGTCTAAAAATGGTTAAGATAAATGATACTCAAATCATAAATAATAATAGTTTTTACAAAAGATGAAGTCATAAAATATGTTTGGTTTTGGCTTGGGAGTAGTCCACCTACTAAGAATACATTTCATTGGTGAAAATAATATCAGAACTTTTCTCTTAACGTGCATGTTTTTTCATTTTTTTTTTTTTTTAGAGATATGGAATAGGGGTGCCTGGGTGGTTCAGTAAGTGTCTGCCTTCAGCTCAGGTCATGATCCCAGCCAGGGTCCTGGGATTGAGCCCCACATTGGGCTCCTTGCTCGGTGGAAGAATGCTTCTCCCCCTCCCTCTGCCTGCTGATCCCCCTACTTGTACTCTCTTTCTCTCTTTCTCCCTCTCTGTCAAATAAATAAATAAAATCTTTCTTTAAAAAACAAATAAAAGAGATAAGGCATAATATCAGCCTTATTTCACTATCCAGGTGGCAATCTATGTCTGTCGGTTTCTCCCGATTTTACACAAATCCAAATTACTACACATTCTCCAAATATATCATAATAATTTTTGCTCTTGTCCTTTGTGTACTTCTGCTTTTATTTTCTTCCTTAAATGGTCCTCCTTTAGTCCACGATAGGACTCTTCCTGCTCCTGCGTTAAGACTCCATGTAGACGCGACCGTCTCCGTGATGAGTTCCATCACCATCACTACAGTAATAACTGGTAGTGTCTACTGAGTAGCAGGGAGCATTCTGAGGTCTTCACAGGCACTAAACCCTTCAATCTTCACAACACCCAGTGAGGTAGGTGTTGTCATTCTCATTTCATCAGTGACGGAAACTTAGCCAAGGTCACAAAATTCCTAAATGGAGCATGGGGCATGGGACCAGGCTGTGGAACTGTAAAGTTCTGCTGCGGTCCATCGCTCTCCTCATCTCCAACATTGTTATGCTTCTATTGTGTCTTGTATATAACTTTATTGTTGCCTTTGTCACATTGTGGAATGATTTGTGGCTGTCTCCTTCACCAAGCAATATGTTTCTTGAGGTCTTAGGAAATCCTTAGACCCCTGCCGTGAAGTGCCTAGTATATTAGGAGGAGTTAAAGATGTTTATTTAATAAATTAGTTATAAGACTATAGATTTTACTATTTCATTGGGATATATAATTCAGTCTTTAAAAAAAGTAATGTGTACAGGGAGTTTCAGTAGAGAAATGCTGGGGGTGGGGGGGTGGGCGGTGGCTAAACATTTAAATACCTTCATTTTATTTGTATTTTAATGAGAACACCAAATGATTCAGTCAAATGTATAAGCTACTCTTGTTTGTTTATTTGGGTAGTTACCAGATTATTTTCATGGAACTATATCAGCACTTCAACGTGGTCATGGCAGTTATAAATTAAAAATCCAGCATTATGTTTTTACTACATTTTTCGTAACCAAATGAATTTATATTCGATAATATTTTGATTATAATAATCTATAATACATATTAAGGATTCACATGCACATACTTATTTCTGTTTATTTTATTTTATTTTATTTATTTATTTATTTTTTTTTTTAAAGATTTTATTTATTTATTTGACAGAGACAGCCAGCGAGAGAGGGAACACAAGCAGGGGGAGTGGGAGAGGAAGATGCAGGCTCACAGCGGAGGAGCCTGATGTGGGGCTCGATCCCATAGCGCCGGGATCACGCCCTGAGCCGAAGGCAGACGCTCAACCGCTGTGCCACCCAGGCGCCCCTATTTCTGTTTATTTTATAAACACATCACATACAAACACACTTCTATGTGTTTCTTCCTTCCTTTCTTTCTTTCTTTCCTTTTTTTTTTCCATTTGCAAAGCCATTTTCACATTCTCTAAGAAAATGTCTACTATAGATCACTGGAGAAAGAAAATCTAAAACTTTTACCTAGTTAGCTCCTGTTTTAAATTATTGAATTGTAGTGAATGTAAAAGGAAGATGTATCTGGGATACTGTCCAAGGCAGACCTACTCACCATTTAACTTATCACCTTTTAAGGGGGTTGCCAAAAAGGATGCTGGCTTTTGACAAAATAGCCTTCTTCCTTATGTGTTACACTCAATCTCTACAAAAAATTATTACCTCCATCTTTCCTTGTTTTTCTTTCATTTTAAACATTCTACCTGCTTACGTTCTTCAATTTGGGGTTTATTTGACTTCCATGACAAAGAAAATGATCCTTTGTTACATTAAATCTTGACGTTGGCAATGTAAGTTAACCAATGCGATTCTAAGCACATCGGAGGGGCGCATGAATCACAACGATAAACATTTGAGGCTGAACCACTGACTCTTATTTTTCTTGCTTTTAGAGTCAGCACTGTTACGGCAAATAAAAGCCCAAGCCCTTGGTACCAGAATTAGTATTAGAAGGAATTCATTGTAAGAAAAGTGCCCTTGTGAGTAAATACACGGGGTTAGCCCAGGACTGTTCCAAAAGGAAGTCTTGCTTTGCATTCTAGCAAACACAAAAAAGCCCCACAAAGGAGGCAGACATCATCTTCTCTCATCCCACCCTAAATGAAAGCAAGCAAGCTGAAAATTGGTAGAAGAGTTGATTTCACCACATGTTTATGTTAATAGGGTATTTGACTTTTGAATGCTTCATAAACCTCGTTATGCTCTGTGCTATTTGAGGGAGTAAAACAGCTGGAATGCTTCCAGAAGCCTTAATTGGAATCAGCTTAGCAGGGGCTGACAAGGTTTCCTAGTGTTTAGTTTCAAACTTATTATAAAAATGCAAAATTATGTGCCATTTATTTTCTATTCCTCTTTGGTTTATGCCTGTAAAGGTAAGACTTAGCTGCATTAGGAAATAAACTCATTTTTCCCTTGTCTGCCCCAGGCTAGTGCTCTGAATTCAGCAGCATGGGTATTGTCTTTGCTAATTAGCTATGGCCTCACTTCCCATGCAACACAGAATGTCCCAGAGATCCCTCCCCCATGCATTTTGATTACTGGCTAAATGATCGCTCAACTGGCCAACCCATGGTCGAGTTACTGAGCTGTGTGGTCAATCTGCCGCCAATGTGGTGAGCAAGGCCACAGAAATATGGTCAAAGATGGCTCTGGGGGCCTCTTAGGTTTCTCCTACCAAAGGGTCACATTTATTATTGGTCAACTATCACAAGCAGGCTTTCGGTTTTATTTCAAGCCATGAGAAACACATGAGTTTTATGTTTTCTGCCAGATTTTAGGGAATTAAATGCTTTTTATTTTGTTTTTTAGTTGGGCTTTTCAGCTTCAATTGGCTCTAGTGTTTCAACCTGTCTATATTGCTTATTATACTGTTGCCTGGCGTTGAAAAAAAAAAAAAGAATTCTGTTCCTTAAAAAAAAATTTAAGTGCCTCTATGTGCTAATGACACCCACACATGTATAAGATGTAATTCCGTTTTGAGATTATCAATCTGTTTGGGATGCAATGGAAATGTGAACAAATAATTTAGAATTAATGATGAGTAAGTTCTGATGCCAAATGTTGTCTGGTTAGCTGACGTAGAGGCAGCTTACCCTAGCTTTTTACTAAAATATATATGAGGGCACGGAAAAGGATTAAAAACTCAACCTAGGTGTTCTCTGGTTCCACACTGCAAGTCATAACTCCATCCTAATAACAAGTCAAAAGCCAAAAAGACCAAAAAGTCAACAACTTCTTTTATTTCCATAAAAGAGAAGGGCAGACTCAGGGCAATCCACTGTCCCTCAAGATTGGAGAGACAAACGGGTGAATAAGGGGTCATGGCTTCCTGGCGCAGAGAGACTCATAAGCAGAAGCCACCTTGGAAACCAGCATCTGGGTAGAAAAACCTGAACTGTAATTGGTGAATTGTTGGAGGGTCAGTGTAGATACCTCTGAGAGTTAAAAACTCCAAGGGGACCCCATCACATGTGGGCCCCCACAATATTGTGAGATTTACCTCCAGGAACTCGACCAGGTTCCCCGAGTAAATATCCAGGAAAAATCTGTTTCTAGCCGAGGAGGGGGTAGAAGGAATTTTGAAATACAGCAGAGCCCTCTTTTCTTCTTAACAAGACCTGCCTGCAGGGCAGACTAGTTAACCAGAGCCTAACTTGCTGGGGTGTTATCAGAGACTGGCTGACCTGGGGAAGGGAAGTACCCAACTCCAGCTCACTCTCACCATCCTGTCCCACTTAAGGCGGAAAGAAAAACTGAGAAACACTTGTGTCATTCGTAGTCCAAAGGCACAGGCTCACTAGAAAACCTTTCATACCACCAGACGACTCTTGCCCTCTCTTACACCTCACTACCACATTACTAAAGGACTATTTAAAGCAGTTCCTTTTGCCCAATTCATCCTACCCGGTTATAAAGAAAAAATTGCAAGGCAAATAGCAAAATGAGAAGAAACAGAGCAGACATCAGAACCAGACCTGGCAGGGATGTTGGAATTATCAGCCCGGGAATTAAAAGCAACTATGATTAATATGCCAAGGGCTCTAATGGGTAAAGTAGACTGTGCGAGAACAGATGGGTGATGTAAGGGGAGAGTTAAGAATCTTAAACAGCAAAAAGAAATGCAAGAGATCAACAACACTGTGACAGAAATGAAAAACACCCCTGATGGGATTAGCAGTAGGCTTTTGCTGAATCAGTCCACAGCACAAGGGAACACGACTTCCACATTGTCAAGTACCATGGACTATTCTTGGCTTTCATTTTACCTGGTGCATCCAGTAACATTTTATACCGACGTGCATTCCTTCTGTCCTGCTACACATCCTTTCAGGACACTGTGCTCCTTTCCCACCCCTCCATCACCCCTTCCCATCCTCTTTTCTGGTTCCTACAACCTTTTGCTATCTCCTAATGTTGGTATGCCCCATGGCCCTTGGTCCTCTTCTCTCCACTATCTACATTTATTAACCCCAACTTCATCTAGTTTTGTGGGTCAGGATACCATCTATAGTCTGACATGTCTCCAAAGTTTACACCCCAACCAAATGTCTTACTGTGCTCCAGTCCCCTCTATCCAGTTTAGGTCAACGGTGGAAGGGATGCCACGGAGCATCTGAGCTTCACGGAGTTGGTTAAAGATGCAGACTGATGGGAGTTTTCCATCATCCGCAAATGAAGTCAGAAGTCGTGCTTCATTCCAGAACTGACATGTGTCACAGGAACCCTCATATGGCCTCACATAACTGCAAGAGGTTTGGGAATATCCATGGGAGAGCCCATGGATATTCAGTGAGCACATGATATACTGCCACATTGGACTATAGGTGATACTCTATTTATAGGAAAGAAATTATACATATACATATACACACATATAAATAAAATAAAGTATATATATATATATAATCTATACATTTATAGACATCATATACAGGCAATAGAATTGTTTTAATTTCTGCTTTCTCTTTTTCTGCATTTTCTATTTTTCATGATGAACATTTACTGCCTTTGCAATCATAAAAAGGTTAATTTTGATTCTATAACTAAAAGCAAATGTTGGGGGCCAGAGTATGGCAGTCCTCCATGCAACATTAGGCCCTAATGAAAGGAACAAGGAAGAGGAGGGCATGGAGATTGAAAGACAAATGGACACAGGGCTGGAGGAGATTGGCCAGGGAGGGAAATGTGGAAGACATCTGTGAAGAAAATTTTAAGAGAAAGGAACTAATTTGCAGGAGAATTCCTAAGTGCCATGGGGAGGAGACCGGGAGACAGATTTGGGGCTGCTGTGCCAGCTCAGCCGAGGGGGTGCCTCGCTCCTGGGAGAGGTGGACAATGGTAAATGTAAAGAAGTGGTTCATGTGAATGAAGAAGCAGAAATAAAAAGAAAATGGTGGCCATACAAATGGGGCTGCAGAGATGGTCCAGAGAATGTATTGTGCAGAAGGGGAAATGTACTGAGCAGTTATCCTAAGGAAATAAGCCTGCAAAGGAAGCTGGGCTGGGTTGTGATCTCAGTATTGGTAAGGAAGGCGTATATGTATCAGGCAGGATGCTAACTCTAAGAGATAAAACGGGCAATCCTATAAAGTGCTACATACTTAAAAGAAAAGCTACATAAGCGCTTGGAAGACAGACTGGTTTTAGGATGATGATACCTGGATATGACAGAGGGTGATGTAAATGTCATTTGAATTTATAACGCCAGATTTGAAACTGATTCTTTTCTTGGTGGCAGGAGGAGTGGCTCTCTCTGTCACAGTCGAGGTGGAAGCTGGGTACTGATATTGGCAGCCTGAAGTTGAGAAGAAAGCCATGTCTTTGTGCAAAGAAGATGGATCCCATTGTCCAATTTGGGGCAATGTTTATTTGATTCTGAAATTGGCATCTATTGATTCTTGGATAAATCTATTCATATTACTTGAATTTATGAATGTGTGAGCTATTTTTTAAATAATCCGACAGACCTTGAGCTAATTACTAAGGGGAGGGGGGGCCACACCAAGATCAGGAAAATGTCCTTTGCAATTGGCAATTTAAAAATAATTGGTCACTGTCTGCAGGAGAGTTTCAAAAGATTAATGTGATGGAAGCCATTTCAGTGGGTTGGCTGAGAAGTAAATAGGAAGAGAGGCTATAGGGAAAAAGTAGTGTGCACAGTTCTTTTAAGAGGCTTCACTTAAAAGGGATTAAGGGAGCTCTGTTCATTAAGGGAACGTGCAAGTGTGCGTTTTTTGTATACACACATGGGAAGAGTTAAAAGGCTTCCACATCAAGTATGTATTTCTTACCCTTCCTTTAAATATGCTTTTAAGTTGAACAGTTGTTTCTTGTGGGCCTTGTAGTATTTTATGGATGTAGAAAGTGTAGATTTGTCTTTAATCAGTGGAAGCTAACCTAAGGTTACAAGGGTCTTGGAATCTAAGGCAAGACCAATCAAACTGGTCTTGAAGTTCAAACTTATACTCATTCTTTAAGTATTTTTCTTTTTTCTTTTTTTTTTTTTTAAGATTTTATTTATTTGACAGAGATAGAGACAGCCAGCGAGAGAGGGAACACANACTGGTCTTGAAGTTCAAACTTATACTCATTCTTTAAGTATTTTTCTTTTTTTCTTTTTTAAAGATTTTATTTATTTGACAGAGATAGAGATAGCCAGCGAGAGAGGGAACACAAGCAGGGGGAGTGGGAGAGGAAGAAGCAGGCTCATAGCAGAGGAGCCTGATGTGGGGCTCGATCCCATAACGCCGGGATCACGCCCTGAGCCGAAGGCAGACGCTTAACCGCTGTGCCACCCAGGCGCCCCTAAGTATTTTTCAACATGTGATTTATAAAGAGATCTAACACATGTGGGGGAGTCCAGAAAGGGGGTCTGCTGGAAACAGCCTTTGTTTTAGAAGCAGTTTGTCTCTGGCCCAGAGGGGCAGAGCTGCAGCTAACTCCACATACCTTCTTGACTACCTCTCAATTGTTTTAACTTGAGCCTGTGTCTTAAGGGTTCCACCTTCACCCCAAGTGCCTACCAGAGCATTCCTTCCAACAACAGACTCATGTTCCTTAGGAACTTCCTGGCAAATACATTTCCCCCATCTCATTACACATGAATTTTAGCACCCCCTATAGATTAGCTTTCTGGATATCTGACCAGCTCCTGCCCCCCAACACCCGCTCCCCACCCCCAATGCAGTTTTGCTCACAATCTCCAGCCTTTAGATTATTGGATTTTGGTTGATTAACTCTTTGTTAAGCCAATACTCCTTTATCCATCTCCCTCTGTTAGCACGTCCTCTGGTTTCATATTTTGCAGGAAGTTCTAAGATGAGATGATAAACTGACTGAGCATGAGGCATGGCTAGGCAGTTGTAAAATACAAGATCTACTGATTTCAGCCTCTTTGCTCACAGTATTTACAATCAGGCTGTAGATGAATGATTAAGCTCCATCACCAGTACATGGAGAAACTCTATGGCAAACATGAGGAATAATTCACCTGTCAAACACTGATGGTAAACAGGGGAAGAAAAACCTCCAAATTATTCTGACCATAAGAAATCAAGGGAAGGAAACAAACCTGAGAATCCAAAAAGGATATGCACGTGGAAATTATTTTCTTTTTCCTCTGAAAAACCATATTGTTGTTCTTGCCCTTTTAAAGAGTACAAGCTACAGGCCCCTTACTAAGACCTCTGCCTGACATTGCCATTAAAGAAATGGATTATGAAAGAGCAGAAAACGCCAGCCCTGGAGGTTCTGTGAAAATACTGGTCACGGGGAATAGGAATTGGAAAGCAAAGACCGTTCATGCCGAATTTATCTTCTCCGGTGCAAAGGCTTTTTGCCTCTTCTCCCCCTCAAGCCCACGGATGGAAGCAATGAAATTCACTGACATAACTGGGCCAGTTACTTTTTATTTCAAGTATGCTGTGAGGAATACTTGAAAGCAATCATCTGTGCTCAGTAATTGGCTGATAAAAGCTCAATATCCTCAGCAATTACAGTCACTGTTCATTCAGGAAATCCTCCATACATCATTTGAAAGCAGGGCAAAATTGTAAATTATTCTAATACCAACCTGTGTAACACTAGTAGAACATACTGTTATAGTGTGGGGACAGATTTAGACGCCAAATGGAAATTCACATCAGAGAAAACACAGGTCACTGCAGTTTCAAGGGGAACTGGGAAGGACGGGGGCCTATGGAGGAGGGACAGACGTGGTGAACCTGGGTTATTCCCAAAGCAAATCTGCCTGTGGGACAGGTCACCCAAGAATGAGATTTTGAGGGCCATGACGAGATTCACAAAAAGAACAAACCCCAACAGATACCCTACCTGAGATTAAGACTCCAAAATTGGTGAGCTGAATATACCTGTAAAGAATAGGACTGGGGAGGGACAGGGAACTGCTAGAGAGTGACTGAAACAAAACAGTCAGTGATTAGGTGCCTCCTAAGAAGGGGTAGCTGAGTGTATGGGGGCAAAGCACAAGAATGAGAAGCACTTAATTTCTCATATACGCATATAGTGCAGAATATTTACAGCTGGGGTGCATGGAGTTAAATTCTGATTTTTCAATTTAGAAGTCCAGTGCTGAAGGTGTGAGAAGCTCAGTGACTTGTCTAAGGTAATACCACTATCAGCTGGCAGAGCTGAAATGACACCTTTTGACCTGACATCCAGTCCTCTTTGCAATACAATGTGTGGCCTTCCTTCCTATTGTTTTCTCTCTGTGCTAGTTCAGATGCTTACTTGATAAATATTAATCAGGTTTATGGTCAGCAGATGTGTTTTATAGGCCTGCGTTTTAGTAGATTCCTCATCCACTTCATTTCTAGGATGATCCAATCAGTTAGACAGTCCATCAAAGATCCCTACTTGTTAAAAGATCATGAACAAGATTTTGTCCATATTGTTTGTACCATATTGTCTGTACCATATTGTCTGTACCATATTGTCTTTGGATAAGCACTGTCTTTTGCTCTCTGCTAGGGAGTCAATCTCACCAGGAAAATTACTCTGAGTCTAACCCACACCATCATACCTGGCCTTCAGATGCATGGAACTTTGTGGAGATGCTTGTGTTTCCTCACTAATATATTTCTCAACGGATGAATGAAGAGAATGTTCTTTGGGCACTCTAGGAATTTGTGTGTATGTATGTGTGTGTGTGTGTGTAGAGACGATTTGGCATGATAGAGCCACCCCTATATTTTTATCTTCCTAAAGTTTTGGGTTTCCTCCTCTATCTCTATTATACCAGGGATGATCTGGCATCTCAACCAAATTGAATTTAACCCACTGTTAAGTCCAGGTTTTGGTCAACCAACCAAGAAAATTGTTACAACCAACACAGGCCAACACATTAAATCCAGAACCTCTAGCAAGTGCTCACATACCAATAATTTTTTTCATGTATCAATAAATTTGGTGAATCAAAATTCTGCCCTCCTAGGTCTCATTCCCTTAGAATCCATCCCCATACATATTACCTGGGTTTATGCTAAAAATAATTAATAAAATAAATAAACAATAGAAGTTAATAAAAGCTTGCAGTTCTCTTGGTGCATAAACTATTTCTCATATTGGTCTTTGAACTTCTCACTCTGAAGCGTACTGATATCTGATCCTAGCTGTGGGCCTATGGGAAAATGGGGTGGTTGGAGTGAGTCTTGAGAAGAATAAGCATCTACTGGAAGGCAACTGCTCCAAGAGGGGTTGTAACATTGTCTTTGAGTAAGAGGATATCAGTGTTCGTAAGACTCAGGAGGGCAGGCTACTTTTGCAGTCAAGGGAGGCCCAAAGGTTCCATATTCTCCACTTTCTCTCAATCCATATGTCAATTTTCAGAGAGTAAGGTCATTATGAGGATTGAATACGTGTGTTTTTTATGTGTGTATGTATCTCCCCTAACAGATTAAGCTTTTTGAGTGCTGAGATTTTATATAATTCAGCTGTGAATCAGTGTCTGGCAGAGAGAAGGCACTAAATAAATGTTGATGGAATAATGACACTGAAGAGGTCTATTGACTTCTACGGGCTTTGGCAAATATCCACTGTTTATTTTTCTGGGAATGTATAAATGTCCTCTTTTATATAGTCCTCTGTAGCTCTCACTAATCTTTCTCCCTACCTTCTTCCCTCTCTCTCTCTTTTTCTCTCTTACATGGGTCACTGATCTGTGGCATGGTACAGAGACATTTATAGTCTACAACTAGAAAGAAATAACTTACAGAATGAGTGTCAATTTGGGGAAAAAAGGTGTCCCCAAATAGGAAGATGTTATTATTTTCTATTTTGGAGAATCAGGCAATCCACTGACTTCAGCAGAACAAGCCTTATTCCTTGGCACTCCCGTGATGTGTTTGCAGCAGTGCCTTAGGTCTGTGCTCAGCCAGAAAGGACAGTGGCTGTATCTGAATTCCTTATGGACCTCGAAGGCCTCCTTCTCACAACCCCACTAGAAATCTCCATTAGTAGCACATATTGCATACTCTGGGAATTAAATTTTGATAAGCGCCTCTAAGCCTTTGGTGAGATGTTTGTGAGAGAAACTGGGGGTCAATTGCCCTTGGTGGGTCCGGTGGAGTCCCACTGACAGGGAGTTCTGGAGTGTGTGAAATAGGGAGGAAATTTAGCAAATGAATTCTGGGACACTGTAGAGAGATGAAATCTTCAATGAAGAATCTTGGAAGGAAATCACCCAGGTCAAATAGAAGGGATGAAGCAGGAATAAAGAAAAGAAGAAATGAATGTCAATAACCCAGATACCAGTCCCGGCCCCATTCTGTCTTGCCCATCTGCCAATATGGAACTGGGGACATCTCCCTGAATCAGGAGGGGGTCCTGAGATGGTTTTCTGCTAAAGAAATATAAGAAGTTGTTTTAGGAAATTTTCTAGAAAACACTTATTTTCTCCTTGATCAAAAGGAGAAAGCTCTGATCTTGAGTCTCCAGCCAGCCTCCTTTCTCTACCCCCTTTTCCATTTCCTGTCTTCAGATGTGGTCGTGGTGCTTGGGTCTGCAGCAGCCACTGTCCGATCATGAGGTAACACGCTTAAGGAATAAAGGAAGAACTAACAATGACAAAAAGGAGGATATGAAGAACCTCGATCATTACATTCAGTAACAATAGCTTAACTCTGGCAATCATTTACCTATATCTAAATAAAGTCTTGTGTTTTTTTAATCTAAAAAAAATCACTAAGTATGGTATGTACATGCTCTACTTACAGGATCTTAGCAAAACATTCAACTTCCCTGGACCTCAGTTTCTTGAACTACAAAATGGGAATAATGCCTTCTTCACAAATACAAATCAAGTAAGATACGCAGGTGAAGATGTTAGATGAGTATAATACATTTATTCCCAAGAGAATTAAATGTACTCTGCACAAATCTACTGCATTTTGGAACATGTGATGTTTTTTCAAATGAAAGAGTGACATTCACATTTAGAAAGCAGGAACTCGTGAGACAGTAAGTATTATATCCGTTCTTTCCAGAGATACACTTATTAATCTTTAGCAAATTAGTTAACTTCTCTCACCTATTCTTCCACATGGGTCAGATTAGAGATGTAATGCTTTTCCTACCTGAGGAGTGGGGCTGTTCTGAAGATTGAAGCTGGTAAAAAAAATACTTGGAAACTGAAAGGAAAATACTATGATATGTAAATGTATAATGTTAATATATCATTAATATATTTTTATATATGAGACTAGCACGTCCCCGCTTATGCCTAACATGGAGTTCAAATACTGAACGATTACTTTTTTAAAAAATATTTTATTTATTCATTTATCAGAGAGAGAGAGAGAGCACAAGCAGGGGGAGCTGCAGAGGAAAAAAAAGGCGGACTCCTTGCTGAGCAGGGAGCCTGATGTTGGGCTCTATCCCAGGACCCTGGGATCATAACTGAGCTGAAGGCAGACACTTAATGGACTGAGCCACCCAGATGCCCAAATACTGAACGATTACTTAACAACTTGTCCCTATGAAAGAAACTGTTCACTAGGGATTATTTTTATTTGTACATTTTCTAATATCTATCCTCAGGGAGATGAGGGGGTCAGATTATTTTAACTTTCATGATATTGTATCATTTTGTTTTTTAAGAGAGTTCTTATTTATTATTGTGTTTATTATTAATAAAATAATAACTATATTTTTTATTTTAAAATTACTACCTAGTGGCCCAGTCATCCTTAGGAAAAATGGAAAGAACATATGAATAGAGAAAACTACAAAGGTACTTAACAGAATAAAACATAACAGCAATTTTTTCTTGCAAATTTGTTTTTTGTCATAACAGCAATTTGGAAGAAAGAAATTAGATTTATTTGTCCTGAAAAACATTCTATTTTATAACTGTATTAAGAGCTGCCCAAAGTGTGATTTAATGTGGGAAAGATACTAGTTACCTGTTTTCCTGAGGATAGAAGAAGAGCTATATGGACACACACGTGTGTGCACAGATAGATCTGTATTTATTTATATATTTTATATATACATCGAAGCATTCTGATCTTTCATAAGTAAGATTCTGTTGCTGAAGGTTGAAGAGATTGTTATGGCATTGATTAGGTAATTAGATTTCCAGATGTTTGGTTGGTTTAGAAGTCGAGGTGACCTTTTCAAGTTTGTTTGACCATTTTGCAGAGTGTTATTGCATGTACTATTTGCACAATGTGAGTAGAAATCCTGCATAATGTTGTAACCATGTACAAGGGGCTGTAATCCTTTAATATAATTAGTGTTATTGTCAGTATGGGCTGACAATGTTCTAAAGGCAACTGACTCTCCCTCTCTCTCATCTTCCCCCAAGCACTGTCCTTTCCAGATAGAGATGGCTTTCCAGATTTAGCTGCCCTTTCTTCTAACAGAGCTGACAGCCCTTGCTCTGACCATAAACGTTATTTTTAAACCTCCCTTTGCTTACCGTTACACGTTTTGATAAGGTCCTGACCACTAGGACAATTACTGGTTGCTGCTGCCTGTCTGTATTCTTATCAGACTGTTCCTAGTAAAGTTTCTACTTTTCTTATTACCTTCCTGTCTGCCTTGCACTCAGGAAGCTTTGTCATTGTTAGAGCAAGAACTTAGATTAGGTAGAAAAACTTATCTTCTCCAAAATCAAATCAAATTCCATCCCTAAAATACGATTATGACCACTGTTACAAGGACCACCGAAAATGACTACAAATTACAAATTAGAATGCCAATTTTCCATTTGACACCAGTTAGCTCATGGTACTGGCCCACTGTTTTCCTATTGGGGGAAAAAAACCCCAAAGAAACAGGGAAAAGCATCTGACCGCATGTGATCTAGGCCATTAGGTCAGAACGCCATCATTCATTCTTCTTAAAAGATGATAGCTTTGCTGACTGTTCTCAGCTCCTTGGTTTTCTGTTCCAATTCCATTCCAACCCCCAAACAGACCAAGTCAGGGCTTGAACACAGGTGACACAGGCGCCATTAGCGGGCATCGAGCACTCTTAAAGCTCATGCAGACAGTGTCCCTTTTTAGTCCTGATAGTTGCGCCTTCCCGGAAAAGTGGAGGGACAGCTCAAGTAATGTTCATGTCACACAGAGCAACTTGCTGCTCTGTGTGGAAGCCTTACTTTCTTTACACTGGGAAATGTTGCTTTGAAACCCATTCTGGTACATTTTCCAACCTCTCTTCCCTTTATTGATCATACTGATCCACTTCAGTCACGAGAGCTCTTGACTGAAAACGGGAGCACCCGATGAACTAGGAGGAGGCTTGCAGATTAAATGCTGACATGCATTTTCCAGTTTAGCATGTTTTAAAGTCTCTTACTTTCACCGCCGGTGCGGGGGATTATCCTGGGCAACTCCCATAAACGCTGAGGGGAATGATGCATGGATAGCTCATCAATGTTAATAGGTGAATAAACCTTACAATTTGTTAAGTAATGTAAAATCTATTAGAGAAGGGTGAATTGGTTAATGTATGTGTTAGGCGCTGAATTTACCTGAATCAAACCTCTTAATGGACTACTTACTTTATGCTTTGTGCCAGTGAATAATTAAGTCTCAGTGTATGCACCCTTAAGCAAAGCCAATTACTTATTAGTGGTGTTTGGGAAATGACGTCAAATATTCTGTCCAGCCTCAGAAGTGTCTCTGTAGTCATCTTCAGAACAATTCCGGACAGGAATGATAGAATTCCCTTTATTAATGGAACTGAGAGGTAAACCTGGATGAAAGCCAAGTTTAGATGTGCAGTATTAATTTTACAACTGAAGGCAGTTTGTATAAGAAGCAACAACGAGGCCACATATTAGTGATTATTGCTGCTAATTTTGTGGTTTATGGAGCTTAGTTTTAATTTTTATATCCTATCCAATGAAGCATATTAGATATCCAGATAAGTTACTTTGCATGAGACTTATTACAAGGCAGACATAATTTCCTTGGGAACAAACTACTTGGATCCACAAAGAAGATTATGATCAATATTTCTAAACTCTAAGAAAAAAAAATTTCTTTTTCTTTTTTCCATCAGTGGCAACAGGAGGCAAATTTCTATAATGCATATGCAACGTAATTTCCCACTCCAGTGCTATTGTGCCATAATTATACCATCCCTAGTTGGAACAGCACTGACCATTTCTCCACGTCCAGTTGTAAAAAAAAAAAAAAAAAAAAAAAGTAACATTATTGAGACAACTTTCCTTTGAGGAAATTAGCTTCTGACTAAAATGTGCTGCTGCCATTTTTAACACAAGCTTTCTTAAGAGCTCTGGATATTAATAGCTGAGATTAAAACTGATTTCTTATAAAAGGAAATTGTTACAGAGTTGATATAATTTCTCAGGGAGTGGGAGAGTATCTTAAACAAGACATGCAGGAAACAAATGTATGATTTCTTTTTGTTTGATGAATGGATATTGGTTTAAGCATCATTTCTATTAGCCAAAAGGGACCCTAAGGAGAGGAGTAAGGTTCCTTGCTTCTCCCTTCTTCTCTTGAAACTCACCCAGGAATAATAAACAGAATGAGAAATTGAAACAAAGAGTCCATGTTCTATGAACCATGGAGACATCTGTAACCCCAATTCACAGTACGTGAGGAGAGAGAACTGATGGTGAAGAAAGAGGAAATTACTGAGGGAGATGGAGGAAGGCCAATCCTAAATGTCTGCAGAGGGAGACACTGCTGGGCTGCAAGTCGATTTACCCTACAGAAGGTTGCAAGGCCTCTTGAATCAGAGGTGCCGATCAGAGCATGTAGGGGAAGGGGGGAACTGCAAACAAGGGGCTTGTTGCAAGGTCGATCTAAGGAAACTTCCATTCCCTGGAAGCCCACTCCCACTGAATGGTTGGCAATCTCCTCTGGACGCCTCAGTAAAATATTCTTTTTGATAATAGGAGTCTCAGAGAGACAGCAGAGAAAACAGAGGAGATGAAAACTTTAAACATGAAAGGCAAGCAAATTTCTTGGAACTGATGGATGTTCATTTTCTGATAGGCCTCTCCAGGTGCCAGTAAAATAAATGAAAATAGAAACACACCAATATTCACCATGAAATTTAAGAATATGCAGAGGGAAACAGTGATCCTCAAAAAACAAAACAAAACAAAACCAACAGTAACAGTAAAAGCAAACACACAAAGAAGCAAACAAAAACTTTGCAACTTTGCATTACAAAAACACTATAAGCCTAGTCAAAAGACAATGGACAAACACGTGAAAAGTATTTGCAGTTCATACCACAAAGAATTAATATTATTAATATGTGAAGAACTCTTAGAAGTCAAAAAGAAAAAACCTGACTATACAATACAAAAATAATCAGTATCTACACAGATGGATAACAAAAAGGGAAATGCAAATAGTGTTTAAAATAAGAAAAAAGGTTCAACCTCACTTATAATGAGGGGTGCAAATTAAGATTAAAATGAGGTAAATTTTTTAAATCTAGCAGATTAACAAACAGAAAAACTTGACAACTCAACTTGGAAAAGCTGTGGGGGGATAAATCTTCTTACATAACTTTGATTGGCCTACAGTTGGTACAACATTTAGAGAGGAACAATCATGTCAAAATTATATATGAATAGACACGGTGGTGCAGTACTCATTGATTCAATGACAATTTATCCTGCAGAAATACTTGCATAGTGGTTCCAGGTTTGGAACCATAAAAGATAACCAAAAAAACAAAATATAACATATGAGTAAATAAATACATTATTGCCAGTAAGTGGAATACTATACAGCCATGAAACAATGTGTACTTATATGGAAAGATCTTCAAGATAAGATTCTTCACTGAATAATGCAAGATGCAGACACCTGAGCAATGTGTTCTCTCTTATATTAAAAAAGGAGATAAAAGATAAAATTGTGTTTGCATTTACATAAAGAAACTGCAAAAATATATACCGAACTATTAAAAGTGACTAGCTTTCTAGGTGAGAATTTTGCTTATTGTTTGTAAATGTTTTTGTACCCTTTGGTCATTTAAATTGTTTAAAAGTACTTTTAGAATACAGCAAAACAAACTTTAAATTTAGTTTGTTTTTTTTTCAACATTCTGTCTTCTCCTGATAACAAAAGCAATCCATCCCATTTGTTCAACTTTTTTTATAATAAATAAATTTATGTCACCTACTACCTGCCTCAGGCAACCACCAATCTGTCCTCTGTATCCATAAGCTTTTTTTTTGGGGGGGGGGATTGCACATTAAGACAGATCAAGGGTATTTGTCTGTCTCTGTCTGACTTATTTCATTTAGCATAAGGCCCTTGGGTTCCACTCATGTTGTTGCAAATGGCAAGATTTCATTCTTTTCCATGACCAAATAATATTCCATTCTATATAGATATAGATATATAGATATATCTCACAATTTCTTTATTCATTCATCAATCAATGGACTTTTAGGTTGTTTCCGTATCTTATATAAATAGTGCATATATAAATAGTGCAGCAGTGAACATGGGGGTCCATGTATCTTTTTTGAGTTAGTGTTTTCATTTTCTTCAGATAGATATTCAAGATCAGAATTGCTGGATCATTGCCAGTAGTTCTATGTTTAATGTTTGGAGGAGACTCTGTACTGCTTTCCATAGAGGCTGCACCAGTATACATTCCCCCCAATAGTGCACGTGGGTTCCCTTTTCTCCACATCTTCACCAACACTTGATCTTTCTTGTCCTTTTGGTAATGTGAGGTGACTATCTCATTGTGGTACTGATTTGTATTTCTCTGATGATTACTGATGCTGAGCACCTTTTCATGTATGACTTCTTTGGAAAAATGTCGGTTTAGATCTTTTGCTTATTTTTCAGTTGGGTTGTTTTGTTTTGTTCTTGCTACTGGGTTGGATGAATTCTTTATATGGTTTGGATACTCGTCCATTATCAGGTATATGATTTGCAAATATTTTCTCCTATTCAGTTGGTTGCCATTTCATTTCGTTGATGGTTTCCTTTGCTATGCAGAAACTTCGTTGTATGATATAGTCCCACTTGTTATTTTTGCTTTTGTTGATTTTGGTTTTGGTATTGAATTCAATAAATCATCACTAGGATCTATGCTGAGGATCTTACCTTCTGTATTTTCTTCTGGGAGTTTTGTGGTTTCAGTCTTAAATTCAAGACTTTAATCCATTTTAATTTTTGTGTATGGTATAAGATAGTGGTTGAGTTTTATTTACATGTGGCTGTCCAGTTTTTCCAGTAATATTTATTGAAGAGACTGTCCTTTCCCCATTGTATCTTCTTGGCTGCTTTATCATAAATTAATTGACCATTTATGTGTGGGCTTTCTATTCTTTTATATTTCTGGGCTCTCTAATTCCATCTATTGATAATATGTCTACTTTCATGCCAGTATCATACTGTTTTAATTACTGTAGCTTTGTAATATAGTCTGACTAAGGGAGAGTGATACCTCCAGCTTTTTTCCTCTTTCTCAAGATTGTTTTCGTTATTCAAGTTGTTTTGTGGTTCTATACAAATTTTAGTATTATTTGTTCTACTTCTTTAAAAAATACCATTGGAGTTTTGTTAAGAATTGCATTGAACCTATAAATTCCCTTAGGTACTTTAAATTGGCATTTTAACAACAGTGATTCTTTCAATTAATGAGCATGGAATTTATTTGTGTGTTCTCCAGTTTCTTCCATTAATGTCAAAAGTTTGTATTCTTTTATTCTCAAAGTTTAGTTATTTGGATCTGATCTGCTTTTGGCATCTATTCAAACGTATCGATATGTATATAGGCCGTTTACTTTGAGGAAGAAGTAGGAATTGGACTAGGGGAATGGTATGGCATCTATTGGCTGTCACCTCCCTTGGCTGGGGTTGAGTTTGAGGGAGACAGTGCTTTTAATAAACCAAACAGCTCATGCTCCAACAGGAGATTCCAATTAGCTGTCTTATTAAAATTATGTCTCCAGCTGAGAATCACAACATTTTCTTTGTAGCTAATAATTTTTTTCCAGCTTTATTCTCCATGGCACATTTTAAGAAAATAATAGGTGATGTGTGTTAATCCCCAAATATAAAATTGTCATGTAATATTGAATATGCTTTCCAAAGCGCACACATGTCTCCTCCCCACCACCCCAATTCTGAAATGACCTGTCTGCCTGCATGTATAGGCCACCCTCCCTCTGTACCCTACCTCAGCTTGAGAATAACAAAATCACAGGCAAAAACGAGAAGAACCCTGTCCATAGTCAACTTTGGGAAACTCTGGACCCAAGTAGTACAAGTAGGGCATCTTCATTTCAAGAGTAGTGTAGTGTCTTTGCTCTAGAACGGGCACCAGGATCACTCTGGCAACTTGAGCGCCATCTGAGGGCTTTGAGAGCACAAGCACTTGGCACCCTTGCAATGCACAAGGGTGTTCTGAACAAGGCCACCATCTGCAGTGGGGACGGTGGGCTACCTCCCTGGGGAGGATCACTCCTGTGGGAATGCTGAAAACACTCTGTATCATGAAAGGGACTAACTACTGAGAAAGCACATGAGACATACTTGCATTCACATAGAATGAGGAGGAAGGTAGATTTAAGGAAGCAGGTGGCTCTGACTCTGCATAAATAGATAAGGGCAGGAAAAATGTAAATTAATATAATCCTCCCCATTCTTCATTTGGATGCTTAAAATTGGCGATACCTGGGGAGACAGATGTGTGTACAAGAATGGAAAAAGGAGAGACAACATAAATGACCCATGCTAGAGAACTGGTTAAATACATTATACATCCATGATATAATTTATGTAGCCTCAAGTGAGCTCTGTTGGGATTCTTTAATTTTATAGAATATTCTTAGTATATTTCTCTGTCATTTATGGCTCTCTGATTACAGCAACAGCAGTAACAATGACCAAAGAATAGAATAAAGACTCTGAGCAAACTTAAGTAAAAAAGGAAATTTATTGGTAAAATATGGAAAAGCCTACGTAATTCAAGGAAAACTTCAGGGAGAGCAGAAAGCAGGGATGCTGAGGGGATCACATGAGGAGAAACAAGTGAACGTCTTTTCAGTCTTTTACTGTCAAAAGAAATCACTTTTAACCCATTTACATCCTCATGTGTTCTAGGAAGGAGTCTTTCTTTCCTTAATTTATATCCAGGCAAATTCTTAGCTAGAGGAAGGCAAGATCTTCTAAAGCTGTACACAAGAGGAAAGGTAGAAGGGTAGATTCTCGGAAGAAAATTGGGGTATTGATCATAGAAGGAAGTGTGTTCATACATGTTTATCAGTTTTCCTGGTTAAAATCTGCTGTGGCCTAGCTATGTGAACTTGGCAATGTATTAGGGTTCTCCAAAGAAACTATATATATATAGAGAGAGAGAGAGAGAGAGAAAGATATATATATATATCTATATCTATATATATATGTATGTATATATATGGGGGCTGACAAGCAATTATGGGGGCTGACAAGTCTAAAATCTGCAGTGGGCCAACAGACTGAAGCCCCAGGAAGGAACCAATGTTGCTGGTCAAGTCTCAAGGCCATTTGCTGGCAGAATTCCTCCTTGCTCAGGAGAGGTCAGTCTTTTGTTCTATTCAGGCCTTCAACCAATTGGATGATGAGGCCCATACATGTTATTCGGGGCAATCTGCTTTATTCAAAGTTCACCAATTTAAGTGTTAATCACATCTAAAAACACATCTAAAAACAAACAGAAGGGATAACCACACATCTGGGCACCATGACTCAGCCCGGTTAACACATACTTAAACCCTCCGTTTCTTCCTTCTCTCACCTATAAATTGTGATCATAACAGCACTAATCTCTCAAGGCTGTTAACCTTATTATATGAAATATTAAATATAGAGCACTTAGAATAGGGATTCAATAGTTCAATAAATAGTTGGAGTTTTGAGTAGCTATTGTTATTCTACAGAGAAGAATACCTTCTGCAATCAGAAAATAAATGCTCCCGGTGGCAGTGTTAGGACTGGTTGGGAAGTTTGGGTGGACAATTTAACTTGCAACGATTCGGACCTAAGAGAAACTTGGGAACAAGCGATACACTATCACAAATATGCACATTTAACCGAGGCTTATAGGAGTCCTGAAAATCGTCTCTCTTAATGCCATATTTCACAACCCTCCCCTGGCATAAGCTCCAAGCTCCAGGAGCCAAGCGCATTCCTGTCAGTAGGAAGACTTAGGGAAGGTGTCAGAAGCAGCACTACTTCTGAATTATCCCTAACTCAGATACTTTTGTATTCATGGGAATCTGCATCTTCTTTAAGAACTGTTGGCATTTTTGAAGGATGGCATTTGCCCAAGGCCACTGATCTGGATACTTATTGCAAAAAGGAATTTGTCTTCCTAACCATTATTAATAGAAAAAACAAAGGCCACAGTTACATAGATCCTACAATTAAATAGGGCAAAATAAAGGTAAAACATTCTAAAATATCAAGCTATTCCTGAGTGGTTTTGCTTAATCAGCAGGGACAGGCAGACTGGGAGATGTCTGTGGTATCACTCACACTTAGAGAGTCAAGGTGGGGGAAGATCAACAGGGCAGTTTCTGTGTCAGGTTCTATGAAATCAGTCACTCCAGAACAGATTTCTCAATTGTGACTGATGACTACCCTCTCTAAACCTTTCCCAAAATTTATTTTTAGTTTCATTTTATGTTTTTAAAGATTTATTTATTTATTGTAGGGATGGAGGGGCAGAGGGTGAAGGCAGGGTGAGAATCCCAAGCAGACTTCATGCTGAGCTTGGAGGCCAACATGGGGCTTGATCCACCCCCCACCCACCCCAAGATCGTGATCCCAGCTGAAACCAAGAGTCAGACACTCAACCGACTGAGCCACCCAGGCGCCCCTCCCAAAATTTATTTTTAAAATGAAACTTCTGGGTTCAGGCTTTTCTATTCTTTCCTCTGTGGAAGGAATAGTAGATTGTACTTGCCCTTCTCCCCTTCCTCACCTCCCGCTCTCTGCTCCAAGCCCTCCAGTCATGTGTTTACAACCCTGCACTGTTGAAACCACTCTTTCCAAGGTCCAAAATCTTACTCAGCTTTCGAGCAGCATTTTCTTTACGACCATCTCCTATTGAAATGTTTGGCCCCCATCCTGTGATACTGCATTATCCTTGTACGCCCTTTATCTCCCTGGACACTCTTTCTCCATCATATTTTTTGCCTCTACTTGATCTAACCGGCTGTGATGGGGAACCTGGACTCAGCCTCTACACTTCTTCTGCCCTGATGCATGCTGGTCTTTTCAATCTCATCTAGTCTTGTGGCTTTTTTTTTTTTTTTAAAGATTTTATTTATTTATTCAACAGAGATAGAGACAGCCAGCGAGAGAGGGAATAGAAGCAGGGGGATGGGAGAGGAAGAAGCAGGCTCATAGCGGAAGAGCCTGATGTGGGGCTCGATCCCATAACGCCAGGATCACGCCCTGAGCCGAAGGCAGACGCCTAACCGCTGTGCCACCCAGGCGCCCCCAGTCTTGTGGCTTTTGGATTCAAATTCTACACAGCTGAGTCTCAAATTTTCTCCCTGTCTCCTCCTTTTCCCTCAAACTTGAACCATATGGCTAAGTACCCACAGACTTCTCCACTGGATGTCCTAAGAAGCCTGGCAGCTGAGCTGGCATGAGGCCAAGCTCCAGTACAATGTCTTTTTGTCCTGTTTCCATATTGCAGCCACATCATGTTCTAGTGTGTTGATTTCCCCTTCTTAAACATTTCTGTGCTGTCCCATTGCAATCAATACAGATTCCAAACTCTTTCCTATGATACCAGTGGCCTGGCCCCAAAGTCCTCTCTGACTCCACCTCCATGCCACCCTCCAGCCCACAGACATTCCTTCTGACTCACAAATGCACTAAGCTCATTAAAAACACAGCTCTATTTCCTCTATTACTCACAATGCTTCTGACACCAAATGTGTGGGTTTTCCACACCGAGCAATCTGACATAAACTACCTGGGGTGTGTGCAGACTTCACATCTTAAGGCTCGGGACCATAAGGCTTCCCCAGTTCAGGCACCAATAGCAAGTCCTGGGCATCTCTTGGACTTCTGACTGATGGGCTATTAATCAGGAACTCCCACCATGCCCTCCTTCAATTGGATAATTTGCTAAAATGACCCAATGAACTCAGGAAAAGCACTTTAGTATTACTGGTTTATTATAAAGGATATAACTCAGGAACATCCAAATGGAAAAGATGTATAGGGCAAGGCATGTGGGAAGGGGCACAGAGCTTCCATAGCCTCTGTGGGAACAAGACCCTCCCAGCACCATGATGGGGCCATCAACCTGGAAGCTCTCTGAACCTCTTTGCTTTGGGTTTTAATGGCGGTTACATGATATAGGCATAATTGGTTAGTTCATTGGCCACTGATGCTTGAACTCAACCTCCAGCCCCTCTCTCCTGGAGATCAGGGCTGAAAGTGGCAACCCTCTCACCACAGGATTGGTTCCTCTGGTAGCCAGCCTCATCCTCAAAAAGTCATGTCTTTGACATGAACATAGGTATGGTCAAAAGGGACTTATTATGAATACTGACAGATGCCCTTCTGACCTGTATCACTGAGGAAATTCTAAGGGTTTCAGGAGCTCTGTTCCAGGAACAGCAGACAAAGACCAGATATAGATTTATTATTATATCACTATTTCACACTCTTTTTTCCTCTTCCTTTGTGAAGTCTCTGGGACTTTGAATTTGTTTCTTCTTTTGGAAACTCTCCCCTCTGGCTTTTGCCCACCGGATGGTCAGAAACACCATCCAGGACGATCCATCAAAGCCGTCCAAGTACCCTCTGTGATACCACTCTTCTTTATTTATTCAAAACATTCATCAACACCAGAAACGAGTTATGCAGAGTATTTACTGTTCATATATCTATCTTATCAATTATATTAATTATTTATATTATATCAATTATATTAATTGTAGATTACTGTTATCTGCCAATCCCCCTACCGAAAAAAATACGAGCTCTATTACAGCACAGATTGTGTTAGTTTCCTAGGGCTGCAGTAACAAAGCTTCACATACTTAGTGGCTTAAAACAACAGAAATCCATTCTTTCATAGTTCTGGGAATCAGAAGTCTGGAATCAAGGTGTCAACAAGGCCACGCTCCCTCTGAATGCTCCGGGGAAGAGTCCTTCCTTGCCCTTTCTGCTTCTGCTGGTGGCTGGCAATCCTTGGCTATAGTCTTCCCCACTCCAATTTCTGCCTGTCTTCCCACGACCATCTTTCCCTCTGTGTCTGTTAGTCTCCAAATCTCTTTCTTTATGAACACACCAGTCACTGGATTTAGGACTCACCACAATCCAGTATGAACTCATGTCAACTTGATTCCAGCCACAAAGACTCTATTTCCAAACAAGTTCCCATTCACAGGTTCCAAGGGTTAGGACCTAAACGTACATTTTGGGGGGACGTATTTCAACCCTTGCACTGCTGTGTGTTAAGCGCTATGTCAGGTGTCTAGACTGCAGTAATTGCTCAATAAATATTGCTGACTGACAGACTGATTGACTGCCTGGAACCCGTACTCCCCATCTGTCCACCTATACCAGTGCGTGTGTAGGAAGTCCAGAGTGAGGGACTCTGTAGAGTGAGATGGTCTGAATGCATTCTTTTACATCACGCACTGCGGCTTATAACACTACGTATGGTCTCCGGTTGCTGTTAGTCTTCCTTTGGGCCATGGACCCTTCTCTGTGGGTTATTGTTTGTCCTGCTACACCACATTTTTGCTATCTTCAGGCCCCCAGATCTGCCTCTGCCTGGGTCTCAATGACAAACAGCCAGGTTTCTAATGAAAACAAACACCAAACTAAATTACTATTAATGAAGTCACTTCCTTTATCACCCCGATTGTTGCTTGTTTTCCTCATTTCTACACCACGAGGCTCTTTTCCTCCACTATTTTACAAAGATGTCATTTCAAATTGTGGACTCTGCTTTATTTGTTTTTTTCTCCCCCCCCCACCCCACTCCAGCCTTCAGCATTACCCAGGTTCTAGCTGCAGCTTATTTTGCTGACAAATTCCCTACTACCTTACACCCTCTCTGGATTCGTAGTGCAGGCATGGATGCTAAATCAACCCATCACCTTGCATTGCAGCATTTAAAAAGTATCTTATTAGATATTTGGGAAAAAATCTAGACAAAACATTACAGTGTTGACCGAATTTATATTCTAGAGGTGAGATTGTGGTTGATTTCAACTCTTTCTTTCACAAATTTTTAAAAAACTTCTGAGAAAGTTCTTACAGAAATCATGGTTTCTACCACCTGGCTGCAGCTGTGTAATGTCCTGTCTCTGAGCAGCATGTTAACGTACCTGCTTTGACACGTCACATAAATGAGAATAACTTACGGAGACCTAACTCTGTCCCATCCAATTGGTTTGGTGACTTGATGGTGTCTAACTTCATCTGTCAACAACTCTGATGTTGCGCTATTATCCCCACTTGACAGAACATGAAAGGAAATTTTGAAAGATTATGTAATTTTAACAAGTATCACGCATCTAGGAAGCGGTGGAGCCAGGATTTGCACCAAGCTCCATCGGTCCCCAAAGTCCATTTATTTCCACTTGCTCAGAAGTAAGTTTTAAGGAAGCACAGTATTTACACTGACTTTAAATAATGTGTATATAATGCGTCCAATGAATATTTAATAGATGGGTGTAATTGTATTCACTCTGATGTAAAGAGATGATAAAAATTCTGAAATCACCAGATCATCTTTTCGTTCCTCTGTTCAATAGTTCATCAGTGTTTTCTGCCACAAGGTGTTCAAACCCATCATTTTGCCCATCTTGTCTTCTGCACATGAACTTACGGCTGAGCTAAATTGCAATCTCCACTCTTCCAAGGTCACCTCACACACTGTCCCTTTGCTACTCCACTGCCCCTTACTGAATGCTTCTGCCCCAAGACTTATCAAATTCCGAATTTGCATGTCCCTCTGACAAGAATTGGAACTTCAAAGCTCTGCTTTTTAACTTGCCTAAGCCTCTAAGGTAGCTCCTCTCAAGTCTCTGAAATCCTGCCGTATTTTCTGTGTGATCCGCCTATCTGGGAATTGAAAAGTGGTTTTTCTTTTTATTATTCCTTTTTTAAAAAAATATAGGAGCACAAGACTCTTAATTACAGTGGGAGTATCATTTTGTTGATATCTCAGGGGCCTAACCTTTAAAGGATGCTAAGTAAGAATTTAGAACCTTGGACAGTGGCAAGCCCAGGGTAGCTGGAGGGGGCCAACTGCTATTCTATTATTTCTTTCTTTCTTTCTTTCTTTTTTTTCCCTCTCAGCCTGGACAGACTATGACGTCTTTGTGTCTTCAGTGTCCCAGCATGCTGCCTAGAAAATAGCAAGTGGTCAATAATATTCATTGAATTTAACTCAATTAAGGGCACTTTTGTGGAAAAGGTGAATTTCCAGAGCTGTTTGAATAATACAAGAGATTTGATAGGCTTTTAGAATAAGAATGACATTCTGAGCACATTCCTCCTTTCTAGTGTGTTTTAAAAAGGAAATAAAAAGGGCGGGTGGGGGTGGGGGAGCAAGGTAGAAAAAAGGAAGTGCCTGGATGCACAACCAAATAACATAAATTTTAAATTGCCATTTTGAGAATTACAGAAACTCCCCTTTTCTACAATAATTCAGTCACATCATTTCAATTGCCTTTAGAACAATCTTGCTGGATGCCTAAATTTATGTTTTCATCTTAAGGAATTTCAAATGGAAATATTGCACCCTATGAGCTAAGAGATAAAATTCAAGAATACATCTCTAAGAGAATGCATTATTTTATTCACATAAGTAGAAATCACAGTTCTTTAGATAGCATCTATCCTACGATATAAGCATGCAGAAAAGATCAAACTTGAGGTTTCTGGTTTTATACTTATTTTTTTTTTAACCAAAAACAGACTTATAATTGCTCTGCTAGGTTATGTAGTGAAAGAGAAAGCAATTATTTTCAAAGGGCATTTGTTTTTCATAGAAGTCACCAGGAAACAAACACCAGTAGAGGCATAATTTTATTGGGATGGAAAACAGAGTCAGAATATAGCTGCTCAAATGCAGTTTAAGGAAGTTTGAACAGGAATAGCAAGCAAAACAAGATCAGGCAAAAACATTAAACATGACTTGGAAAGTTTAGAAATATATACTTGCACACTGTAAGTTATACCAGAATCATAGCATGTCAGAATTGAAAAGGACCCCAGAGATAAGAACCCAGACCCACCCGTGGAAAGAATTTGCCAGAGTCAAAACCAGTCCCAGCTCTGTCAAAAAGAACCAAAAGGAACGGAGCTCAGAATATTTGTACTTGGAGTTCGAAACCACACACCTAAGTTTTTGTAATGCTTGATAATGAATGCAGAGAGATAATTATTTACTTGTTTTATGGTTTTCTCCCCTCTCGTTTGCAAAATAAGCAGATTAAGCCAAACTATATGTACGACGGTGTGAACTTCTTGAGGTCAGAGGCTGCCAGTTATCTCTTCCTACATCTTTACTCCCTGACCTGAGGTCCAAGGCATAGCGCGAGCAGTTGGATCTAGTGATCACTGACTGCTTACCATGCTAATCACCTTAATGGCCTGGCACATGTATTAGCAAACTGTTACCTTTATGGGTTGGACTGGGTCTCCCAAAAAGATTTGTGTAAGTTCTAAGCCCCCAGTGCCTCAGAATATGAGCTTAGTTGAAATAGAGCTGGTGAAACACAAAACAAAACAAAACAAAAAAAAACAAAAAAAGAAGAAAGAAAGAAAAAAAAGAGACAATAGAGCTGGTGCAGTTATAATTAGTTCAGATGAAGTCCCATTGGCGTAAAGTAGGCCCTTAATTCTATATGACTAGTGTCCTTGTAAGAAGACAGCCATAGAAGGAAGATGGCCATGTGAAGACACAGACGCACAGGGAGAATGCCACGTGAAAATACAAAGACTGGGGCGATCTGTCTACAAGCCAAGGAACGTCTTGGGCCACTGGAGCTGGAAGAGGCAAGGAAGGATCCTTCTCTACAGGCTACAGAGGAGCAGAGCCTACTGACTTCTTGATTTCAGATTTCCAGCCTCCAGAACTATGAGAGCACAAATCTCTGTTGCTTTAAGCCCCTAGCTCCTGGTACATTTTACAGCAGCCCTGGGAAATTAACAGATAGACTTAATCCTCACTACATCCTATGTAGTGTAGGGGGCTCTCATTTGATCATATGACTGATAAGGAAACTGTGTCCCATGCTCTGGGTCACACTGGCAGAGCCACATTGGCAAGTCACAGGCAGTCTGGTTCCAGAACCCGTGAGTGTTACAAAATGTTTGCTGGTTAATTGAAGCAATGCCTGGCTGTGTAGTATCGCTCTGTAGTGCATGGGAACAGGCAAAATCATTTCTTCTCAATATACTGTGCTGAATCATACGTTAGTATGTGTGCTGCCAAAGCAAGTACACGCTAAATCATACTTTAAATAAAACAACAAAACCTCTTGCAATGGCTTTTATGACCACTGGACCCTGCCCCCCACTTCCTACCACTTAATTGCTAATCAGATGATTAGCTCTCATTCAATTCTAATAGGGTGTCTTATATCTAAATATTTTTTTCAAACTTTTATGTGTAGAAACCCAGAACACAGTCATCTCAGAGCTTTGAGAACCTGTGCACCTCTAAAAAAGTCTACTTTTTTTTCTTAAAGAACCAACTTGTGATCGAGTGGCTAAGTTTCCTTTGTGAAAACAGTAAATATGTCGGGGAGCATTCGCAGACCTCTCTGTCTTTGGTGTGTTCATGAGCATCTGGTTTGGGAAACTGTGTCAGCCCCTTTGCCAGGAATTATTACCCCCCCCACCCACACTCTAAATAAGAAATTGGCTAGTATTTTTGAAATTAGAGGACTCTTTCTGTCTAAGCGCTCCGTGCAGGCCCAGGGAAATGGTTTGTTTTGCAGGAGTGGCGATCCTCAGGTTAGGCCAGAAGGAAAGACAGCAGCGAGGAAATGACTCCTACTGGTAAAGTGGCTCCCTGTCATTACTCGGTTAAGGGGAGAGATGTTCTGATGAGCTGGCCTAGTGTTCCGTGAGCAGCTGGGGGCAGCACCAGAACAACTTGTGGTGTTCTTTTAAAACATCAAATGACTAGCGATTGCAGGAGCACTTCGTCCCTATCGCTCATACTTAAACATTTTAAAACCTAACTACCGTCGAGGCCGTAGGAGTCTTAAGCCTTCAAATGAATAATTTTTCCCAGTGCAGAGGAAAGGGCTCTTAGAGAGGCGTTGAAAGGGAAAGTTAAGCTCCATTTTACAAAGGTCAAGCTACTGAAAGCTTTCTCAGGTGCAGATGGGTCCTGGACTCCCCTTTCAGAGGGCCTTACAGGTAGGATGTCTCCAGGGCAGAGTGAAGTCCACAGGCTCCTGAGTTTTAGGCAAGGGGAAGCTCGTTCTCTTCTTCCAGGGGGCATGAAGACGGCCGACAATGGTTTATGTGTAAATACAGACAGTGAGGTCAGCAGATGGGGTTTAGTAGGGAACCTATAAGCTGAAGCAGAGATCAACGCCATTCTGCAGATAGTAAATGGTGGGGCTATTATTACATATGGTGCTGGCAACATCATTTTAAAATTTTGCTGGCTAGCTGGGGACCTTTGGCAACTCTATTGACTCCACCGGAGCTTATTTTTCTCATCATATAAAATGAGGAAGTGTTACTTTTGGATCCCTGACCTCTTTGATGCTGTGAAATTGTCACAAAATTGAATGCCACGCAGCAGAGAGGAGGAAGCCAGTCATTGGAGCCAACAGGGTTGTCATCAAATTTCAACTTGGTGGTTAACTCAATGACATTGGACAAGTTACTGAAATTCTGATCTCTAGTGTCCTTATTTGTAAAATAAAGACATTTATATTCACTTGTGGATCTGTTATGAAAGTTAATGGAAATAATGAACATAAAGCCACCGACTATCTGTTGATAATGGTAACTTTTACTACATTCTCTTAATCTGTCTAATCATTCCCTCTAGACCCAAAGACCTGATCCACATTGCAGAAGAACCAGTGTCTGAGTTACGGCAGAAAATTTTAGATTTTTTAAAGTGAGTTTTGACCAGTTTCTACGATAATGCCTGCTGACTCCTAGTATCCCAAAGCAAGTGGCAATTGAAAGAATGCATGAGGAAGGGAAGGAAGGAGGGAATGAATGCTAGCTGGTTCTGCACAATGCCCTTCAGGCACCCAGCTCTGTCTGTGGCCGGTCATGCACACAAACCTTCCCAGTAGCCACCGTGCTCTAGTAACAGGAATAAAAGTAAAAAAGTAAAATATCTTTTAAAAATTAAGTTGTTCTTTCAACAAACAACATTTTACATTCAGATATTCTAACATACTCCATCTAATATATTCCTCATATGAAACCCATAGAAATTACTATCCCATTATACAGCTGAGCAAAGTGAGACTTATGGTAATTAAGAAATTCTTTCTAACATCATTCAGGTAAGAACTAGCAAAACCAGGATCTATATTTTGAGGTGCCTGACTCCAGAGCTACTAATATCGATAGCTACATTATATCGCCTAAACTTGAACCTTGAGGTGCTCAACATGTACACATATAACTATATATAAAAAGAAAAACAACCTAAGCACCGAGACAATTCAGAGGAGAGATGTTCCCATCAGGCACCAGGTCAATGCTTTACAGGTGTGTTGATCTTTGGGCTTGCCTTGAGGGATAGGTAGATTTTTGACAGGGGAAGAAGGGAAGAGGAGGAGCTTTTAGGCACATTAGATATAAGAAATGGCATGAATAATGTTGTATATTATGTAATATCCAGTAATTGGTTTTCATTGGAACACAGGGTATGAAATGGGGGTAGTTGTTAAGAAGTTATAGAGAGAGGGGCGCCTGGGTGGCTCAGTCGTTAAGCGTCTGCCTTCGGCCCAGGGCGTGATCCCAGAGTCCTGGGATCGAGCCCCACATCAGGCTCCTCTGCTGGGAGCCTGCTTCTTCCTCTCCCACTCCCCCTACCTGTGTTCCCTCTCTCGCTGGCTATCTCTCTCTGTCAAAAAAATAAAAAAAAAAATCTTTAAAAAAAAAGAAAGAAGTTATAGAGAGAAATTATGGAGTCTTAAATTTCAGTGCAAGGAGTTTTGATTTCATTGGAAATACAGAGAAGGGCCACTTGTGGTATTTGATCCAATGAATGATATGCTCAGAGCTTGTTCAAAAGGAAGGATCTGTCTACGGTGAGAAGGATAGAGGGGGAGAGGAGATGCTGGCAGTGAGGAGCCAAGTTAAGGAGCAGTTGCTATAATTCTAGTGAAAGAAAAGAAAAAAAAAAAAAGCCCAAATGTTTGTTAAGCCCCCAATAGGGAAAGACACTGCACCAGATATTTTACTCACATACAATACTCTATAATACATTTTACTCACTAATAATACTCTAATGAGGACATATTGACTCAGTGTTACAGGTGAGAGGTTTGAGTGTCAGGAATGGAATGGCCAGATGGTCAAGAACACAGACAGTGTTAGAATCTCAGGCTCTCTGACTCCAAAGACCACTGGCATTACCAGAAAGGACTGGGCTGCAATGGGACATTTGGGACCTCTGGCACCAACCGCTGAAGACTACAAGGTTGTTTGTGCCTCCCTCTACACTTTGGACTCATTTCCACCCATAAAGACCCACTTTGGCAGATACCTGGTAATTAGAGCTACTGACAACACGCTAATTTTGCATCTTACTCTGTCAGCTACTAGATAAATACTTACCAGATAACATGTCCCCAAAAATCTTCTGGGGAAAAACAGTTCCCCAACTTAGGTGCAGTATTCATCTCTAAACCAATGAGCTCTACTAGGCAAAAAAGCCTGGTCTGATAGGAGCAGAACAGTTTGGTGAGGCCCACCTCTGTGGTGGGAGGGCATGGTCACACCTAGTTAATATGGAATCTCCCTCCATAAATACTTGGATGGAAAGAAAACCAGTTTCTATTAAAAATAAAAAGACGGATATCAGATCATCCCACTGGTAATCACTATATGCATTCTTTCTATTAAGAAATCATTGAAGACTGAACTTTCATGGCCTGAATCCCAGGAGTACCATTTGAATGGAAATGAAGAAGGCAGACGGGGTGGTCAGTATCACAGACCCCACCATGAACAGCTCCTAAGGGTCTGTCTTATAAAAGGGCTTGTCCAGATAAGCTCTACTGATATTAACATGAGCAAATGCACTGTCTTCATCTTTATGTCACGATATTGAAACCAGTGAATTTTTTTAACATGATGACGATTGACTATCCATGTGTTACCATTCCATGATGGCCACATTACATCTTCTCTATCAGAGATGAGGATTTTTCCAGATGCTTTGACAGAAAACAATAAGCGTTTCTTTTTTGTTCCTAAGTACAGTAGTCCTTCTTATCTGTGAGAGCTATGTTTCAAGGCCCCTAGTGGATGCCTGAAACTGCAGATAGTCGCAAACCCTACATATATGTTTTTCCTATATTGTATGTCTATGTGAGTGTAGTCTGTCTCTCTCTTGAAATATCATACCGTATTGTACACCCCCTTCTTCATGTGATGATGTGAGATGATAAAATGCCTATGTGATGAGATGAAGTTAGAATGATGTAGGCGGTGTGACGTAGCTCGAGGCTACTATTGACCTTCTGACGATAAGCCAGGAGGATCATTTGCTGCCCAACCACGGTTAACTACAGGTAACTGACACCATGGAAAACGAGACCACGGAGAAGCGGGAGCTACTTGGATATGTTATTCTTTGAGGCTAAGTTTATAAGTGATGAGGCAATCAAGATACCAAAACCCATTTATCAGGATAAAATGTATTACCCAGGAAACCTAAAAATACATTCAAGATCCATTTTGTGGAGAAGTTAAAACATTTGTTTTTCAGAGTACTTAAAGATGTCTCCATCCTGTCTAGTGGATTCTTTAATAATTATCTAATATGTTTACCGAGTTCTACAGTATTGTATTTTCACATATATCTTCCCTTCTGAGAGTCACAGCAACTTTTTGAGGTAGCCAGAGAGGATATTATTGTTCTCATCTTGGAGATGATGAAATTGAGGATCAGAGGACTGGTTTTCCACCTTTCAGAGGGTATCAAGCTTGATGCTTGCAAAAGTCACTCTTTTTCACTCTTAGGAAGGAAAGGAATGTATTAAGGACATTTAATAATTCATGGAGTCTCTGAGGTGGCTAAAGACCCGGTCTTGATGGCTAGGTAGCCAAAACATTGCCTAAATTACACCACAGACAATTCCAGTGCTGACGATGGCATGATTATTACTTCAGGATACAAATAGCACCTCTCATGCCTGAATTATGGCAGACATGGATGGGCCCCCAATGGGCCTGATAAAAAGTTGTTGCTTTGGGACACTGAATGTCTTCAATATCATCTGCACCAGGGTAAATTCTGTGCTTGTAGTGGACTGAATGTTCATGTCACCCCCAAATTCATATGCTGAAAACCTAACCCCCACGGGGATGGTATTAGGAGGTGGGGCCTTTGGGAGGTGATTAGGTCAAGAGAATGGAGCTTCTATGAATGAGAATAGTGTCCTATGGAAGAGAGCCCAGAAAGGTCCCTCACCTTCCAGCCATGTGAAGACACAGTGAGAAGATAGCATCTATGAACCAGGAAGTGAGCTCTCACTAGACACTAACTGTTGCGACTGTGATCTTGAACTTCCCAGCCTCCAACTGTGAGAAATAAATTTCTTTTGTTTATAAGCCACCTAGTTTATGGCATTCTCTTCTAGCAGCCGGACCAGATGAAGCCAGTGCCTCGCCTACTTCTGCAAATCAGATCCCCTCTCAATCGGTGTCCTATATGTGTGCTTGAGTAAGAGAAAACTGGGTCACTCTACTCCTAGAGTGACCAACTGTCCCAGTTTGCTCAGGACTAGACTGATTTCAGAACCGGAAGTCTCATGTTCCAGGGAGCTCCTCAGCTCACTAAATCATTACATATTTAGTGGGCATCTATTTTTTTTTTTTTTTTTAGCTCTGGTCAATATAGATACTATCCACCTGATCTCATTGATTGGTTCACGAAAGGTCATGAGTCTCAAGCCGCGGTGATCAGTCTATCTGTGTTCTCCAGGATTGGACTGGATATATAGAGTGGACTTTCTGGGTCTCTGTCCTTGCCTCCAGCAAGGAGGAAAGCAGAAACTTCTTAACAGGGGAACTGAGTGAACTCATTCTAAGAGGAACAGAGTCAAGGGTAGAGAGAAAGCGAGTATTTGAGAGAACAAGAGAGCAGGAGAGGGAGGGAGAACCAAGAATGTCCTGTGAGTTCCTGAGAGCACTTTACTTCCTGGCATATCACGCTGAGAGCTCTAATAATGTCTCTTTTTGTCTAAGCCAGTGTGGCTTAGCCTTAGGATTTTTTCCCTTCTAAGATTTTATGCTTATAAATGGGGGAGCTAGTTGCAGACACATGTTGCCTAAATGTGAAGCTCTGAGAAAATAATTAGAATGACTAGAGTTTCAGTTGTTTAAGAGGCAGGTTCATGCACACAAAATTATCACCTGCTTTAAAATATGCATGTGTGTTGGTTTATTACTCTTAGATTTAATTTATTCCTAATTAAGTTGTATTATCACCAGCCTGTTATATATTCCATTTTCTAAACACCTACATTTGTTCGTTTCTCTGTATCTCATAAAGTATCAGGTCGTATTCATAATCCCTGGTATCATGTATTCCAGCACACGCTACATTAGTATTTTCTGAACAGGGATAACTTCTGTGATTAAGGTCTGTTTCTTACTTTGGGTCCAAAATGCCAATGATCTAATTAATGTCTCTCTTCTGCTTTTCAAATCTCCAAGCCTCTATCTTTGGGACTTCTCTTTTTTGGACTTGCATTTAAGATAAAAGAAGATGCTTTTCCTGAGCTGATGTAAGTGTTTAGATTTTAAGTACTGGAAAGTGAAAACAAGAAAACAGAGTAAACTTTGTTAACAAACACTTGTAGTGTCTCTATTGCTTAATTAGTTTATAAGTCTTAAGTAAGATTTTCATGTACAATCTGCAAGGTACATAACGTAACCGCAGATAGCCAAGCGTAAATTTGGCGAGGAATAAACAATCCTGTTCAAGGGTCTAGTCCAGGGCAAGAGGCTGTTAAACTGCAAATGCCCACGGGTGCCTGGGTGGTTCAGTCGGTTAAGCGTCTCTCTCCAGCTCAGGTCAAGATCCCAGGGTTCTGAGATCGAGCCCCACGTCGGGCTCTCTGCCCTGCGGGAGCCTGCTTCTCCCTCTCCCTCTGCCTGGTGCTCCTCCCTGCTTGTTCTCTCTCTCTTTCTCTCTCTCTCTCTCTCTCGGTCAAATAAATGAATAAAATCTTAAAAAAAAAAAAAAAACAACCTGCAAATGCCCAGAACCCCAAATGAGCAACAGTGTGGCAAAGGTGCACTAAGGAGCTCCTGGTCAGTCAATCCAGCACTGAGGCAAATCCCTTTCTTAACCTATGTCTCACGCCCCCTAATGTCAGCTACTCTTGATTCAAACCATTGATTATCAGAAAAAAGAAGATATGTGATAAGGAACTCAAGACCTGGCTGCCTTCCCTGGAGCCCCCTTCTCAGCTTGTGCACTATTCCTATGATTTGTACAGAAAGTTTAAGCCAACGTACAGCTGTCATGATCGTGAAGCACTTGAAGTGCATTAAGACCCCAGGATTAGCAGCACATTTTCCTTCTTAGGAGGCTTAGATGAATACAGATTCGATAAATAATATATGTATATTATGTCAGTGCTCTACCAACAATTCTTCTTATTTTATAAAAATAGATTTGATTCTTTCGAGCAGTTTTCGGTTTGCAAAATTGAGCAGCAGGTATAGAGATTTCCCAGATATCCCGTCCCCAGCATATGCATAGTCTGCTCCATTATCACCACTGTCCCCCAGAGTCGTACATTTGTTACATTTGATGAACCTGCATTGATGTGTCATTGTCACTCTGAGCCTATTGTTTATATTAGTGTTCATTCTTGCTGTTTTAGGTTCTGCTGGTTTGGATGAATGTGTAAAGGACGTGTATCTGCCGTTGTAGTGTCATACAGGGTTATTTCACTGTCCGAAAAATCCTCTGTGCTCCATCTATTCATCCCTCCCTTCTTAACTCCTGGCAACCACTGATCTTTTTATTATTTCCATAGCTTTGCCCTTTCCAGAATGTCATATCATTCAGATCATACAGTATGTAGCATTTTCAAGTTGGCTTCTTTCACTTAGTGATATGCACTTCAGTGTCCTCCGTGGCTCGATAATTCATTTCTTCTTAGTGCTAAATAAGGGGCGCCTGGGTGGCTCAGTCGGTTAAGCGGCTGCCTTCAGCTCGGGTCATGATCTCAGGGTCCTGAGACTGAGCCCCACATTGGGCTCCCTGCTCATCAAGGAGCCTGCTTCTCTCTCTCCCCCTGCCTGCTGCTCCCCCTGCTTGTGCTCTCTCTTTCTGTGTCAAATAAATAAATAAAATCTTAAAAAAAAGAAAGCGCTAAATAATATTCTGTTGTCTGGAAGTACTACGGTTTTTCCATTTACCTACTGAGAACATCTTGGTGGCTTCCAAGTTTTGGCAATTATGCATAAAGCTCCTGTAAACATCTGTGTGCAGGTTTCTGTGTAGGCCTAAGTATCAACTCCTTTGGGTAAATACCAAGGAGCACTACTGCTGGGTCATATGGTAAGAATATGCATAGCTTTGTAAGAAACCACCAGACTGCTTCCCAAAGTGGCTGTGCCATTTTGCATTTCCACTAGCAATGAATGATTTGTATATTTTTTTGTATTTTTAATTTGTGTATCCCGCTGGGTCTTTCTTAAGCCTAAAAACTCGATATCTCATCCTGTTGCCATCCAAAATCAACTGAAAATCAAGCTTATCTACATTTCATTTCTTCTTATCACTGCCAAACTGCTTTAAAGAAAAATCTGCTTGTGCTTTCTCCTTTCCTGCTTATTACCTTGAAAATCGCACCATTAACTGGAAATTTCCTTCTCCTTCCAAGAAAAATATACAAAGCAGTGATATCGAAGGTACCAATTATAATAGATTATTAATTCTCCCGTTTTTAAATTTCTTTTCTATAATGGACATCATTGGGCACCCTCTTGTGGAAACCCTCCCCCCTTTTTTCTTCTGCCTTAAGGACATGATTTTCCGGATTCTCCTTTTATAACTGTTTATCTCCACCTTTCTTCCAACCTGTAAAATATAATTCCTTGGCAATAATTTCTTCTTTGTTTTCATTCTTTTCTTCCTTTTCAACCTTGTTTATCCTAGTTACCATATGTCTCGGTATTGCAAATCTGTGAACTAACTCTAAAATATTGATTTCCACACTTGGCCATCCACCAAATTCCAGTTTTACTTCCCCTATTAAATACTCAGAGGATCCCCAGGTATAGCGTGGTGCTCAAAAGTAGATGGACACTTTTTTTTCCTGGAATCACTCTTCCTAGGTGTCTTCTCTTTCTGTCCCGGCCACAACACTGCCATCTCTACCCACCCTAAACCTCTAGGCACCTGGACACGAAACTTCAATACTTTTTGAAAAAATTTTTTCCTTTGATCCCACACTGAATCATTTGCCAACTTAAGTCACTTATGCTGCCAGATACTTTCTTTTTTGCTCTCCTCCCTTTTAATAGCTTCTAGTTTTTTATTTCTCGCCTGGATTTCTGCAGGCAGCCTCCCGTTCAGTGGTTTTCAAGGGTGAATTTTGGCAGAATGGAGGGTGGTGGACAGAGCATGTCCTGCTAGGAAATGCTGTCAAGATATTGTTGGCTGGGAAAAGGAGATGTTTGCAGTGTGCAGACAAGGTGCTTTATGAGACTTGGACATGACAATGCCTCCTATGGTGTTCTCCTTCATCTGTGTCTAGGAATTCAGATACCCTACAGGGACACAAAATGATCCTCACAGAGGAAGAAAATTTTAGATCTTTTATTTTTTTATGAATACTTATTCTGTGTTCAAAAACAAAATATAAAAAGAAGACAGGCATTCCTAGGACCTAATGTATGTCTCTGCATTGGCCCTCTCCCTTGCTCTATGGCGGGACTCACCTGCTACCTGGCGAGGGCAGGCGGTGGGAGCTCTTCTGCGGGGGTCCACACGGTGCCCTCACTTGTTCCCTTGTTGCCACATAATGCCATGTGTCTCAGTTACGTATATGCTGATAATGGATTTACAGATTATTTTATCTAGCGGTAACTAAACAAGCCCTCACAAAATAAAATGCTTAAAAATGCCAGGAAAATTACAACAAAATGTGAGTAATTAAGCACAAGCAAACCAAAAAAACCATGGTGGAAACAATGCTTCTCTTATTCTTAATATAAGCTCTCTGTCACTCACATTGCAATATAACATAATGATCATCTAACCAACAGACAAGAAATGGGCCTCAAACTCCCTACATTAACAGAAAGACTATTTGATATCTGGCTAAAGTTCCTCTTTAGTAGGGGATAAAGCTCGCCGAAGTGAATATTGTGCCTTGAGGTACTAGCTAAAGATAACAGGGAGCTGTCATGACCAGTAAGATACAGAAACAATGAAGCCTAAAAACACATTTAATTATATAAATCTGTGTGTTCATTGTTCCGAAAGCAGCAGGATTTATTATACCATCAAAAATGTTATAAATACATATTTGAAATGTTTATTTCACCTTTTAAATTTCTATATTTGAAAAAAATAGTATAGTATGTATTAAGTCCATTTATTAAAGGTAGACTTTTAACTTTCTACCGAAAGTATGCATGAAGAAAATATCTGGAGACAATGTCCTTCACCAACTAAGACAGAAAAACTTGCCCCAAGTAAGCAAATTCATCACTCAAATTAGCGCACATGATTAAAATTTATATTATGTTATATTTCAAGTGATGTAATTTTTTTCTTAAACAATATCATTTGCTTGCTGTTTGGTCAAAACAAGTTATTCTAAAAGTTCTAATAAAAGAAAAACAGGAAAATATTCTCCTTCTCAAACTGGGGCCTGGTATAAAAAAAACTTTGGGAAACATTTACAGAATAGTATTCTCAATGATTTTTCTGTCTATAGTCTTCCTGCTGTGTTTAGTTTTCTGTGTATTTGTGTGTGATTGTGTTTTGTGAAATTTCAAACATACATAAATAACCAAGAGTTTTAGCATTAGAGAAAATGTAACACACAAAAATATCAAAGAAGTTAAGTAGAAATCCTGAATTCTAAATTTGAATTGAAAATGTTTTTTCTTTTTCTTTTTTTTTTCAGATATAGTGTTCAATAATTTATCAGATGCATATAACACCCAGTGCTCATCACATCACGTGCCCTCCTTAGTATAAACTCATAATACCTTTTCTCTTTAAAAAAAGTTTGTATTTTCTGACTTGGTCCACTGAAAAGGCCTAGAAACAGTGACAAGGCCATGAACAGACATTTCTCCAAAGAAGACATCCAGATGGCCAATAGACACATGAAAAGATGCTTAACGTAACTCATCACCAGGGAAATGCAAATCAACACCAAAATGAGATATCACCTCACACCTGTCAGAATAGCTAAAATCAAAATCACAAGAAATAGCAAGTGTTGGCGAGGATGTGGAGATAAGGAAACCCTCATGTACTATTGGTGGGAATGCAAACTGGTGCAGCCACTGTGGAAAACAGTATGGAGGTTTCTCAAAAAGTTAAAAATAGAACTACCCTATGATCCAGTAATCACACTACTGAGTATCTACCAGAAAAATACAAAAACACTAATTCAAAGGGATACATGCACCCCTATTTGATTGTAGCATTATTTATGATAGCTAAAGCATGGAAGCAGCCAAAGGGTCCACTGATAGATGATTAAAGAAGAGGTGGTGTATATATACGATGGAATATTATTCAGCCATAAAAAAGAAAGAAATCTTGCCCTTTGGAACAACGTGGATGGAGCTAGAGAGTAGAATGCTGATGAACTAAGTCAGAGAAAGACAAATGTCATATGATTTCACTCATACGTGGAATTTAAGAAATAAAGCAAATGAGCAAAGGAAAAAGAGAGAGAATCAAACCAAGAAACAGACTCTTAATTATAGAGAACAAACAGAAGGATCGTGGGTGGGGGAATAAGTGAAATAGGAAAAGAAAAAAAGAAACAGTGGCAAATCCAGTAGTAATGAGCATCCCTATTGTCTAGATTATAGTCTCTAAATTCTCAGAAAGTTACTAATTTTAGATATTGCAAAAGAAAAGAACCCTATGAGCCTTGTGCCAAAAGTAAGAAAGTTATCAAAGACAAAATCAAAAGGATTCCACTGTCATTGGATTAAAACACATCAACAATGTTACTATCACATACTCAAGTGGGATAGATGAGGTGTCAAAATAATCTCTTTGGTGACCTATGGAGGATTGTAGAAAACCAATTTATTATTTTGAAAACTGGTGAATAAAGGGAAGTAATCAAGAAATAATTTGATCTTACTGTATGTACTGTATCTCAGAGTAATGAAAAACCATTGATGGAAAAGTCCTTTTTTTTAATAGAAAGGCCAACTATTAGAATATTAATGGAAAATTGGAATCAAGAAATGATCAACAAGCTAAAAAGCCAGTGGAGATTTTTATAATGCATAAATCAAGCTGACAACTCCTAAATCAACTGATTAATCTTAACAAAAGAGATTTTGATGTGATTCAATAGGAAATATGCACCACCACCTATGGAATGTTCTTTCTGAAACAAACAAGCTAACCTTAAACAACATCAATCAAGTATAATCAGAAAAATTTAGAATGTGAGAAACTCTGAAGGAAAAATACCCCAATTTCTTCAACAAACAAATTTCCAGAAAAAAAAGAGCAGAAACCATAGATTAAAAACTTGAGAGACCTATCAATCAAACACATTCTAGCACGATCAAGCAAACTCCAAGTAAAAACCAAACCAAACCAAATTGTGGGATAGTTGGAGAATTTTGACCATTGATTTGATAATACCAAGAAATCATTGTCAATTTTTTATTGTTTTATAATAGTAATGTTGACAGCTTAAAAGTCTTCACCTTCTAGATACACGTACTGAATTTTTCATGGAATAAAAGTAAAGAGTATCTGAGATTTGCCTGATAATAATCTAAGATCGAAGAGAGTGAGAGGAATTTTAGAAGAAGCAAGATTTACTGTGTATTGATTATTGCTGAAACTTGCTAATGGCTTTATGGGGGTTTATTATTCTATTTTGTCTATTTTTGACATGTTTAGAATTTTCTGTAATTAAAGAACTCAGGCATACAAGCAGGTAGGAATAATAATTTAAAGATCAGCCGTATACCCATCACTGAACTTAACAAGTAACTAGTGAAGACGTCATGGTGTGCAATTGTATAAATAAGGGTTTATGTAGGTATGGTTACACTTTCTGGATTCTTAGTTGTGTTTCTTATTGTCTCCCTTTGCTGGCAGATGGATTTCTTTGTTAGTCCTTTTTTTTACTGAAAGATTAGCCTTCAATTCTTCGGGCTTTCCATACAAGTGTGTAAGTCACCAGCTTGCAAGGGTTGCAAGGGCGCTTTATCCTGGCCTCGCAACACCGGTGGCGAATCAAGCCCCCCTGAGGGGTAAATGGTGGCTAATTCAGCTTTATCTACTTTTAGACCCTGTAGATTTCCCTTACTTTCTTGCAAGCTGGTTATTTGAGAGAATGTTTGTTGTATTTTAGTCAACATGTTTGGATATTTTGCAGAAGCAAAGTTTGCAGATTATCTACTATGTACTTTTCTAGAAACAGAAGGCAGTTTCATATTTCATACAGCTCCTAGATGAATCTCCTTGGAACACAGGCCTGCATAAAATTATGTATTATCTCCAACCATCACTTGTTCTTATTTGCCATCAAATAAAAGCATAAAAAATAATTTAGCCTTGCTTTCAACTTCCTCGAGTATATAATTTCCATATTTGTCTAAGATTTTATTTCCCACCCATGTTTGCATTAGGCAAATTTTGTTCATTTCTCACAAATGTCTATATTCTTTGCTCAGGCGCATCCATCCATTTGGCGGGGGGGCGGGGGTCTCTCTCCTCATCTCTGCATGTCCCATTCTCACTTCCTTCAGAGGTTATCACCTCTTCTGCAAAACTATCTCCAAATCTCCCAGATGACAAATCTTTTGCTCTTTAGAACTCTCCCTCAGGAGTTCATCATTTTTTTTCTTTTATGGCACCAAATTTTTATCCATATTTTATCTAATTTTATATTCTTTTTGGCTAACCTTTTCAGTGTTAGGACTCATAATTCACCTTGGCATTCCCTCAGTTACAGACAATGACTTTCAGGTCGCAGAACTTAATAATTTTTGATGTTACAAAAAAGAATGTCTATTACTTTAACAGCTGTATTTTTGCAAACCAAAAGATACCTGTGAACCGAGATCACCTGTGTTAATATAATGTTGATGAGACTGTAGAACACCTGGATAAATATAACTTTGTGGTTTGCATCAGGAATATTTTCCTAGGAAAGAGAAATATCTTCAGTGTTTGCTTCAGGATATGCCTACAGATCCGCTTGTTGGGGGCAATACTCTTCACCTGGGCAAACAGCTTCCTTGGTCTTGTGTCCCCCACTCCTAGATTGTGTCAGAAATTGTGCCCACTCCCAATTAATTTCCTGCATTAAAAGATCTGCCTTCAAATGACCTGAGACCAGAAGCCAAGGCTCAGTAACTATCCCACTTCTGAATTCTCTCTTCTAAGACGATGCCTGAGATGGCCAGTGGTGTTTTCCTCACTCCTCAAATAGGGCTGTGTGGTGATATTCCGGGAGTTACTTTAACATACTCTATAAATGTTTCAGTCAATCTATGTTATAGGTTATTGCAAAATCAAATAACAGTATATACTAAATTTCCCACAATCCAGGATGATGGCTTTAAGTTGACATTCATGGCGTTGATCTCAGTGCTTAGAAAATAGCAAACATAATTTGTTTTGGAAAAACTACTTTTGAATATGATAAAATTGTATATAGGATTGCCATTTGCAAAAAAAAAAATCTTTAACATAAAATTCAGCTTTTTTTGTACTGATGGAAAACACCAGTTTTTTCCTTCCTCACTTCACTCATTGGAGAACAGTTGATCTGATGGTTGTTTCTAGTTCCCAGAGTCACTGTTAAGTTGGAATATTTATTTTTGTCCATTTCAAGTATCTTTGTATTAGAAATCTGATTGAAGCAATCTTGTGATTTTAAACTTCCTTATGAAATAGAAAACAATGATCTCTGTCCTCAAATTATAAAAGGAACAAAGCAAGGACAGGACATTATTAGCTCTTGACTCTGTGTATTCTGAACCGAACTATGAAAAGGTTTTTGTAAATTTGTAAAGCACTCTACAAATGTAGTTTCTCTAATTCCAGAATGGAGCATGGTGACTGACGCTTAGGAGGAATGCAGCAATGTTTATTGAGAGAATGACAGCTTTTAGTTTCAATTACTTGGCTTTAGAAATGTCTCTGAATAATTCGGCATCAGCTTACATTTTTGCTGTAGTAAAATTCTAGTATCAGATCCTTCCTCAAGAACAGGTCAAGGGAAGAGAGCAAAGGGATGTGGGGTAGACGTGACACTGTTTGTGTCAAAGAGGACACTGGGCTGGCAGGACCCCCATAGACTGTGGTGTACTTCCTGGTCTACGTGAATGGCGCCCCAAACGTGTGCAGTGACTGAGGTCACAGAAGCAAACTTCTGCATTTCAGGAATGGGCTGTTACCTGCCCTGTCAGTGTGGAGCGAGCAGCCAACAAGTCTCATTCTAAGCTTGGGTCTGCTCAAAGATTTGCAGGGTTCTGTGGTAACTCGGGAGGAACAACCCTGCTCACTGCACTCATTCCTACCTGGCATGCATGTCCCTAGAGTCCTGAGTGGCTGGTGCTCTGGGGTCACCCTACAGAAGGGGCAGTGTTGGAAAACAGACCATCCACACAGACTCTAGTCAGGGATGCCAGGCAACAAAGAGACAACCGTCCGGAGGGAACTACAGCCAAAGCAGATTCACTGTGAAAGAAAGAAAGATCTGGTTGTCCTGTTAATGACTTCAATTACAAAGAACAAAAGAAGAGGAATAGAAAGTGTTGTTCATTTTAAGTTTTTTTCCCTCCCAAATGGAATATTTTTTCTGGCTATCTCTTGTCCTTGTTTCTTAAGCTCTTTGTAAAGATATAATTACCTATGAAATCTTAGCCGTATGTGAATGTGCAAGATCTCACACACACACACACACACACACACACACACACGATCTGCAACACCATCCTGTAGCACAATATTGTCCTGTCTTGTCTTAAGGAAGGACATCACACCGTAGAGATGATGGGGAGAAGAAATAACTTCAATTCTTTGGATAGGAAGAATAAAGGGAGTGCATAATGAAATTATTTCTTTTTGACTTGAAGAGGGAAACACAGACTGCCAAAAGCACATCTTAATATTAACAGATTAATCTGTCGCAAGGTGTGGTTGCTGCAGATGGTGGCAGAAGTCTCAGCAAAGGAATTGGTTCCCTCGGGCTCTCCAGAGAAAGTTGCCAAACTCCTTGCTGCTTATTTGTAGAAGCAGGAGGAGGGGGACCTCTACGAGCAGAAATATTCATCTCCTTTAAAACTAGGGGACATCATTTTGTTCCATCTGAGGGACAAATCCCTTATAATACAGGTGACAAGCTTTGGGAGGGCCCAGTTAGCTCTCACTGACAGGGGTAAACAACACAGAGCACGATAAAACTATGAAATCATTTGAGAAATGCTTCATTTTCCCCTACAGTGTCTCCTCCTGCCTTCCATTTCCCTGAATGTAATCACAACTATCCTTGGGTGATAAAGAATTTGAAGAGACCCTCAGTAGAACACGGTAACCTGCGAAACTTGCCATGCTCCGGAGCACATAGGACTTTATGTGAGTGAAGCTGAAGGCAGTGAGCATTCATTACCAAACATTCTTAACTGCATCTCATAGCTTAAATGGAATTTTAGTCAAATTAACTTACTGTTCCTTTTTGTTTTCTTCAATCTCTTGGAAAAGCACCAAATGTTAAATAAAACAGCACATGGTTGAGAGAAAGGGAAGTGTGCAGTTCCTGAAACAAAGAATGGCCTGAAGACATGGGATGATTATGAAGACATGGGGTGGGAGAGTGAGGTGGCCCGGGGCATAAGAAATATGTTTCATCTTGATCTTTTGGGACGCTGGTTTTCTCATGTTCCACGGAAAGAATCAGAATGTCTATGGTTCAAACTTTGTAGGTCCTCATCACAATAATAAATACCTGTGGGATCTATCATGCATTGGACAAAGTTCTTATGATAAGTCTTTCAACCCTATGGGGAGAGAGTAGAGCTATGACTATACCCATTTTACAGATGAAGAAACAGAGGCCCAGATAGTCTGCATACCTCATCCAAGATCACATAGCTACTGAGTAAGAGAATCAGGACTTGGATCCTGGAGATTGGCTCTAAGGTATGTGTACTTTCCTACATACTGTGCTGCCGAAATTGTGGCAACCAGGATGGGGGGCTCCTGATCTGTCCTAGTTGGGTGAACCCTGGCCTTTGAGAGCACTTGGGGCTTGAATGATGCCAACTGCTGGTTCTCAGTACATGGAGTTTTCATATGACTTGATTAAGCTGCCATCTGCTAACTCCCCGTGCATCCATGTGGTACTGTGGGCGTCCTGTACTCACGTGAACACCCACAAAGGGGGTCCCCATTTTCCTCATCTGCGCTTCCCCAGCCTGGTGGGCTCTCTCCGTAGATATTTGCTGAGTGAGTGGAGAGCTTTGATACCTACTGCTTACGGTTTGACTTCCCCTGTGAAAGGCTTTGTATCCTAAACGTCTGAGAGAAGAACCAGAGTTTGGAGCTACACTTTAACCAGACTCGTTTGAAGTTTCTTATTGAAAAGGGCCTCGGTTTCCAGCTCATGTTTGGCAGGGAGGGTACAAAGAGGAGAGCATGGAGACAAAAGGCCCCGCTCCACATATGACTGACATTCTTACTGAAAATGCTAATAAGCCAGTGCGGAGACTCCACTCCTTGATACAGTTCCTGAATTGGTTTGAAAAAGAGTGGACTGACCCTTGTAAATGAGTTTAACTTGCTTTTTCACGTGGATAGAAGCTGTCAGTTTTCTGTCATCTAAGCTGCCCTGAGTCGCTCTTCCTGTTCTGTGTCGGGTTGACACAGTTGTTGTGTTTTTTTCTGATTTCATACAACCTCAGGAAGGACCTTTTCCTTTCCTTAGAAAGCCGCCACTGTGATAGACACCAAACCAGGCTCCTTCTTCCCCTCTGTGCCTTTAGCTCACTGCCAAGGTCCTTGTCTTCTCCTTGCTTCGTTTTAAATGTCCTTAATTTCCTCAAGACATGGCAAGCCTGAGCCTGCTTCCCGTCTACATTTGTCATTGTTCAGAGTATAGCTATACTCAGAGTTCTCAGGAGAGGCCACCTGGATTGAGGGGACAATAACATATCCAAATCTGTTGGAAAACTGCATCAGAATACCTCTATGAAGGCAAGACATCAGCTGCAGTGGGTTACAACTCCAAGGTCATGAGCTGATAGCAAGTGGGGTGCGTCTGTCCTCTGCCCTCCTTCCTTCTCTTGTCTCAGGCTGTAGCCCCACATGTGACTGACAGTCTCTTTCCCCTGAGGCTCAGGCCTGATCCTGTAGAAGGTGCCAGAATCCCAGACCTTTCCGGAGACATGAGCTTCTGGTACCCAGAACCCACGGTCAAAGCTCATAGCTTTCTCTCTGTCCAGTGCTCAGGTCTGAGCAAGGACAAATTGGAAGGCGCTGCATATGGCAGAGGCATTTTCTTAGGCTGCTAAGAGAAAGGGCTTATTTCCTCAGTCTCTCTTTCTCTGCCCCCTTCTCCCCACTTTTAAAAGGAATATTATCTGATTACTACCAAAGAGCTCCTCTCTTTAATTCATCCTAGAAATCTCACATGTAAAGAGATCATACAATTTCAGGCGAGAAAAAGAGAATTGATGTTTTCAAGCACAAGGGCCAATAATGACTGTAATTGTCTATTCCTTGGATCCATGATTGCCAATATCTGCGGACGGCTTCAAACATCATTTTATGGCTGCAGATACGGCTTCACTGATGCTTTTGAACATTCCAGTAAGTATTGAAATTTTTCTTTGAATGGATGGCAGTGTTGTGGTCTTATTCAAAGAAGAGAGAAGAAGAGCTATTTTACACTGGCTTAATGTAAAGAGATGAATATTCCAGGCAAACAGTTATGGTTATGGGGAAATGTGCTCCTATCCACTGTGGATCAAGTGCGAACAGCGCTAGTACCTTGGAAGGACTCCTGCATAAAGGTACAAAAGCAATTATACAATGTATAATACAATGTATTTATCCTCTTTACAAACTAAGTGGAAAATGAGAGAAAGCACCACTGTTAAGGAAAGTAATAGAGAAAGGGAAAGCAATTCCAAATGCTATATGCTGCCCTCAATCTCTTCAAAAACTTCTCTGTGACCTCCAGTGGAGATTGAGGGCACCTGCAGGCTTACAATTCGCAAACCCACTTGTTTGGTTGACCTTCTCCCATTCACCAGCCAATCAAGCTCCCCAAATTCTTTCCCTTCCAGCTTCTCTGGTTGGTTGGTCTGGTTAGTAGAGTGAAGAAACACTTGCCTTCTATATTTTCACTGGTCGAGGGTGCAACTCTAAACCTACATAAACGCGCTGAAATTATTACCTAATCAGATGTTGCCTGACCTTGGCAATGACTTTTCCAGGTAATAAATATTGTTAAATGACACTGACAATCTTGATGCTAATGCTGACATTTTGTGAGTGTGTAAATTGTCTTGGGGATCAGAATTGCTATCGTTTTTATGTATCTGTCTCAGTTTCTTTCCTTAATTTTTCCTCTACATCTTTCACTTATATTTAGAGTCCCTGAATCCAAAGGAACTCAATCTTTCCCTACTGATGTACGGAGTGTTTTTATTTTAACCCTGGACTTGTGATTTCATGGCAAAATGATTTCTTGCGAGTAAATGCTAACAATTTTCTAGTTTAGAGATGCTTGCTATCCTATTTTGATTTTTTTTTTTCATTTTTCTCCCCTTCCCGCCTATGACAGTTCTTTTTGTTATTTAGGTGCATTTACATGATACCAGAACCTTTATTTATTAGAAGTTCATCTGCTCTCTGTTGCTGCTTCTCTACCCCAAGTCCTAATCCTCTGTTTGTGACAACATAATCATTTCCACAGCAACCGATTGTGAAGTTGCAAAGCAAGGATTAGACTTCAGGTGGGGAATAGCAACCAGGGGCTGATGAACTCTGGAGAGATTAAAAGAGTACCATTTATATGCAGATCTCAAAGGTGGTGAAGGGGAGTTGGGAGAGGATGGGCAGAAAGGAATAAATAATAAAGAAATAGCATTGTTTTAAAGAGACTGGAAAAGGTGATTTTTTTTGTTTCCCTCTGGGAATTGCTCGGGCCTTTTGCTGGAGCTGCGGGTTGATTTGGTTTGTTTGTTTGTTTTATGTATATATGCATTCATTTTTAGTGCCCCAGGACTGGATTTACAGCCCCAAATATGGCTGTTAAAAGAGGGAAGTGTATGGCTTAGAACCTGCTTAGCAAATGTTCCTATTTTTAAGGTAACCCTCAAGAGAGGTTTTCTGAACTTCATCCTGCATGTGGGGACAGAACATTACAGTGAGCATCTGGGCCTCCCTGTTTCAACTCAGGGTAGCAAGACACAAATGGAACCATGAGGCTTATCTGCAGAGATTGCAAGAAAAAACTAGCATGGATTTATGTGTTTCTAGGAATCCCAGAAGTAAAAGAGGGGAAGGGAATATTATCTATATTCTCTGGTCACTTTCAGATCTCTTCACCAGGTTGTAGTTATCATGTTCTTTCTTTTTTTAATGAGCAAAACTAATTCACAATCTTTGTTTCCAGGTTTTTCTGAATCCAGAACTCAGACCTATTACTGAGTTTTCATGTTTGCGGAATGTTAGAACATAAAAGAAACATGCCAATAATTTTAATCTAGGAGTTGTGTCAAAGAAAAATTGCACCGGACAGTTACACAGGCAAGGAAGAGTTAGTTCAAGATTATTGTAGTAGTGGAGAGAAAGTGAACTCAACTGCTTTGAAAGAAAAAGTGGGAGGGCTTTTCAGTGCCTGGGTGAGCTATGGAAAAGTATTGGAGGACTGTAGGGGTGGGGTTAGTCAATGGATCATACCATCTGTGTTTGCTAATTGGCATTTATTGGAGTTAGATTCCTACCTTACCAAATCCTGGGAAATAGGGGCAATGTCTCCTTCAATAATTACATTTTAAAGGGATGAGTCCCAGCTCGTTGAGAAGGAGGTCCCTGGGTTGCAAACCTGGTAAAAAGGCCTGGAGAAGATCTGTCTACACTTTTAAAAGGCGGAGAAAAAAAAATACACGATTATAAGTTGTCTAAAGTCAATGCTCAAAGAAAAGGGAGGTAAGCTCAAGGCCTAGGGTCGGGAGGGAGCCTGTCTCAAGTTAAGTCAAGCTAACTGACCAAGTTCTAGGCCCCTTACAGGGACCCAAGATGCAGGGACAGGAGCATACCGTTTGCTGTGTCAGTCAGAGAGGTTCCCACCTCTCTCTTCCATCAGAGCAGAAGATTCACAATTTAATCTGTTTTGCACATACGATTTCCACGTAAACTTTAAGAAGAGTTTTCTTGCTAAAAGAAGTTAGTAAACTAGCAATCAGGTGCAGCTTGTGTGTGTGTGTGTGTGTATGTGTGTGTGTGTGTGTGTGTATGGATAAACTAAAGTTGAGAAAGGATAGAGTGAGGATAACACTGAACTTTACTTGAGTCCTGTGATCCTGGAAAACAATGAGGATTTGTGTTTAGGAATCCTGTGGTGTTCAGGAGTTGACTTAGTGCAAGAAACCACCCTTAAACATATCATTTAGATAAGACCCATGGCTACCAGCCCAGTTTCCCTATGATAAGCAAACACAAACCCTCCAAATTCCCATTTCTTGCCTCCTAAATGTTTGGCTGACCTATTTTATCCCCATGACCAAACTGAATAAAAAGCTTGTGAAGCAAACGTTGGTTGAGCTTCTCTCCGTCCCCTGGTCCCTGAACTTCACCCACCCGGAGCCTGAGCTGCTTACCGACCTTCCTTAAAGGTCCATCCAGGAATAGGCTGAGCTCACAGTTAAACACTTCCTGATCTGCGGGCTGATTAATCACACTTGCCCACACTGGTTGTTTCTGGCCTTGTTTACTTGTCCTTAGACAAGAAAAGCCCTTTTCTGCCTGACCTTAGAGGCCCTTGCAGATCTCCTGGTCAGAGTAATCTCCCCATGGCAACAGGCCTCCCACCCATTACCCAAAGAGTCCTCTAGGGTAACGTCTCCCATATAGCCAGATGTGTTTTTATTTGACAGTGACATGACAAATTCAGACAGGTTGTTAAAAGATTTCTTCTTGAGTCAGTTTGAGTAGTTGGTGTCTTCTTAGGAACTCGTCCTTTCCTATAGTTTATCTAATTCATTGGTGTGCAATTGTGCATAGGATTTCCTTGTAATCCTTTTAATTTCTGTAAGGTCAATAGTAATGTTTCATGTTTCATTTTTGATTTTAGTGATTTGAGCCTTGTTGATTTTTCTCTGTTGCTTTTCTATTCTCTATTTCATTAATTTCCACTCTAATCTTCATTATTTACTTCCCTTTGCTATATTTATTTATTTATTTATTTATTTAGTATTTAGTTTGCTCTTCTTTTTCTTGTTTCTTAGGGTGGAAGTTTAGGTTATTGATCTGAGCGCTTTCTTTTTTAAATTGGTATGGATAGCTATAAATTTCCCTTTACGCATGGCTCTCACCGAGTCCTGTAAGTTTTGGTATATTGTGTTATTGTTTTCATTCACCTAAAAGTAATTTCGAATTTATCTTGTGATTTCTCTTCTTTTCTCTTTTAGTTATTTAAGAACCTGTCATGCGTGTTATTCTCATGAATTTCTGTTCATTGTTGATTTCTAACTTTATTCTAATGTGGTCAGAGAATATGCTTTGTATAATTTCTATCATTTGAAATGTATCAGGAGTAGTTTTATTGCCTAATATGGTCTTTCCTGGAGAATGTTTCAGGTCTACGTGAGAGGAGTGTGCTGTTGGCTGGAGTGTTTCGTAGGTATCTGTGAAGTCCAGCTGATTGATAGTACTGTTCAGGTCATCTGTGTCCTTGTGGATGTATAGGTGCTGGAGTGGAGTGTTGACAGTAAATGCCAGAGAAGGCAACACTGTGAAGTCAGAATATGGAGACAGTTTAGTGCAATAATATCTTTCCTCTTCTGAGATTTAACGTCCTTGGTTTCTGAATCCTGACATGAAACCATAGTGACAGGATGAAACAATAGGCCAAATCTGATAAAATGAAATTTAAGAAGAATACATATCAGCTATCGCAATTGGGCTAATGGCAGTTGCATATGGTGGGGACGCTAGCTCACCAGAAATTTTGTGAAGAAAGATGATAGCACTTCAGTTGTTTCTACAATCTTAGAAAGAACCTATGATGATGAACATTGACAACAAAAAAAAGGGAAACCACTTGGGCAATATAAAGAGAATAAAAGCATCCAACACAGGGTAGTTGTCCTCTATGTGTATACTTAGACCACATTCACATTTCAAAAGGAGGGTTGAAAGAATGAATTCTATTCATAAAGGAGTTGAATATCCATGGAAGCAACAATTCTGGAGCTATCTCATGAGAAATATTTGAAGGAACTCTACACTCAGAGAAGTAGAACTTGGTCAGGGAGCAAGTTTCATGGTATTACATTTTACTTATGAAGAAGATTTACATGTGCATATGATTTCACTCATATGTGGGATCTAAAAAACAAAACAAAGAATACACAAACAACAATCAGAATCAGACCTATAAATACAGAGAACAAAGTGATGACTGCCAGAGGGAAGGGAGCAGGACGGACAAAATGAATGAAGGGTGGGGGGAGATACAGGCTTCCAGTTATCCAATGAGTAAGTCACAGGGATAAATGACATGGCATAGGGAATATAGTCAGTGATGTTGTAATGGTATTGTCTAGTGGCAGATGGTAGCTACATTGGTGGTGAGCATAGCATGACATATAGAGGTGTCGAATCACCATGTTTTACACCTGAAACTACTGTAACATCATATGTCAACTGTACTCAGATTAAAAAAAGAAAAAGAAAAAAAGGGAAAGGATTTCCATGTAAAAAGGGGAAAGTTTATTTTGTGTCCCTCAATACCTGGAAATAAAACCTAGTTAAGAATGATAGACACACAGATTTCAGAACAAATATGAGAGATAACTTTCTCACAATTAGATATGGTAGATGAAGGAGGTTTTCTTGAGGGTTAGTGAATCTTTCATGATCAGGGAAGGCTGGATGCCCACTTGCCTGGCTGTGTTAAGATGTACCCCTCTGTGAAATGTGGCAGAAAAAGGGCAGGACATCAAGGAGATTGTCTCTGTCGTCCCTTTCTAATGGGTTATATATGGTGGGGTGGCTAATTATCTATTAAAATCCCTTCTTCTTATGGTAAGAGAGTCATGGTTAAGCATATGGTCTTATAGAAAAGACTAACTACATTCCCAGAACCATTTGGAGAAATTTCTTGACAGCGGCATGAGATTAGAACTAACATATTGCACTTCTGGGCTGTGCCCTTAAGCCACCAGATAGGTCTCATTCCCTTTCCTCAGACTGGAGGCAGAATGTAGTGGGCACAACCCCGACCAAGAAGATGACCCCTGGGTGTGGCAGAGGCTCAGGATGGGGGAGGGAGGAGTCTTTAAGAAAAAAAGACTGCAAAGTTACAAATACAGAATTAGATTAAAGGTAAATATTTAATTAGCACGAGAAGTTACAAATTAAAAAGCCAACAACAAACAGACATGAGTATAACAAACATCAGAAAACCAGAAGGTCAGCACTCTCATTTTCTCATCTATCCCTCTGAAACACTCATAAAACTTTTTTCTCTACTTTTTTTTCAGCTTGGTTCTGTTTGTGGCTTCCTATGACAATGCTTCACTATTATCATTTTCTAAAGAGAGAATAGAAATATATTTGGGTACTTTCTCTAGAATAGTTTATGTTTGATTTTAATTTTTAATGGTTTGAAAAAATTTATTTTAGTTTCACAATTCCTTGTTGGTGTTGTCATGTAAATTTTTAAGATTAGTATCACATGTAGGAAGACATGTATCATGTTTCTTCCATGGTTAAACTGTATGATTTCAGGCATTCTAAGTTTTCTTGTTCAGGGTCAGAATTTAAATCCTGATTGAAACAATGAGACTCACAGACATTGTCATTGTGGGGTTCTGATGAGTTCTATTGAGGCTGCATACAACTTAGGTAAGGATGCACAGAGAACTGTATTTATGGAAGTCTTTCCCATGCTTTACAGCAATGCACTAAAGTGACGACAAACCTTATAAAAATCTTGCATAAGTGAAAAAATCCAGAACTAAACAGTCCCTTAGTAGATTCCAAGAATTCCTGTGGCTTCTACCAGTTTACCAAGAGGAGGGGAAGTGTGACAGGAAGGAAGGGAAGGAGGCGTTGGTCTGAACCGACTGACTTTTGCAAATTTTACACAAATCTTGTGAAGCCATCACTTAGGCTCGCCCCAGTGGGCCACGTTCAGTTGGAAATCTCCTCCTACTTTTATCCCCTGACTGATGCAGTCAACAAATTCCGATCTTGAATGTCTCAGTCTTGTTAATTTCTGACTACATGTAAAGGATTTAATACTTTGTCCTACTTCCCCAACCTGCTGCCATTTATGGATTCTTGCCTTGGCTCCTTCATTGTGGCACCTCTCTTAAATATGGGAATAGGAGAACTAAACTCTGGTCTTCAAACTGAAACTAACTGTGAATGTAGACCAATTACCAATAATTCTCTAAGGGCAAGAACTTTTTCTTATAGTAGCTGGCACATAGTAGGCAGTCAATTCATGAAACAAACATGTGGTGAGCACCTACTAATGTTCTTTGTCATGGGGAATTCAACACAAAATAAGATAGTGTCCTTGTCCTCATAAAGTTTGCATTACAGTGGGGGAGGCAGAAAAGAGCCAAGATTTAATATATGCTAAAATAATGAGTGCATTTTGAATAATTAGAGTTATAAGCACTACAAAGAAAAGCAAACAGAGAAAAGTGGTGGAGAGTAAAGGAAGAAGGCAGATTGGAAGTTTGGTTTATTGAAACAAACTCAACTCAAACTCATTCAGCCTAAATGAACTCAAAGGTCCTTTCTTGCTATATCATTTTCTGATTGCATGGTGTAGTGGGGAAAAGAGAATCTGTTCACTTGAGAACCTTTCAGTAGTTTGAATCACTACATTCAGCCAAAAGGGTGTTATATGACCTTGGAAATATTCTTAATTTTTAGGAGTCAGAAAGAAGGCAAAGACAAGGCTAGCAAATACCAGTTGGTGATTTTATTCCAATCATCTTCTCTCTGCCTGTCCACATATCTTAAAATAATAAATAGCAGAAACAGTGAAGAGGAAGAGGGAAAATAGGACAAAACGTACTATTTTTGTTGCCACTCCCAACAGTGGCAGTTCTCCCAAGGGCAAGAGAAAAGAAGAGCCTCAGACTAGATTAGTATTCAGAACATATCAAAACATCCTAAAAATCAATATTTAAAGAAATTTCTGGAAAAATGGACAAAGGATACGAAGGAAATTCAAATCAACTAATAATAAAGAGGCTGAACATCATTAACAATCAGAGAAATGATAATTGCAAATAGAATGGGCCACCAGATCATAAACATAAAATAGAAAAAAAACAGAAAAATTGGACAATCAAACTTGTAGTTGAGGAAGCATAGAAATCAAATACTGTGGGGGAGTGGGGGAAATTTACACGACTGCTCTCAAGAATTCCTACAGTTCTTAGAAACTGTAATTGTACATAATGTATGNACAGAAAAATTGGACAATCAAACTTGTAGTTGAGGAAGCATAGAAATCAAATGCTGTGGGGGACTGGGGGAAATTTACACGACTGCTCTCAAGAATTCCTACAGTTCTTAGAAACTGTAATTGTACATAATGTATGGTAGAAATCTCCTTTCCAGGAATATAACCCAGAGACATCCTCACACGCCGCACGCATGGAGACATGAATGAAAAGTTCACTGCAGCCTTGTTAGTATAACAGAAATGTGAAGTTACCGAATCCCCAGCAACACGAGAATGGGCATAGGAGTTCCAGTGTTTTCATACCATAAAATACCATATAGCAATGAAAATGAGCTATGTGGATAAATCTAAAAATACATAATGCTAAGAAAAAGTTAAAATGATACCTTTAGAATCATACAATTTATATAAATTTTTAAAACATACAAAAGAATTATATATATTTATCTTTATATTGCACACACATGAAACATGCAAACCAAATACTCACCATATTCAGGAACCAGTGCATAGGAGGTGAAGGGAGGGGAATGGGATCTGGTAAAGGTACACAGAGGGCTGCGTCTATATCTGATGTGTTAGTTCCTTGAAAAACAAAATAAAATAAGGGACAATGTGAAGATTGAATAAAGCTGGATTGCAAACATTTGGGTACTCCTTTTATTTGTCTATACATTTTCTATATGCTTGAAATGTTTCACAATGAAAAGGAAAAGGAGAGAAGAATACATTTTTCTTCATTTATCTGGTGCCCACTTGGGCCGGGAGAGCCTTCCTGAGATGTCAGGGGAACATTCGACAAACTGTGGTGTGAGGAATGCCCGGTTCAGAGCAGGAACATTCCAGGGTTGGGAACATAGCCACACACTTATCTCTCCTTGAAATGTATTATTATTTTGTGGTTAAAGCAACTGGAAGCCTTTTCCTTAACCCTACAAATCCTTCTGGATCCCATGCACAGTTAACCTAGTTGAAGGTAAAATATCTTTAGGCTGAAGACTGGATCCAAGGGCAAGGAAGGGACTGGAAATTACTCTTCTAAGAAATCTGGTGATGAAATGAAGTCACGGGAGTAATAGCCTGAGTCGGCAACAAGAACATTTTGCTTTGCGAAAAGACTTGATATTATTTGTAGGCAAAAATAACATTAATTACAAGAAAAGCTCCATCTGTCAGAAGCATATTCATTAATGGATTAACAAGAAAATTGCCTGGAAAATTTTCTTTCCAATAAAAATTTAAATTAGAATATTTACAGAGGAATAAGTGAGTGCGTTTTTTATCTTCGAAGGAGACTGAGAGACATCTATAAGAAAAATAACTCGGTCACCCTTCTTTTCATTCTAATAAATATTGAATTATATAAGTAAATTCCAGGAAAAATAACATAAATCCAAACCTAACATTGTCATTGAAATTAATTTGAGGCAAATATCTGCTTGGACAGCTGGCATATAACAGAATCAACATTTACTTCAAAGTGTCACAAACACATTGGGTTGTATTTAGTTAACTCCTTGATGAGTGATTCAGAAATAAAGGTCCCCTGTGTGAGCCAGGGAGGAAATGCTATGGCACCACGGGGACTGCTGAGGGCACTCTAGACAGTCGTTAAGGAAATAAAGGCGATTGCAGATGACAAGATGCAGATATAAAACTCAGTCCACATTTTTACTGAAAATTAGGTCCCTCGGAAGAAAATCATAGTTCGCTTTTATTATTTTAGCCTCCTCCCGAAGATGCGTCTGTGTAACTGTAGGTCAAGGATAACACACGAATGTCAGAAAACATTCAGGAAGGCAGCTGGGCTTTTTTTTTTTTTTCCTAAACAATGACATATCGCCGATAATTTAAAAAAAAATCTTAATTGGAAAAGTATTTCTCTAAATGGTTGTATTACTTTAGCGTGATATAGACAGCTATCGAAACCCCTCCTAACCTTGGGGTTCTTGGGAGGAAGCAATCTTTATCTGATACCCGACCTGTGTCAGGAAAAGAGCAACTTGCTTTATAGGTGGTGTTGCATTTACTCGCCATTCTATACTATATCACTTCCCTTTTGAAAAGTTGAAAAAAACTGTAATGGTGCTCAATATGTCCTTAGCATCACGCAGTTGTCAAATGACAGAGCGGAGCGGAAGTCAGGATTATGCACATGGCCCATGTTCTTTTCTCTATCTTACGGTTTCTGTTTTTTAGTTTGAATAATGTTAGAATGCATGCATCTTTCTTTTTTTAACCTTAGGCTATAACTGATAATTACAGAATGTGGTGTTTGCATTGTCATTATTTAATTTTAAACAAAATGCTATTGTTTATTTTTTATAGAGACCATTGACCCTACTCTTAGCCAAAAAAATGGGTCTTAATTTATATAACTATGGAAGAATCCAGAATAGTCACTCAACCCGAAGCTGGAACCAAAGGAGGCTTCCAGAGGAAGCAACTTAGGAGAGCCTTGAAGAATAGGTTTGAATTAGCTTGGTGTAAGGGGAAAAAAAAAAAAGGTAGAAAGATTTTCTAGGCACAAAAAGTAGCGTGAGCAAAGACAGGGGCCATGAGATAACATGCAGCATTGGAGGAAATAAAGATAATTCATGATTACTAAAGTGTGAAACATGGAGGAAGGTAATTTCAACTTTCTGATTCCTTCGGTTGTAATGGTCATGAGGAAAAAAAAAAGAAAAAATGGACTTGAAATGATTCCATCAGTAACAGGGAGAAAAAATAAAATATAATACAGTATAATACAATATATAATTTAATAACTCACCCCTTCTCCTCTCTTNGGTTGTAATGGTCATGAGGAAAAAAAAAAGAAAAATGGACTTGAAATGATTCCATCAGTAACAGGGAGAAAAAATAAAATATAATACAGTATAATACAATATATAATTTAATAACTCACCCCTTCTCCTCTCTTTAAGGGATGTCCTAACTGCTCACCTGCAACTCCCCTTCCTCCGGCTCTTAGCCTTGTTATGTACACAGGAAACCAGCAGGTTGAGAACTGTCAGAGGGAGAAACAGAGATCTTGAAAGACTGACAGGGGAGAAAAGCAGGTGGGAGTCTGGGTGGGTGAGCGTTTTGGGGAGTGTGACTGGGGGGGTGGTTTGGAAGTGAGCAGAAGATTGTTGGGGAATCACAACCATCTATTTGAGGGGGGTAGTAATGAGGGTGGTGTTTTTAATGACATTTTACTATGTAATATTCATGTTCCCCTTCACCCACTCACTCAGGGCATTTTTCTGCAAGATTATAGAAAAGTCATTGAGGGTTTTTCTCCCGGACTCTTTTTACTAGGACTAAAACTCTTTCACATATGTCCACATATATGTTTCTACACATATTTTAAACTATTAGGAGGGGGTTGTTGACAAATATATTTCCCACATTTTCCCCCAAGAATCCCAGTATTCTCTATTACTCTGATGATGTTCATTAGAGAGTCAAGTTCTTTATCAGAAGTGGTTAAAAAAAAAGTTTCCAATAATTTGAACAAATATCTCCGATTTCATTTATCTTCAAAGCTGTCGACAAGGAATGAGTCGAAGTAGTCCAACTACTTTGTACATTAAAACCTGAAAGAGAAGGGACGACATTCCCCTGCCTATAGATACAAATACCAATCCACATATTTGAGCTCAATTCTGCTTCAATGAACTGAAAATTGCATATACTATGTTGAATTGCATTCAAAGCTTTGAATCATTTTCTCAACATCAATACATCTTCAAAGAAACTGGCATGGGAAAAAAATCAGACATGAGAAAGTCGTTGAATTTCAATCAGCAATTCATTACACAAATTTCAAATGTGGAAGCAATTACCTCCAAGTTTTCTTGGAATAGAACTTTATCAGAGAAATAGGAATGATTATAAACAGTCTAAAGCCATCTTTTGGCCTTTAAAGAAACCCACCTCCTGCCCGAAGTATCCACACGTATTTAGAACTGGTACCCCACCTGTGGGTTTTCTAGGGGAAGCATTCCTCTTTGTTGACAGACACTAAGTCTCCCCACTCATCTCTTCTGCATCTTAATGTTCTACAGAGAAGGTGTGATTTATCAACTACAGATATTTTTAAGTTCACTCTGATGATATTCCCGCAAAATCCAGTAACTACTTTTACTCAATTGGTTTGCCCACAGTATTTTACAGATTCTGAAAGGAGTTGACCAAAAAGATGGGAAATCTGAGCTGGAAATGCATAGCGTTAGTTTTGAATTAGAAACCTTACACTTTCGTGACCATCCACAAAATTTTGTCCCTACATTTTGAGGGTAACTATGTCCCTTTGAAATTCCCTCTGGTAGAAAAAGTATGTGAAAGCAGAAAATAAAGCAAAAAGGTTGCATAGCCTGGGCTTTAAGTGTCTCATAGAGGCGGAGGCTACCTGGGGATTGTTTAGACAGTTTAACCTGTTTACTCTTGACAAAAGGCCCCAGACTTAATGCAGCTGAACACTACCTTGCAAAACTTGGGCAAGTGTAGATAGAAATAATCTGCGATGGAACAGATCAGCCCAACAGTTTATGGCCCTATGGGACATGCACTAATCTTGTATCTACTCTGGGAATCTTAACCATTCCACAAAAACCCCAGCTTCTCAAATGCGCTTTAAATAAGTCATAACATTTCACTGGTTCTCTATTAATTAATGAATTCAGTAAAATCATTTTGCATTTGTGCGAGACACAGGATTTTCTCTTTTTTAAAACTATGCTTTCACTCTCCCTAGAACAAACAGATCAATGATAAAGGTAAGATAAAGATAATGACCCAAATAAGACTGTCTACAGGAAGGGAGATTTAGGGGTGGAAATTAAGGGGAATAAAAGGTTCATCTCATGAGCAGGTGGGATATTAATTATGGAAGCAAGAGAATTCTATCTGATCTGAACTTTGCCACTAATGAAATTTTTAAGTTTCCATCAGTCATTTAATGATTCCAGAATGTCCCATTTCTTTAAAAAGGGGGATATCTAATACACATAGCTCTGTGTTTCAAGGAAATGAAGAGGATGAAATCACCTTGGTCATAATAGAGCCATATGCAGGACAGGATTAAGCATAACGGAAGAGGGACTTAGTGAGCAATAAGTAAAATGCTAAAACATAAAGGAGCAGCAGTGCATTTCAAAGCTACTGCCAGTTTGCTGGGTGCTGTCTTCAAATGTCAAAAGATGTAAAAACAAAACTCAAAAGAACATAAATTAAAAATAACTAGCTTGTGACTGATTACCTTTAAGTTTTAAAGAAATTTATTTAACTTTCAAAGAAGAAAACTTTTCCCAGAAAATATTTGTTTTTTGTTAAAGATTTTATTTACTTATTTGATAGAGACAGAGAGAGAGAGAGAGAACATGAGAGGGGGGAGGGGCAGAAGGAGAAGATCCCCCCCCCCTCCGAGCAGGGAGCCCAACTGACTATTCCGGGCTCCATCCCAGGCAGACAGTTAACGACTGAGGCACCCAGGCGCCCCAATAATTTGGCGTTTTTTAAGGTTTCTTTTTTTTTTTTTTATTTGAGAGAGAGAGAGAGGGAGAGTGCAAGAGGAGGGAGGGTCAGAGGGAAAAGCAGACTCCCCACTGATCAGGGAGCCCGACGTGGGACTCAATCCTGGGACTCCAGGATCATGNTAGAGAGAACATGAGAGGGGGGAGGAGCAGAAGGAGAAGATCCCCCCCCCCCTCCGAGCAGGGAGCCCAACTGACTATTCCGGGCTCCATCCCAGGACCCTGAGATCAGAACCTGACCCAAAGGCAGACAGTTAACGACTGAGGCACTCAAGCGCCCCAATAATTTGGCGTTTTTTAAGGTTTCTTTTCTTTTTTTTTTTTTATTTGAGAGAGAGAAAGAGGGAGAGTGCAAGAGGAGGGAGGGTCAGAGGGAAAAGCAGACTCCCCACTGATCAGGGAGCCCGACGTGGGACTCAATCCTGGGACTCCAGGATCATGACCTGAGCCAAAGGCAGTCGTTTAACCAACTCAGCCACCCAGGCATCCCCAATAATTTGGCTTTTTAACAAAAGTTTGATATTTCAGCAATAAGTCTAAGAAAGAAGCTTTTGTATAGGACAGAGAATTTAGTGTAGCCCCTATACATTTTTGGTAAGAGGCCAATACCTCATTATTTATGGGCACTATGTGATTATATATTCTTTTTACATATGAGATTATGCACACCGAGGAACAGCATTAGGAGGTCGACGGGGCAATGTGAAAGCAGTGTGTGTCAGTGGAGAATGTGTGTCCTCATGAAGCATGGGAAATGTGAAGTGCAAGCAATTGGTATTTTTTTTTTTTTGAACGCTAAGGAGAGTAAAACGGTAAGGGCATAAATAAATAAGATAAAAAAGTAAAGTGGTCATTTGTGTATTCTTAGATTTACTAATATCCTCATGCATTTGTGTAAAGTTATGTGTTAAGAAAGGTGGTTGTTCATTCTACATTTGAGTGTCTGAAAATGCCTCTCTGTGGCCTTCATACCCAAAAAATCACTCAGCTGANAAAGTTATGTGTTAAGAAAGGTGTTTGTTCATTCTACATTTGAGTGTCTGAAAATGCCTCTCTGTGGCCTTCATACCCAAAAAATCACTCAGCTGAGTGTAGGATTCTTTGCCTTTAAATTGAACATGTGGTATGGTGGCCTGCTGGCATTCAGTTATTAAGGAGACATATTAAACAACAAATATTTTGAAAACAGGTAGGGGTGCCTGGGTGGCTCAGTCGGTTAGGTGTCTGACTTCGGTTCAGGTCATGATCTCAGGGTCCTGGGATCCAGCCCCACATTGGGCTCCCAGCTCAGCAGGGAGTCTGCTTCTCCCTTTGCCTCTCCCCCTGCTTGTACTCTCTCTCCCTCTCAAATAAATAAATAAAATCTTAAAAAAAGAAAAAAAGAAAACAGGTACTTTTCCAGTGACAGCACTTCTGATCTAGATGTAGGAGACTTAGAATATAGAAGACTTTAATAAATGATGATGTTAAAAAAAATGTTCATCATTTGCTGAATGAAACAATTAAGCTAAATGATCACTATGGNACAGCACTTCTGATCTAGATGTAGGAGACTTAGAATATAGAAGACTTTGAATAAATGATGATGTTAAAAAAAATGTTCATCATTTGCTGAATGAAACAATTAAGCTAAATGATCACTATGGAACGTTCTAGGTCTCAAACTTTACGTCTTATGACTATATTTTAAACAGCTCCAGAATGCATTGCTCATAGTAGGTATGAAGTAAACTTTTAGTGCATAACGAATGGATATTGAACAGAAATTCTTCCTTGAGAAGACCTACGTTTGACATGCTCACTTGATTGCGTGGTAAATTTTGATCCTTCAAAATTGCATCAGAACATCAAACTGTAGGATAAGAAATCCCTAGTGATGTTCAAACACTGGCCAATGTCTTTCAACGTATGAGGAATACTTTCAGAAAATTCTTATTCATATTCAGGAAACTTAATTTTTTGCTAAGCCAAAAAAAAAAAAAAAGATAAAGCCAAAAACACTGGTGCTGTCCTTTCTCTCCAACTCACTCTAAGCTGGACCAGGACTTATAATCAGTCAAGATAAGCCCTGATTCTGCCACTTACCAGTAAAATTATTTAACTTCTCTGAAGCTCTATCCCTTCCTCTATGATGCAGAGTTAACACAACCTACTTCTGATTAATATATATTTGAATGAATATAAAGAAGGATTTGGTATATGCCAGGAATATCAGCAGTGCTTAAAAAATTAAATTTATAAATTCTGTGAGGATTAAGGCAAGCATTATCATCAGCACCTGAGAGAGTAGAAAGTGGAGACCATGGGTGGTTTTGAGATTCAGATGGTTTTGAGATTTTTTAGAAGAAATATTAAAATGGTATAAAACCCCAACAATGATTAGATCACAGGCTTCCCGACTCTGAGGACTTGATTTGACTCTGAGGACATGCTTGATTTTTCCATGACGTGTCCAGAGGTTATTGTTGGATATACACTTGTATTTCTAACCTTTATTTGTTCAAATGTGTCAGGATGTCAGGAGGGGGATTTTGACTATCAAATTGAAGTGAAAGTTCAATACTTTTATCATTATAATTGCACTTTATTCTGGATAGTGCAAAACATCCTTGTAAAAATAGAATAATCACATCTTTGTTTGAACTCATAAAAAGCAAGGTCAAAGCAGAATAGTAAGTATTTTGTGTCAAATATTAACAATATATCAAAACTGTAATAAAAGGAGAACACTTAGAGCAGCAAATAATGTACAAACAATTTTTTCACAGGTATAACTTCTATGTTAGAAAACTAAAGTGGATGGCATAGATTTTAGATGTTCAATAAAAAGTAAGCATACATGGAAATATTTTAAAGCTTACAGACTTTGAAAATAAAGAAGGAACTTAGGTTTCATCTAAAGAATAAATAATACACATAAGAAAAAGAAACAAAGTGGAAAATGTACACCAATGGCCCAAAGCATTTTGTCTAACAGTAAAACTTTATTTTTAGAAATATAAAAACATATCATTTTTTCCTTTTCATTCCTGGAACTTTTTATGTGTACTTTGTATAAGTTACCAAGTTCCCCTAAACATAATAAAGATGATGATGATGACAGTAATAATGGTAATATCCCTAGATGAAAATCAAAATATATACTGCAAAATTTTATATGTATACATCTCCTGTGTATTTCACTGGGGAGGTAGATATAGTTTATATCACCTGTATGTTAACCCAGAATAGCAATAAACAGGCTGAAGTGAAGAAACAAATCTCCTCCAAGATCACCAATAAAACATGGGCAGAAGGAGTTCTCAGAGCCATTTAAAGGACTTCATGAACTTGGAACCTGATCTTTGAGGATCATGGTCTTTTGTCTCCCAGTCACCCTGAAGTGATTTTTCAAATGTTGAAGGTTTGAAAAATATTTTAGCAACAAAACATTTTTAAATTTTTTTTTTATTTCAGAGAGTAGCAATGGAAGGCTTTTTCTTATAAGTGTCCATAAACAGTTGGGACTCATTGCCAATTAAAGGCAGAAAAAGTGCCAGTACTTAACAATGTAGTAAAGGGCTTACTGACATGACTGACACAGGGATAGATACTGCAAGTGATTAATTCATATCAGTTTGGAGAGATCATATGCTAAAGCGAGTGTGAAATCTGTCACATGGGCATAGTGTGTAGGGCGAAAATAATGTTACAAGCTAAAAGATATTAAGAGTCAGGAGATTCAGGTTCAAATTCACCTCGACTGTGTACTGTCCATATAACCTTCAACAAGCCGGTTCATCTCTTGGGTTTCAGGGAAACTGTTTCACTTACCTGAAGGGCAAACACATCACAGGGTCTCCTTTGCTGCTCTGTTCTGTGATTCTACCTTTTTACTTCAATGTTCCTAGGCTGGAGGGCTAAATATTTCCTAATTTTGAAGACAGGGAAAAATTGGCTCTACATTTTCCTCTGTTTTGTCCTTGAGTGACCTTTAGTACCTGGGAATAACCAAACATAACATGTTTTATATGTGGAAGGTAGACTTCTATGCCACCTTTTTGGTCCCCAGAGAAGACCTAAGGACCTAGATACTGGAAGAGAGAAACTCACGTAGAAAGAGACTTTGCAACACTGCGGGAATTCTCACTTCCAACGTGAGTTTAGGATAGGCCAGTCTGAAATTTGCAAACAGGGAAGAAGCTAGAATAAGCCTTACAGATGGATTCTACCAAGAAAACTGAAGCTGCCATATTAGGAAGCAAAAGATATTCTAAGAGGCACATCAGATGGTCCATAAGGTAGATGGAAACCAGCTCTTCAACCTTGTAAAAAACATGCAGCATGAGAACTCTGATTTCTAAATGGTTGGGTTTATAAATAAAATGGAAGATATTCGTCCTTCCGGATATAAAGTTATTCATTACACAGGTGTAAATCACTCGGGGAATGTTTTCTTTAAACTATGTAAACATGACATTTTTGAAAAAATTGGGGGATGACGAAGGTACCACTCAACTCCTTATATAATGAGACCATAGAATCTCTGAGCTAGCTAAGAATTTGTAAGTCAAGGGGCGCCTGGGTGGCACAGCGGTTAAGCGTCTGCCTTCGGCTCAGGGCGTGATCTCGGCATTATGAGATCGAGCCCCACATCAGGCTCTTGGACTATGAGCCTGCTTCTTCCTCTCCCACTCCCCCTGCTTGTGTTCCCTCTCTCGCTGGCTGTCTCTATCTCTGTCGAATAAATAAATAAATAAATCTTTAAAAAAAAAAAAGAATTTGTAAGTCAAAGCACCATGCAGTAGAAGCTGATAAGTTTTCAAGCTTGTTCGGGTTATGATATTCATCTTATTTCAAAATATTCTTTCCTACTCTCAGCTCTGTCACTGTGGAAGGTCAGTTCCAGACTTTTGCCTGATAGCAACCTTCCTTTCCTGCTACTGGGCCCGAAGTCTGCATGACCTAGTAGGATTGCTTCCTTGGATCTTTGTTTAAACGACTTGAAGAAGAGAGAGTTGATGTGTTCTATAGAAGAAAAGTTTCTAAGTCTGAAGACTCTATGAAAACATTGTGCCTCAATGCATTCCTTACACTTAAATGCACATATTTCCTCACTACATAGATAGTTCTTAAAGAAAGAAATCGTGCAGAAAAAATGATGACTTTGAGAATCAGATGGAATTTTTTGTTTATCAGTGGTTGTAAACAGAGCAAAGCGTGCGAGCAAAACAATAACTTTGCAGGTTGGCTCATATAAAAATGCAGCTATTGATCATAGAGAACTATTAGAAAATCACAGCCACATGTTGTCTGGGAAATACAGGAGGGATTAAATAATATCATCCAAGTTTGTTAAAGCTAAGTGAAATTGACTGAGGGCTCAGCATACCTCATTGATTGAGAATTGAGCTCTGATGTCAGACTGTTTGGGTTCAAATCTTGGCTCCGCTATTTACTAACTGTGGAAACTTTGGCAAAATAGTACAAATTTTAAGTCTCCATTTCCTTTTGCGTATAATAAAGATGATAATATTTACCTTAAACAGGAGGTAATGCATGTAAATTGCTTAATGCACTGCTCGGCATATCATAAAAGCTCAATAGATATTAAGACACAAGAACATTCCAAGTGCATTACCTCAGGTAGTTCTCAAAACAGTACCTTGAGGTGGTTGTTACGGTCATTCTCCCCACAATTATCAGTGTGAAACTGGAACAGAGAAAGGTTGAGAAGTTGCCCAAGGTTCTAGCAATAGCACTTGGAAGGGTTAAGATTCCAACCCAGAATTCTCTGCATACTTTTAACTGTAGTATAGTGCTAAAAGCTACACTGATAAAAGCCATAGACACAAATGCCTGCAAGGTCCAGTTGGATAAGCCTTCACATAAGCTGTGAGTTGATGTGTCATCAATGAAAGAGACCTTTTCTGGATGTGAACAGGCTGTAGGGCTGGGCCTTCTTGCTAATAAAAGTCTTTATATTGGGTTTATTTCACAGCTATGTTGCATGAGACTTGTTTTCAATGTCAAACACCATCTGGTGGCGATGTGAGAATCAGGTGTGTTGCTATGAACTACCTTTTCCATAGAAGGCTACCGATATTTACCAAAGATTCTGACCATCCAATTGGGTTAGGCCAGTTTCAGACAGTGGCAAAGCCAAATCAATTATCTCGAGAATTCGGAGTTGCATCTGATCACGTGAGATTAGAAAGAAGGGAAACAAAGGCCAGATATTTCCTTGGATAGATAAACAAGATAATCTGTTATCAGTGGTATCGACAATAAAAAAGATAAAGATACCGAGTTAAGGAATGTGTGTGAAAAACCTTCTCTTCTTGATCTTTTCTTATTCAGAATAAGGTGGTACCAAATTAAATTATTAGGATAGATTTGACTGGGCTGAAATAGAATGAAATCTGTGGTCTTCCATCCTAGTTTTGATTCTTCTTTTTTTTTTTTAAGATTTTATTTATTTATTTGAGAGCAAGAGAGAGCGAGAGAGAGCGAGAGAGGGTGAGAGAGAGAGCACAAGTGGGAGGGAGAAGCAGAGCAGGGAGCCTGACTTGGCGCTTGATCCCAGGACCCTGGGATCATGACCTCAGCCGAAGGCAGACGCTGAACCAAATGAACCACCCAGGCGCCCCTTGATTATTTGACAAATTTAAGATGATACCCTGTTTATAAAGTTAACTTCTCCTGTCCTCTTGAATCTTGCACTCTAGTGGGGAAGTGAAGGCAGAAAATAGGTACACTCACAGTAATAAAAAATTAGATGATGTCAAGTGCTACAGAGAAAAATAGAGCAGAAAAGGTGGTAGGAAGCACTGGGGGGGAGGAGACAGATACATGCAGTTTTTAAAAGGCCAGGCAAGACCAAAGTGTTCCATGGACATTTGAGCAAAAATACCAAGGGAGCAAGAGAGCAAGCCTTGTGAATGAGAGAGTCCCAGGCGGAGGAAATGGCCCGTGTGGGGTGAAGGCACTGAAGAGATACTCACGGACAAGAAGTCCAGTGTGGGTGGAGTTGAGCCCACGAGGGCAGCGAAGTCGGAGATTAGGTAGGAGTGAAGGACCAAACCCATGTGGGACTTGTAGGCTTTTTGGATGCCTTTGGGTTTTATTTTGCATTAAAAAGGAACCTACTCAGGGTATTTTGAACAGAGTAGTGAGATACTTCCACTCATGTTTAACAAGCTCATTCCTCTCCTTGGTTTGAGAAGAGGGGGGAAAGGGCAGAAGCAGGAAGACCAGGTCAGGAAGCTGCAGTAATTCACATGGGAAATCATGGTGGCTCAGACCAGGTAGGAGTGACGCAGCATGTGAGAAGTAGTTGGACTCCAGCTATATTGAGAAGATGGAGTCTTCAGGATTGGTTGATGACAAAATGTGGGCTGTGTGAGAAAGAAAGGAAAACACGATGAGACCAAAGGTTTTTTGCCTGAGTATCTGGGAGGCTGCAATTGCACTTACTGTAAATGTGGAAGAGATCTTAGGAGAAGCAGATTTTGCGGGGGAGATCAGGAGCTTAGTTTCACATATTAAGTTCGATGTGACTATTAGACCTGCGGTTGGATGGGCCAAGTAGACAACTAAGTATACACATCCGGAAATCAGGAGAGAGGCCTGGGCTAAAAAGATCTATGTTGACCATCAGCACTCAGATGACATTTAAGATGTCAGGAAACGATATGTGCTCACTGTATGTGTGCCTGTAAATAGGAAAAGGAGGAGACCCCAAAATTGAGCCTTGCCACACTCCCAAAGTAAGAAACCAGGAGAGATAAGGAGAAAAACCGGGGGAGGGGGGTGTGGAAGATACGTTTCCAGGAAGAAGGAGTTATGAATCCTACCCTGGCATCACACATCATTTCTTCTCTTTAAAGTTAGGGTGCTCAATTAAAAACATCTTATGGGAACTAAGATCATTACATGGAATATTTTGAATATTTGTAACACAACACTCCTTGGTCTACACACTGGGTGGGGAAGGGGTTCCATATTTATAAAAATATATTTGTGGGATCCTGACTACCTAAACAACTAAAATATTGGTCATCCTCATCCGTTTAGTTTTTTCTGGAAGGCAGATTTCTATAATATTTCTGTGAGGGCAGCTGTATAGCTCTCCACGCCGTCAGTCAGAGAGCCCTGGAAATTACAGTTTGCTGAGCACCTGGGTTGTGGAGCTGACAGCTATCAAGAAGTGACAAGAACCCCTGAAATATTAAGCCTTTTTTTCACACATATTACCTAAGGACTGAATGCGTGCTTCTCTATTGATGAAAACACAGTTGTTTCAACGCAGATGAAGCCATTTCTAAAATGTTCATCACTAAATATTGTAAAGAAAGAATCTCAACATTTTGCTCAAAAAGCAGGATATAAACCAGGAAAGGTCAAGTGAGAGATTACCTTATTACTATTTATATATACTTTTTTCCTATTTTATTATGAAAATGTGTAAGTACACAGAAAAGTTAAAAGAATTTTACGTGGACACTTTTATATCCACCACTTGGATTTTACCAGTAAATTTTTACTGTAATTATTTTATCACATATTTATCACACCCTTCTATTCATCTTTTTTTTTTTTTGGTGCATTTCAAAGGAAGTTGCCATTGTTAGTTCCCTCCTAACGACTTGAGCATGTTTACCACCAACCACAGTTGAATATTTGCTTACAGTTTTCCTTTGGATTTATACACAAGGAAATTCACAAATCTAAATCTCAAATGTGCACTGACTGAACTTTATAAACTAAACCTTACCAGGGTGTAGACATTACCACTGACTCAGAGAGTTCCCCTGTGCTCTTTTCCATTCATTCTTCCCTCCCACCTCAGAGTAACTGCAGTTCTGGTATTTCCATCATAGATTGGGTTAACTTGTTTTAGAATTTTGTATAAATGGAGTCGTGCAAGCGCTCCTGGGTGGCGCAGTCGGTTAAGCAACCGACTCCTGGTATCTTCTCAGGCCTTGATCTCAGGGTCGTAAGATCGAACCCCATGTCAGGTTCCATGCTCAGCACCGAGTCTGCTTGAGATTCTCTCTTCTTCTCCCTCTGCCCTCCTGTTTGCGCTCCCTCTCTCTAAAGTAAATAAAGAAATCTTTAAATGGAATCATGCACTATCTTCTTATTTAAGGTTCCTTCCCTGAAACACACTGTTGCAAAATATCTTACTTGAAGACGGAGCTTTCAAAAGGAAGCCAAATGGCTAATATAGACCCAGTCAAATGAATAGTTACATGCATGGCAATGGAATGATATGGATTCCTTTGTCTATGTTTTCAGAGGAACGTTCGTGTGTGTGTGTGTGTGTGTGTGTGTGTGTGTGTGTGTGTGTGTGTGTGTCTGGGGAAAATCATCTTGGGACACAAATATGCATTCTATGCAAGCAAAGCAGGTGAGCAAGAGAGCTGATATTTATAGACCACTTAACATGCACCAGATGTTTGCCATATATTCTTTCACTTAAACCTCATACTCCCAAGGGGTATTACCTCCCATGCTCCTTGCCAAACCCTGCTGCCTCCCAGAGCTTCCTCCTACCCTGTAGGTGATGGGATAATCAGGGCTCCCTGGGAGTGATATGCCATTCCTAACCAGCCTCCTTCTGCCTTCTTGTTTTCCAGTTACTTCATTTTCTTCAGTCTTGCTCTAGACAATGTGACAACTAGTGAATCTGTTAAATTGTCATGACTTAATGTCCTATGAATGTTAATGTCCTAATATACACTTCCCATGCTACATAATACATTTATTTTGCAACAAGTCCTCTGGCGACAGTGTATCTTTATCTAAAGCAGAACTCCATGGTGAGACTTTCAGTGCTCCTTTCTTTGGATGGATTGAGAATATATTTCAAAAGGCAGGCATTTGCACATTTCTAACGTGTATAATACCGAACCTCATAACCATTTCCAGACTATTGCTCATTGTTTCTAGACACACGATTTTCCCACATCCATCACTAGGAACTCAGGTATTACAGATCCGGACTGAGACTGTAACTGAGAATTCTAGAAACTTCAGACCCATTTGGGTGGCATGAAAGAAGCATATATATATCTGGGATTCTGGTTTCTTCATTCTTTGACCTTCTTACTTGCAGTAAATTGTTTTTCTACTCTGCCTCCCTTAGCTGTGGTCACATCTTTGTTCATCACAATAAATTCATGACTTCTAGACCTTGATTTTAAGAATCTCACTCACTGACCACCATCTTCTATCCATCCTGCTCTAATTTCCTCATTCCAAAAGACCTTCAGCTTACTGCTCCTTATTTATTTATTTTTTTCTAATCATTTGTTAGCTCTATGGCATGGTCCATACTTAAAATTTTTCCTCACCCTCTCTCCTCTCTCCTGTGCTTTCTCCAACCTGGTAAAAATGCAATTATCAACTCCTTTCCTGCCACCTTATCTCCAGCATCCAGGCAGTGTTCTGGAAACATCTAGGGGCTCTTTAAGTATTTGATTATTGAAGAATGATGGATGCCTGATGGGTAGAATTATGCAGTTCTGTAAGGTTTATCTTGAATCTTTCATTTCCTCCAGGATGTCCAGAGTCACTGGGGATAATATGGGAGAGACCCTATCATACTAGTTCGTACCCTCTGGCTCTGATGTTCTTTGTGCCTTTGAACTGTGGCTGCAATCTGCACAGGCTCTTGCCAATGGCTCCAAAGTGCAACATAGTGGAGGCTTTCAGAGACCCTTCCCTTGGCAGTGGCTCAGAACCTGGGGGGCTCCTCTCAGCAGTTTCTCTCACTTCTATTGGCAGCGACTTCCTGGAATATCTTGGGCTGATAGTGGTGACTGTTCCAAGAAATCCCTACTTAAAATGTATGGTGTTTCTGCTGTCAGTCCAGGATTACTCCCCTCCTCACAAAGCTTGTGGCTACATTCAGTCAACAGAGTTCAGTGTTCCTTGAGGGAAGCTCTGGTTTTTTCAAAAGTAAGTGACTTTTCTCAATATTTTGCCTTTCAAGAAAATTCCTGAAGTTCCCAAAAATGCTAGAGGGGGAGCAATGAGTGTAATAGAGCAACACAGCCACATTCCGATCTCTCTCTTCTGCCCAGTGTGGGTGGAGGGTGGACTCTCTGAGGGAGTGCCCTACAGACCATAAAATGTGGAGCCCATCCCTCCCTTCTGGTACTCTCTAAACTCAGACATCAAGACAGGCCCCCACTGCTATTCCCTATGTTTCTGCCCACAGGACTCAGGAACTTGAGTTTCAGCAATAATCCTGGATATCTCACTCCTCTTCCTTCACTTTCCCTCTGCACGAAGTTAGAGATGCAAACAGTACTTGTTAGCTCCAGATTAGTTAAAAACATGTATACAATACAGTCAAAATTGGCCATCACAGGCAACAAATTTGAGCAGCCCTTCCTCCTTCAGACTAGGGCAGTTTCCCAAATTTGCCTGATTAAAAAATCACCGAGGATACTTGTTAAAAATCGTAACAAACTTAACACACAAGTCCAGGCTCATCCCCTGGAGGTTATGATGTTAGGTTATTTTGAGGGGAAGGGGGCTGGGGTCAGCTGTCCTAATGATGATCACAGATGATTCAAATAATCAGTCAAGTTTGATTAAGTTCTAGATCAGAAAATAGGGATGTTGTCATTTTGATCGCTCATTTCTCATTCCCTCCCTCTAACTGTAGAATAGAAAAGCTCTCCCTTCCTTCTTCGTTTTTCTGTCTTGGGGAAAATGTGAAAAGTGAATGACCAGAGGTCAAAAAAAGATAATCAAATGTTTAAAATATTTCCGAAGCTCAGCGCCAATCCTAGATAACTGAACTCGTTTCTGTCTTTGTACATTTGGGCTGCTGTAACAAAAATACAATAGACTGGGTGGCTTGGGAACAACATTTATTTCTCACAGTTTTAGAGCTGGGAAGTCCAAGAACAAAGCTCTAGCAGATTTGGTGTCTGGTGAGAACCTGCTTCCAGGTGCGTAGATGGCCATCTTTGCTATGTCCTTATATGGCAAAAGGGGTGAGGCAGCTCTGTTGTGTCTCTTTTATAAAAGGATTAATCCCATGCATGGGGGCTCTGCTCTTATGCCCTAATCACCTCCCAAAGACCCCACCTTCTGGTACCATTACATTGGGCATTAGGATTTCCAAATATGAATTCCGGGGGAACACAAATAAGACTATAGCTAGAGCACTCCATTTTCTTATTCATTAAATGTATGAACACTTGCATAAATGATCTCAAACATTATGAATGAATAAAAGGAGTGCAAGTCATCACAGAATAGGATCAATGCTTCCCAGCCTGCACAGTTGTTGAGGGAGGATGAGAAAGAACTCTTAACTGATAAGGACAAGAATGGGAAGCCTGCATAGACTCTCCTTTCTGCCAGTCTAAGTGCTGACTGAACACTTAACCAGAATTCAAAACTAGACTTTGAGTTGTGGTTGTGGTTTGCCCAGTAGAGTTTTCACAGAGAAATAGATTGCAGAGTGTATCAAAGTAGGACAGGGTGAAAACATTTTGGAACCTATAAGGTTCATGCAAGCCTTGGAAAAGCTGTTCTTCCTTCGGACGGGAAGGCTAATGAGGGGTAAAAAGAGCGATGACCAAGCACAGTGGCAAATCAGCAGGGACTGGAAAAAACTCAAACTTCTGCTGGTTCCAGGATTCTGTCACATGCCAGGTCACCATTATTATGTGTGAATAGGTTTGGTTTTGTTGTAGATGTTTTATAATGTGTGACAAGGATGTAAGTAATCTATATCCACAAATATTCAAAGAATATTCATAGAACAAACGTGTAAAATGTATGTACATATACAGATATATACATATTCACACATTGTAGACATTGTCAAAATAATAATTATTTGTGTGTATTGTTTTCAAAGAGCTTTCTATACATATATTACCTTATCTATTTAACCCTCTTAAGACCCTTCTGAGGTAGGAATTATAATCGTGTTCATTTTCAGAAGTGGGGACTGAGGCTCAGAGAGGCCAAGTGGTCTGTCCGAAGGCGGCACATTCTAGTAAGTGGCTGAGCCAGGATTCAAATTCTTGTGTTCTGTACTTACTCTGTGCTCATTTCTTGGTAATATTCTGCTTATCTTTTATTATCTAACATTGTCTTCGGATCAGTCACAAAGAACCTTTGAACAGGAATAAGGTTTCCCACTACTCTTTACAATTTTCAGTCTGTTCTTTTTCACATGAAACCCTTCAGGTGTCTGGTGACTTTAGTGTTTCTTCCTTCTTTTCTCATTTTTACAAGAAAAGGTGTGAATATATTTATACTAAAGGGGAGGGTCCAAATGCTGAGGCTGGATATTTTCCCTTATAAGTAGTATTTTTATATTAATTGGAGACAATGTCTTAGCAAAAAGAAGTGAGTGTGTGTGTGTTTTGTGTATGTTTAGAGGGGATGGAGGGACCCACAGAAACTTCCATATACATTTTTATCTGCTAATTGTATTTGTAGGACCAACTTTAAGGTGTTGGGCATTTCACTTTTGAAAACTAAGGAGAGGCAGAAGTTCTAAGTCAGATAGAAATATGGTTATTTAAAAATAACGAAGTCTGCTTTATATAAGATAGCACAGAAACCAGTAACAGTATGGTAAAATTCTCCACTTCACACATACATTGGGAGGTGTCAATGTTTTCAGACCATAATTTAAGGGCATGTGTGATTAACACAGAATGTATCATCTTTACTTTCCTTAGTGAAGGGAGTTACATAACTGGGGTTAGTATTAGCTTTCTGCACATGAACAAGTAAATTGAAAGATTAAATTATGTAAACTAATTTAGATTCTTCTCTTAACCCTTATACATATTTAAGTGTGTTAGTGTTTACTGATTAATAAATTAGAAAGAAGTTAGTTTAAATCAAGAAAATTGCGCACATATTCATTTAATTTTAAATCCTTAACTACCTCATTATTTTTAAGGCAGCTATGTAAAGAAAGAAGCATAGGATAATTAAAATGAGGACTAGAAGAATAGTCAAAGAAAAAGGGGCTAATATAAAGAATAGAGAAGTTCCTTAAAATGCATATTTTATTTATATAAATTTGATATTTGCTATATATATATATGTTTGATATACATGATATATGTGTTTGATATATACATATATATTTGATGTTAGATCTGTTTCCTTAAAAAATTAATTTTTAGCAAATTATTTAATTGTATTACATTTATATTTCCATTACCTACTCAAATATTTCATTAGGTTGACTTAATTTGATCTGAATTTAATATTACCAGGCTGGCTTCTCAATAAAGGATGGTACACATGAAATACCATCAAAGATACCTTCTTGCTTTTGTGAGCCCTTGGCACTTCACAAATATGGGCACCTTCCTCCAAAAACAAATATCAAAAATTATAACTTATGACTCTTATTTGAAAGACAAACATGTTAAAATTATATATTAAAACATTTTCATTGACCTAAAGGTTTGCTTTTTTTTATTCTGGAAAAACACAGGCTTCTTAGTATAAGATGATACAAATAAATACCACCAGGACACACCATGAATTTCCTAGGTCCCTTCTGTAATTAAAAAATAATAATAAAAAAATTTTTACTATATTGTTATAAAGACAATTATATTAAAATACATATTAAAACATGTTCATAGATATAAAAGTTCTTTTGGTTTCTTCTGATTTTCAATGAAATTAGGACATTTTATGGATCCCTAAAAGTATCATGGACCCTTGGTTCTTGGTTCTGGGCCTGATGCGTAAATTGGCTTTGAGCACCCTAACTCTTAAAGCTGCAGACAGTGTGATTTCTTCTGGGTCTCTCAAAAATGCAGTGTTCTTTCACTAATCTGTGTTTTGTTTCTTTGTACCTTTCTCAGCAGGTGGCAAATCCTACTCAAACAAGGAGCCTCACCTCAAATTTTATCTCATTGGTGAAGTTTTTCCTGAATTCCCAGGTAGATCTCTCGAGGGCTGTCTCTATCTCTGTCGAATAAATGAATTCCCAGGTAGAATTAGTCACACTGATCTTTCCTTGGCTCTTTGGATACAACTTTATAGAAGTGAAGAGAAAACCTAGAAACCTTATCGTTGTAAATACCTTACACTATCACCACATTTATTTTTTGATAAGCTTTCTATTTTGGAATAGTTTTGTACTTACTGCAAAATTGCAGAGATACAGAGAGTTCCCACATAACCCTTATTGTTTTCAGCTGCCCCTTAGGTTATTCTCTTGCGTTTTTGTAATGCATCTGTCAAATCTAAGAAACCAATATTAATACCAACTTTAACTAAACTTCAGATTTTACTCTGATTTCATCAGGGTTTCCAATAATGTCTTTTGTTTTTTTCTCCCCATGTTCCAGCCTACCCAGGAGCCCGTACTGCATTTTGCCATCGTGTTTCTCTGGTCTTCCCTGGACTGTAACAATTTCTCAGGATTTATCTTGTTTACATGAACTCGATACTTTTGGGGCAGAATAGCCAGGTATTTGGTAGATTAGTCCTCAGTTTGGGTTTGTCTTTCCATGTCTTTCCATTTTGGAAAAAATACCATAAAGCTTGTTGACCTTAAAAATAAAACTATCCATTATCTTATCAGCAAAATGGGCTTATTCTAAAATATCAGAAAATTACAATTTGGGACACACAAGCTACACAAAACCATAGGCAAGTGTGGAGAACAATGGAGAGGAATACTCTTTTAAAAGGGAAAGGAGGGAGTTGGGAGGGATTGTTATAAACAAAAAGCCCAGTGGAGTAAACTGGAAGTTCCAAGTGTAGTGGCTTTTCATTGGCTGAGATGTGACAGTCTCTCATTGGCTGGGCTGTTGCCAGGCAAGGAGAAATCTTTCCTCCTCTGGATGGGGTAGTCAAGTATAGGTGTCTTCAGGGGAGTGTGCAATAGATCTCTTCCTGTTGGTTTTTCAAAGGGCTGCGAGGAGCGGTGGGGTGTGAGAGCTCCACCTTCTTCTCCAGCTCCATTTTAAATGAGCTTTCCTTTTATTACTTTTCACAAAGGATCCTCTCTTCATGTCATATCTGGGTACCACTTTAACTTGTGGCTGTGTATTGACATTGAGGATATGTTTCTTCATTGAGGATACGGTCCTGTATCAAATTGAATATGCTTGCATCTCCTTAGCATGTCGAACAATGCCTGAAAAGTACCAGCAATCCACTAACATATTTTTTTCACAGTACATTGTTTTATCTTCCTTGCTAGACAAGGAGCCCCTTATGATGAGAGACTGTCTTGTTCATTTGTTTCTCTATCCCCTCGGCATGAAGCCTATTTCTTGGTGTAAAGAAATGCTAAATAAAGGTTTGGAAATTCATGTTAAAAGAATTGCTTACTCTTTTTTGGTAGCTATTTTCAAAAGCCTGCCATGTTTAACGTGATCACACAAAGAAATAGCTGGCAAGTCACAGACCCTTTTACTTAAGCTGATAAATAGTTATTCTTTGTGGTAAGTACAAATGAAACTCAAATTAATGTTTTTTTCCTGTTTATGGACATGAGTCCAACTTGCTCTTTATATATCATAGACTTACTGAAGTATTATTGAAACCTTCTCTCTCAATGGTGCCCTCAGGGTCAGTAGTGGGATTTCTTATTCATTAATGTTAATTCTTCTACTAGAGACACTGAGTGTCCTGGCTTATGTTGAAGTTAGCCTAGCGATTTATGGCACAGAGGAACTAATGCAGCAGATAAAAGAGAAAGTGATATAAAAAGACTCTAAAGTAGAGAATTGATAGCGATAATAAATAGGGTTGCCAAAAGGAACAAGGCACAATCTAAAGGCCTTCAACGGGAGAATAATGACATAAATTGTAAGACATTCTTATAATGGGCTATTAAACGATCATTGCAATTTTTATTTAAAATGAAATGTTAATGGCTTAAGTTTTCACTTTTCGATACACATTATATTTATGGGAAAATTGTCAACAAAGACATGCAAAAGTAGAACATAAAAATTATCCCCAATCCCACTCACTTCTTTTCCTTGTTTGTATGGGTAATATCTAAGAGACTGAAAGACCGACAGTGTAAGAACAGAAGGCTAGACAAAATCTGTATATATTAGTCTTCAATAAATTGTATTATTCTATACACATTTTTAAAATAATATTTCATGTTTTGTATAAGCAATCCACACATTTTTGGGTTGTGTGATAATCTGAACCACCTTCCTTGAGATTTACTCATAATAAGTAAAGCCTGATCCCCAGGTTTTGTTTTAAGATCAATCTGGTATATTTTTTTGTTTTGTTTTGTTTATTTTTTTAAGGAGCGAGAAAGAGAGAAAATGAGGGGTGGGGAGGGGCAGAGGGAAAGAGAGAATCTTAAGTAGGCTCCATGCCCAGTGTGGATCCCAACACTGGGCTCAATCTCATGACTCAGATCATGACCTGAGCCAAAATCAAGCATCACACACTTAACCAACTGAGCTTACCCAGGTGCTCCAAGCTGGTATTTTTTGACCCTTTTTCCTGAGATTATTATTGTGCTAAATGCGTTTCAGCCATGCATGCAACTGGATTCTTGGTAGAATGGCTTTCTTGTCTTCAAGTTATGCCCAGACACACATGAATGTTGGGATGCCCTGTAAGATTACTTTGTGACTCATTTTCACATTCTATTATGGTTTATTGTTTACATATCTTTCTGTTTTGCTACTACATAAGGTCCTTGAGAGCAGGAAATCATTTCTGCATCTACCCCACTGTCTACATCATGCTTTGCACAAAGAGCTGAATAAGTCACTTTTGAATGACTACAACTGGACCATTTTTAGCAGAGCCTTTTCTCACTAATACCATTAGTAAAAGGGTTAATTTCATTATTGGAAGAGCTGGATGAAGCACAAATTAAGCACACAATAAATGTGGGTAGCAAGCAGATTCTGGAACTCTATCAAAATGTTTCAGGATGTTTATTCAAATCTGCCATTTTCTCCATGCACACACTGGCACACTTAGAGCTGATGTGCCCTGGGAGAACTGGCATTCATCACAGTTTCTAAGCCATTACTTTTCCTATGGACCCTAGCAGATGCTTCCTTCAAAAAATGTGAAAGTCCTGCTAATTTCTTCCAATGAAAGAGCAATAGAAGCACAAAAGTTGAAACCTGGAAGGTCATTCAATAGAACATATCGGAAGGGGTGGTACCACCAAATAAGAAAACAAAAACAAATTCACCAAATCATCCATGTTCTATTAATAATCCTTAATAAATATGGATGTTTGGCTCCCACTGACAGGAAATGTAAAAATTTATCATTTGTCTATTTTAAATATATTTTCCTTACTTTTCCAAAATATTACTTATAAGAAATCATGACAGTACAATTTATGGCAAATTCTTTTTATGTCATTAGTGAATCTTCCAAAGATACCCAAGAACTGAGAAGATCCTAGAGGCTAGAAGTTCAAAATCAAGGTGTTGTCAAGGCCATGCTCCTTCTGAAGCCTGGAAGGAAGAATCCTTCCTCGCCTCTTCTAACATCTGGTGGCTCCCAGCAGTCCCTGCCATTCCTTGGCTTGCAGCTGTATCACTCCAATCTCCAGATGGAGGATGGAGACTCCGCATCTTCACATGGCCTTCATCCATCTGTGTGTCTTCTCCTCTTCTTAGAAGGACACTAGTCATTGGATTTAGGATTTACTCTAATCCAGTGTGATCTCATCCCTTTCTTCAACTAATTACATCTGCAAAGACCTTATTTCCAAATAAGGTTCACAATCTGACTTTTTTGGCTTGAGATGACTTTTCGCTGAAACNATTTTCGCTGAAACTACCTCAAGGTACTACGGCCAGAAATGGGACCTAGAATTGAGCCACAGCACTAGGCAAACAAGCGTTTCAATAAACCCAGAGCCCACATCATAAATGGTTGTAAATATCTCACTAGTAGTTCGAAGGGCTTCTTGGTGAGAAAAAGTCCTTCTTCCATCACAACACTGTACTGCTATCTGCAAGAAAGTGTATAAAAATAGCATGACCACACCCAGAAATGGGTCCTCTGGAGGTGAGCAGTCTACATTCTCTGCAACCATATGTAGCATCTGTATCCTCAAGGTATTCAGTTACTTCTCAGGACTCCCTGGGAATCCACAGCAACATTTAGGAAGTGAAAATATGAACTTCATGTGAAGGGGTACAGAGCATCCAGATTGGGGGAGTTGCAGAGTATGTGACCACATTTAAACTCATCAACTCTTTAAGATATGAAGTGAAGCATTGGAGGTATAATTTTTTTTTTTTTCTGAGAAATCCACCCTTTAGCGAAACAATTCCAAGAAAGCGCAAAGCAATCACATTTTGTGAGTAATTTACATGAGCAATTTAGGCAGAGGTAGGGGTATCTGAATTGATGAGAAAATGGTCTTATTTCTCTTTTTAGTCTTTGTGGCAGGAACTTTTTTAACCTGTTTGATCCTGGAAGTCCCTCAACTTCTCAGTGCTTCTTTTATCCAATTGCTCAAGGAAGACTCAGGGAGGCTCAGGAAGCAGGTGGTTTGGAGGTAAAAATGTTACATGTTTTGTTTGTTCTAATTATTTGCTCGCAGCATATGGAGAGAGTCAGAGTCAATTAGGCAGCTAGGATACCGACCACCAAGATCTTTATAGATTCAGACTTGCACTTGCATCCTGATGGGACACAAACAGGAAGCTATTTGTTTAAGGGATCCTAACATTTTAACTGCCACCAAATCAAGCCCCTTCTAGAATGAAAAACAAGAGCTGTTTAATTGCCCTCGGCATCTCTAAACAACAATTAAGAACAGGAAGTGAAAAGCACTGAGTCCAATTCCAACTGCAAAGGCAATAATTAATGAGAAGTAAGAGGCATTGCTTATTGTAGTTTCTGTGGTTCTGATGACTGACATCAGTTGGCTGTTCACTGTGAATTTCATAGTTTATTTCCACATACAGCTCTGACACACTCAATGTGTGATACAAGCCTTGTTTGTAAAATTGTATGCAGTAGAAAATATTATGAAATGATTGGTTTATAACAGCAAGGAATGGTTTCCTATGAACTATTTTACTGGACTAAATAGAAAAAAATTATTTGAAAGAAAACAAACAAACCCATAATTGGTGAGCAATGGGATGCAAGCTGAGAATTTTGGGGGACTCTTCATCACGGATATTTCAAGTGTTGATTTGCATAGGGAGGTTGTACTTGGTTGGATTTGTATATGTTGGGCCAAACATGGCTGCGTGCACGAGGATATCAGGACTGTCCATCATGGACAATTATGTATGAGTCCAGATTGTCAGGTCCAAGCAGAGACCAAGAGGTCTTGGTCCACCTGTGATAACCTGTTTGCTTGTATGACTGGGCCAGGAATCTGCTACCAGAAAATTTATCTATAGTAGCCAGTACCAACACCATTATAGTTACCGCAAGCATATATTTAACAATCACCATCCATCTCACATATCTTGGTGCATGAGTCTACTTTGTGGATTATCTAGGGAAATTTTTATCTATCTATCTATCATCTATCTATCTATCTATCTATCTATCTATCTATCTATCTATCTATCTTTTTTAGTGGGGGGATAGTGCCCAATCTATGACAACAGTCATCTTCCCCTTTTTATTCCCTTGCCATACTCAGAAAGCCAGTGAAGTATGTGTTGAGACAAATTTTGCTATTGTGTTCTGGGAGTCTGCTGTGTGCCCAAATTGTGTTCAGAGCTGTGCATACAGTTAGGTGCTGTATGCATTAGTGCACACATTTGATCAGTTACTCACTGTATGCATTAGTGCATACAGTTGATCCTTGATCAACATGAGTTTGAATCGCCTGGCTCCACTTATATATGGATTATTTTTACAGTATTATAATATATTCTCTTCCTTATGATTTTCTTAACATTTTCTTTTCTCTAGCTTACTTTATTGGAAGAATACAGTAAATAGTACATATAGCCTTTGAAATATATGTTAATTAGCTGTTTATGTTATTGGTAAGGCTTCCGGTCAACGGTAGGCATAGCCTACTGTTTTGGGGGAGTCAAAAATTGTACATGGATTTTCTACTGTGCGTGGGGTCAGCACCCCGCACCCCCACATTGTTCAAGGGTCAACTAGCTATATAGTCTTTGTGATTCTCATAGGTCCTCTACCGTGGAACTCAGTCACTGAACAAATCAAGTTCTCAGTCCAAACTCCAACCCAATCTCCCTGCATTTCACTCTCCCAAGTCAAATATTTATATGAGAAGCATTTTGAGAGACAACAAACATGAATGCACCACTTAGCAAGACTTTCTCCTCTGTCATCAGAGTCTGTGCCCGAGCGGAATTGGAGCTGCTGGCATGAGGCTCACTTGAGGCCCCAAGTCATTCACTAAAGAGGCAGTTAGGAATCAGAGAGCGCAGGAAACCCCGGGCAAGGCTGGTTCATTAGTGCCTCTGCTGATTAATCAAGACCTGGCTGCCACTTTGTTAATTGCCTCGAGGTGGAGTTGGAGGCAATCAGCCCCGTGGAAACTGCTTGATTGCTTCTCAAAGTGGCAGTTCGCCTTTGGACACTGTACTTGTTCTTGTCAGATCTGTATTGTGACCTTCAGAAAGGACAATGACCCGGCCTCCAAGTGCAAGTCTATGAGCACACTATCCAGAGTCTGTTGTATAAAGACAGTTACACATGAAGAACCAGCCGCAAAAGCCCCCAATGCAATTATATTTTGGTTTCATAAATGCAGCTCAATTATTGCATTTGTCTTCCCTTTGTATTTAGCTTGGAACAGGCACTCCTACTAAATATGCCAAATGCGTTATTTTTGTCTCCATTTTTAGAGTGTACATCAGGAAAATGAAGTACGCTCTCCCTCCCTCCCACAGTAAACAGCCACATAAGAATCTTTCTGAATAATTTATAATTTGCAAACAAAAATTCATCTGATTATGCTGAAATGACAGACACCCTGCATAACAATGTGTATTATCAAAGAGAGCTTTTTTCTTTTTCCCATTCTGGTTACTGATTATTTACACAAATTGAAGAGAAATAACTATGTACACTATTACCTTTAAATTATTTTTTAATCTACCTTTTAATCTTTCAAAACTATGCAGGAACAATATAATTATTCTCTGCCAATCATTGATGATGTTGCATTCAAAAGCCTTTTCCTATGTGGATGAACAAAACAGACGTTCATGATAATCTGCAGTTCAATGCTTCTTTTTCCTAGGTAATGGGAGTTTCAGGGTTATATATCATCAGCGACTCATGACTATTTTATGCTCAATTTTCCTTTGTTACTGGAAAAAAGCATATAATACATACATTTTGCTCCATAGTCACACCACCCCTTCTTGTCTCCTTTTGGCTCGGTGTCATATGTGAAAATGATGGAGCTCTTGTTTGTTTCAAGGCAAAAGTCTTTGATTAAAATTGATGGTTTGATTGGAACCACTTTCTTTGGGAACTAATCAGAAGGCACAGAAAGCAGAGGAAGTAATACCCCTCTCCAATAACGCTGGAGGAAGATGGTCCAAGTTGGAAGGATATAAGAAATTTGGTTTAAAATTATGATGGTGCTGCTGACCCCCCTGTGGGGCCTTCTGGTTACGCTTAAATGATGAAATCCCATATTTTGTGACTGTTCTGGGGTCATAGCTGGAGTATCACCTATTGTTCTCTTCTGGTTTTCAGAAGACTGATTGTTTTTTTGAACGTTTTAAATTTAAATTCAATTAATTAACATCTACTGTATTATTAGATTCTAGGTAGAGATCAGTGACTCATCAGTCTTATATAACACCCAGTGCTCATTGCATCACATGCCCTCCTTAATGTCCATCATCCAGTTACCCCATACCCCACCCTCTTCCCTCCAGCAACCCTCAGTTTGTTTCCTGTGATTAAGAGTCTCTTATGGTTTGTCTCCCTCTCTGGTTTTGTCTTATTTTATTTTTCCTTCTCTTCCCCTGTGATCTTCTGTTTTGTTTCTTAAATTCCACATATGAGCGAGGTGAAGACTGATTATTTTTCTGGAGTGAATTAATCTGTTTCTGCAGATTGTTCAGAGTACTATTACCTAATTTTATCTCATGTTGGTTTTGGTATATTTCACCAGAATTTTTCAGAACTTGGTTATTGGGTTGAATAAATATGTATAGCATGGATTCATGTATCAAACACCCATCTTCCCAGAGCACTGTACCAAGTGCTAGGAGGGAATGTTCAAAGATGTACAATATAATATCTCTGTCTTCTAGGACTTGAAGATTCCTTTGCAAGCAACCCCAAATTACTTTCTCTGAGGTCACAGATTCCTACTACTTGCAGAGAGGTCTTATTTCAGTATCTTCAGGAGGGTATTTTTGCACAGGAATGAGTGTTTGGGGGGTAGCTGCATGGCTCATCAGGTCAGAACCCACGAAAACTATGGGAACCTGACTACAGAGATCTGCAAGGTTTATGGTCATCTATAACCAGACTTTTTATAGGGATCTGGCTAAACCTTTGGAATTAAACAATGATCTAGAAATCATTTGTGAACCCAGAGATTCTGAAGTCTATGTATTTGCCTTCTTTTGATACACATCTGAGTAGCACCAGAGGCCAGCTGGAAAACCTGCCTCCACACTGGTCCCCACCCCTGCTTCCTTCTCATTTCAAGTCGGTCATAAGGTTGGTTAGACAAGGAGAATGGGCTGGCGGCAGGGTTAGTACCTCTTCCTTACAAGCCACAGTGTGCTGGAAAGTGAGGACTGGCATTTACGAGTGTTTCCAGGGTGCTGGATCTGGGATTAAATGGTAGCTATGTGAGTAGAACTGGGGTCTAGTTTGATTGACAGCTCTTGTGGGCTCCCATTACTTCATCATCAGGGACCTGTACTCTTGGCCTGCAACCATTTTGCACCAACATTGTCTTTTGAAATTCCATTAGGCTGACTTTTCTCTGTATATATTTTCACTAATATTTTACTTGGAAAGCAGCCATTAGCTCTTTTTAAACTCCTTAACAGTTGTCAGATGATGAAACTTTTCATTCCATAATAACCTGGGGTGGATTTAAACTGTGCCATATTTCCTAGTTTCCAATTCCAATTCATCCCATCTCCCCCCCCACCCCCATATTAGCACATTTTTTGATGGTTAGGAGGAGGCAGACAGCCCACTAAGAACTCTCTGAATAAGAATGTCAAGAAAGAAGACACCTCTACGTTCAGTAATGGCTAGCGCATCTCCCTTCATTTGAGGAATTTGATTTTATAATAAGGAAAGAATTCTCTTGCATTGGTGAAAATGGTTTAAATATTAAATTTGTACATTTTATTTGTCAGGAGTTTCAATTCCCATGGAAAGGAATATTTTTCCAGCCTGACCTTTGTAATGAAACACGACAAGAGATTCTGAATTATCCAGTCTATGACGAGAATGCTAAAGAAGCCCAGACGCAGAGCCAGCAGACTGCTCCTTGTCCCTGTATCAGGCTCGCAGGGGCATCAGGGAATCAGCCCCCAAAGGGGATTGATGTTAGGCTGATGTCAATTCTCCAGGGAACAGGTGCTCTTTGAGAGAGTGGTGCATTTATGATTTTGATTCCCATATTATGATTTAGTTGTATTTTTGGTATGAATATAAGTGTCCTTGGGAAGGCCAACAATAAACAGGATGAGACTGAGCAAGACACCATCACAGTAAGAGCTCTAGAGATTGACATTTTATTCCCCAAATTGAGTCCTGAATATACAGCTCTATCTTTGATTATCTCAACACTGACTCCATATACATAGGAGTTTACTAATCAAAGGTTTCCTTGAGGAGTTTTACTCAGAATTAGAGTAGGATCTAGTGAAGATGCAGGTCTTTTACTGTCATTAATTTTTAAGATTCTCATCTCTACTGACCAACAACAGAAAGTAGTGACAAGTCAAACAGAACCAGAGTGAAACCAGGGATCCACATATTCTAACGTTTCTCTCTTCAATAATTTATTTGGATTTTACTTGAAATACAATGGAACAGAAAAATACATATTCTGCAGAAGAGTGAATGGGAAAGGAAAATATTTTAACAGTGACAAAAATTGAAATTCTTGCATTGTTTCCCCATTTAGGTTTCTCTTCTCATATATGAAACTTATGAATCTTTGCTCCCAGAAGAAAGGGGGGGACAAAAAGCAGAGTTATAGCCCTTGGTCACATAAAGGAATTGAACGTATGATGATGACAGGTCCACCTAGAAAAGAAGCCTGGAAGAGGTAAGAGATTGAGGAGAACAGAGCTTTTTTGTGAGAGCAAAATAAGTGACTGGCCCCTTAGCAAAGCACCTGGCTTATGGTAGAAATGGAACGTTGTCTCTTTCCCTACACAAAGAGAGAAGAAAGTAGCCATTTGGGTCAGAAGAGCTCTCTTCTTCCCTATGGAGGTTAATGAAGAAGATCTCTTTCTTCAATAATTTAATCTTTGTTTTTTCTGGCAAGGGCAAAGTTCTCTCTGATCAAAGAAGTCTTCTTCAATAGTGTCTTTTGCTATTTCAAAGCATAAATAAATTGGGACAGAATTCTGTGGTTGGCCTTCTCCTGTTTTCTTCAGACCATGGTAGTAATGGATCAGAGAATAGAAAGGACAGAGATAAAGTGAGAGCAAGTACATTCATATTTATTAAATGATGATAGCATTATTTAACATGCTATCGACTAAGCTTCCATAATCCACAAAAGCATCATACCCAGTATTATACTTCCCAAAACAACACTACAAAGATATCATTACCCTTCTTTTATAGATGAATAGTATTGAACCCAGGACAAATTCAGAAAAATTATCAAAGAAACACAACCTGAAAAAGGCAGCCAGGATTTGAACTGAAGTCTGTTGGAGCCCAAAGTCAGTATTATTTCCCTGGTGCGTTACTACTTCTCACTGGTTTGTCTTGGCTGCACAGGGCAACATCTTTAGCCATGGACGTGGTACCCGGGTCTTGCTCTCAAAGTGCCACCCAGACCTCCTACATCCACTAGGAGACTCTAAGAGGAGAGTCCATAAGTCTCCAAGAGAGTGGCTTTCACAATTGGACAGTGACTCATTGGGAGAAAAATGAGAACAAAGAGGAAGATATAACAACAGGCACCTTTCAGAAAACAAGAACTGAGTCTAGGGAGACTTGACGCACTGTCAGTTGTAAATTTTCTATGATATTTCCTGGACCAAATTCATTCTTAACTGGCTACTTCGTTGTTATCAAAGGATCATAAGGATTGGTCTGTCACATCCCAATGTTTTTTCATGCACCACCTGTTGTTACTTAATAGCATTCTGTATTTTGCCAATGAAGAAGAACAGCATCTAAGAGCTGCACTATGTACCCTATTTCCTCAGATACATGTGCACACCAATGTCTTAGAATCTCCCGAGTTCTGGTCCCTTCTTTCAATAACTCGGAGAAACAGACTTGAAACCGTGTCCTGGAAGGTAAGGACATTAGTATTGGGGGTCAAGAAAGACAGAGAAATCCCCAGATGGGCTTCTTAGACAAAGGACTAAAGTCTCTTTCATCTACTTGCCTGGTTAGATTCACCAATTCAGTTTTTCTTTGGTTCAGAATGAGGTCTCTGTGGGTGCCCTAAGGTCCTCTGTGGGACCTTCCAAAGAGTTAGTTTCTTGAAGCCAGAGACTAAAAGAGAGAAGGAGGCTGGGAGAAAGGTGCAGAAGGCTATGATTGGGGACTTTATCTTCTATGCACTGGCTCACAATGGGAATCTTTAGGCAGGGGAGGGAAGGAATGGGAACAAACATTTATTTGATCAATAGTTTAGAAATGTTTTCAGAAGAGAAAGGAGGGGAGTGGATACCAAAGTAAGGCTGTTGAAGGGATGGTTTTTCCACCTTAATCAGTGGTACATCACCAAGCAATCATGATACCAAGAACAGCACTTTCCTGGTCTACACTGCACCCCCACCAAATACTCTAAAGAAACATAAAGCTGACATACAAAGTGAACCTACTGAGCAAATAAAGCTCTAGATAAGTCTCCAGACTCATCGTCCAACCAGATGGAGCCCTGCCATAAAGAGATTCTAAGATAGTCACTAATGTCGATGTAAAGTCTGGCAGAGATTCAATGATTGGGCATCAATTTATTTACAGATGTATATATATGCTGGTAAATTTATAGAGAGAGAGACAATGCACAATTCGCCAATATATATTCACATCCCCACTGCCAATCTGTCCTTGAACAAAAAGTTTCTCATGTCTCATTTCTGAAAATATAATCATATTTAATTTAACACCATATTCAGGGCAAATAAACCATCTTAAATTACACTATTTAATTAAGCTTTTATGTTGTTTTATTTTGGGGTTAGAAGTTCAATCTATAATGTCCGACATGAGGACTGAGTTTCAGAATGCAGCAGGGACTGATGTAAGGAATTTAATTATTTGATTTCAGATGTAAAAATGCATATTATTACAGGGATCATGGGAAGAGGATGTATTTAATTTACAGATATTAAAGTGTAACTTGTAAGAGAACCATAAAAACAACAAAAAAAGGGCTTCCCTCCAAAGATTTATGCTGCCCTTATCTCCAAAAGTGTGTGGGTCCTGAAGAACCTCAACTGCTAAAACCAGAGAAATTATGGTAGGGAGAGGAAAGCACTTGATTTTTGAAAATATGTGTGTGGAGAAATAGAAAATAAGGCATTTGTAGAGGCAGTATTGTTTAGGGGGGCTGACTGGAGCCAGGTGGAGATGGAGGGAGATGTTGGTTTACACCCTGGGTTCTCTTATTGATTAGATTTCAGACAGACACACTTTCTTTCTTGGAGAAACTGTATTCTCACCATAAAAAATATGGGCTGTTCTCTCTATAGCTATCCACTGATAGTTTAAGGTGGCCCTTTCAATCTGACTTGAAGTTAGGAGCTTTCTGTTATCACAAGAGAGTGAAATTAATTCCAAGACAAGTTGGAAGCCATCTTGAATTTAGGCAGATAAATTAGAAGTGCAAAACTCCGATTTTTTTTAATAGGAAATTAATATTCAATAATATTTGTACTGTTCTAGTACAAAAGAAAGGAAAAAAAGTACTAAATATAAGGTGTAACTTGCTTGGGGGCATCTCAGCCTCCCAGGGCCCTGTGTTCCAAAGGAAAAAGGAAGACACACCTGTACAAAAAGTGTTAAACTATTAAAATATTTAAAATCAGCTATGTAAATGGTTCCATTATATTTAAAATCAGTTATGTAAATGGTTCCATTGTATAGAATTGCAAATATTATGTTTCATAACATCATGTTATGTAAATTTATAAAAAATATTTTGTGGAAAATAAAACAAAAGCCCAGAGAGGACTGACACTCTTACAACCATGCTACTATGCACACCACCCCCAGGAGTGTCCACTAAGTTTGCTGTTTGGACAAGAATTTCATTGCTTTGTTAGTTTGCAAAAAAGAAAGAAATGAATTTTCAATAAGGACACACTAATATGCAATTAAATCCATTTTCTTGCCTGACTCTCACTTAGATACTTGTACCTATGGAAAAAAAATGGCTCGAACTCATGATCCACTGTCTACTCATCCATGATTTCTGTCACCTGTTCACTATAATAATGAAACTATTTACCATCAGTATGCACAAATGGAATGTGCTTGAAAATATGACTTTTCTCCTGGAAAATTTGCCATTAAATTGCATTTCTAATACTTTTCAGTTGTGTGTGTAATTATTTGAAACATTTTTGTGTATTTTGCTTTGTCTTTGAATGTTTGCTCTGAAACATAAAAGCGGGGTTCTCTTTCCCCTTGAGGGTATTTTTAATGCTAGAAATATCCTTGAAACCTTTTCTTCTTTTTTGGTGTGTGTGATTTGGTGGAAATTTCCTGTGCTTCTCGGTCACTGTTGTGACCTTTATTACAGTTTGTTGAAGGAAGGAAGGAAATAAGGAAGGAAAGAAAGAAAGAAAGAAAGAAAGAAAGAAAGAAAGAAAGAAAGAAAAATATTTTATAGATATCAGATTTTTCAACAAGCTTTGAGTAACCAGGTGTCTACAAATCTGAGCATTAAAGAACTGCTCAGATTTTGAGAATGTGAATATTTGTTGATTACAATTTATGTGCCCATAATTATGATAGAGTTATCCAGGGCCTCAGTGTTTGACTTCAAAGGTATTTATATTTATTAGGTAGATCTAAAGTACATATGGTAGCTAGAAAATAGTTAAATTTAACTCTACTGATTTTAGTAGGTATGAATAACTTAGAAAGAAAGACTAGTATGGGTAGAAATTCAACATCATGGAAAAGAGTATTTTCACTCTTGAACTCTTGTTATTTATTGTTTAGTAACTACTAGGGAAGTTTTACATACATCTATTTATGCAAGTGATACTATATTATAGTTTGAATAGGTCCGTAATTCCCACTGGACTGTGAGCCTCCTCAGGCAAAGACTGGGTCTCATTTTATTTTTATCCTGAGGAGCTGGTCTAGTGATAGTTACATAGCAGGTATACTATGAATATTTGATGAATAAATATATGAATCAATATCAGAAAATTTGTTTTTCGTTAGATTACAAGTCAGTAATCATGTTTCAAAGCAATAGTCAGCATACAATAATGTTATTTGGGTTGTTTCTTTCAATTAATCTTTTCATGGTAGTTGTGGCAGAATTTAATTTCCTAAGATGGCCTCAACAAACTCCCATCCCACATACTCTTCTGTCATGTGATCTTGCCATTCTCTCACCATGTGGTTGAGTCCATTTCTCCACCCCTGGAACCAGGACAGGCCCTGGGTCTGCCTTGACCAAGAGATGATGGCAGACTATAACTAAAGCATTAGGTGGAGAGATAGGCCAACGGACACCAAGGTGCTAGATGTGTGAATGAAATACCCATCTTCAAATGGATCCTCTGGCTCTACTACCCCACGCAGATCTAAGACTAACTATTCAGCTGAGTCTTTCTTAAGTTCCTGACCCCCAAATCTCAAGTACATAAAATGGTTGTTTTAAGACACTAAACTATACTATACAGTTTGGTACACAGCAGTAGATGACCAGAACATTAGTGGAGAGCTTGTAAGTTGCCAAACACATTAATCAAAACAGTCTTGATCTTGCAGAATCATCATCAGGCTTATTTGCAAGATAGTTGGTTTCTTATAGTTGTTTGTTATTAAAAAAGGTCGAATGTTTTCTCAGGGCAATCATTAATTTGCGTGGCATCCTGAAGAAGGACCTGCTGAATGCTATTGCTAGGAATCAAGACATAGTAGCATTAATCTTTCTCTTGTTCAGAATCTGAATAGCTTAATAATATCATACATATTTGTCTTGTGGATCACATCTATCCCATCTCTCTTCTTTGATTTAGTTTAGAGCTTGATGGTCAGGGTCATCCCAAAGGGATTAGCTGTCCAATTTTAGATGTTGTACGATCATCCTTCAAATAATATGCCCATAATCCCTTAAGTTTTTCAAAGTACATTAAAATCGATTTGTCATTTAATCCTCAGAACATCATTTTAAATACCATGTATTATTTCACTGAAAAGATGTGAATATAGCACTAACTTATGCCAGGGAAATTGCTAAGCTAGCTTGTGAGGATAGAAACATAACCACAACACAGCAGTGTCCTCAAGAAACCCATCATTTACTATTTCCACTTAATAGGTGAAGTACAGTGAAGTTTAGAGAGGAGTAAAAACTCAAATTCAGGTCTTTGAATTCCAAATTGTATGTTCCTTTAACTTCAGCACAATACTTTCTAATAACCATTAGATTTGGGTCTTAGCGTTCACAAAGTGTTTCACACATGTTATTTCAATTAATCCTCATGATAACCTTATCAGATAGATAGCAATTTCCCTCTCTGAGAAAGACAAGGTAATTGAAGTGAAGTGTTTTTCCTAAGATTTGACAAATAATAAGGAATACCGCTGATATTCAAAATTAAGCCTCTTGACTGAAAACCTTGTTGCTATTTCTGTATGTCGCAGATGGCTTCCTAGAGCAAGTAAAAAGTGGTGGTTGAAATCTAGATTTAGACTCTAGGGTAGCAATGCTCCACACTAGGTTTGGATCTTGAACACGGATTGCCTGAAGGTCCGACAATCTCCTTGCTTTCTGACCTTGGGAATGTTACGTAACTTCTGAGTGCCTTAATTTTCACATTTATCATAAATTTACCTCACGGGGTGATTATCAGGATTTACTGAGCTTACATCTGTAAATCTGCTAAAATATTTCAGTGAACACAGACATAATTTAATAAATGTTAGTTATTATTATTTCAGGACTCTGAGACCCACATGGACAGATACTGTGAAGATTCGTCCATTTTACTAGGGGGTATATGGTCATCGCGAAATGAGAAAGCCATCACTAATCGATAGAGGTTGGGGCATTGGGAAATAATCGCTCGGTGAGTTCCACTCAGAGGCCTGCTGGTCTTTGTCTATAGATCAAACTTAGTAGCAAAGATTAGGAACAGGTTGGGAAGGAAAGTATGGAGTGGATTCTGCGTGGGTAGAAGAGAGACAGTGAAAAAGAGGCATTTAGAAGGAAAAAAAAAGGTGGACCAGGAAAGGAACAGTGGAAGGAGGACCAGGAAGTTGTGAATTTTCTAAAGCAACCAGAGCAACATCACGGCATAGTTATGACCTTTTCTCTGTGCACATACATCCCTGGGATTCCTCTTTTTATAAAGACACCAGACCTATGAGATTAGGGTCTCACCCGTATAATTTCAGTTAACCTTAATTACCTCCTTCAAATCTCATCTCCACACCCAGTCACATGGAGGGTTAGGACTTTAATCTATGGATATTTGGGGGACACAATTCAGCCTATAACAAGGTATAAAGAGTTCATTTAGTCTGTTTGACTGATGAGTGTAGCTCTGGCATTTCTAAGGATTGGCTCTTTAATGCAGGCATTGCTCTGATGTATGTCTGGAGCAGAAATTGGAGAGGGGGATGGACAGATAGTACCAGGGAGCTCTCAACATTTGTTGCTACCACCGAGCCTAGCATGGACCGTATCTTTACATTCTTGCCTTTTACAATCACTTGCCCCACGTGAGAGAATTAATCAAAGAGCCATAGCACGTAAGCTGTATTTATCAAAAGATCTGCAGTTGCTGACTGCTACGTTTTCTTCCTCGGGGTTGCCGCCACACAGCACGGGAACCACACGTGGGAAGGTGGAGTTGACACACCTGCATGTTTGCAAGATGTAACTTTAAGAAAGGCTAATAGTGCAAACAATTTGCAAGCTGTTTTTAGATAGGCATGAGTACAGTTATCACTTCCATGTGGCAATACAGATTTCCCCCACTATCTGGAAGTAGAGTGCTCCTATGAAACCATTCATAAGCCAAAGAAGCAATTACCATTAATTTATATGGAAAAATTTGGGGGCATTCCCAGACCCTGAAAAATTACCTTTCTTAGGCTTTTCTGATACTTTAGGACACATCTTACTAACATATGCACCAAATAAATCAGAGAAAGCACAGATGCTCACAGACACAGTTCAGAGCTCTAGCAGCTCGGTGCTGAGATGCTCAATGTCGTTCCCAGGGAAGGAGCCTGGCGGTGCCCCTCTCACTGCTGGGGTGCCTACTGCCTCTACCATGGCCCACCTCAAAACACAGGCTGCATGCTCTTTTTGCTTTTCACCTTTTATTCCCATAAAAGCAAAAATCTTCTTGGGAGTTCGTTGGCTAGCAAGAAAGTTACCAATGCAGGTCTTCTGTAGAAGCGAAGTGGCATATGCAAACTTTTGAAAAGTGAGGGATACCTGTACTGGGAAATCCCCTATCGTGAATTATATTTCTCATTCAGTTGAAAAATGTATTAACGTACCCTCTCTTCCCAGAGCTTACTGAAATCCCTATGCCTTCTGGATGAATCTGAATCGCAGGTGAAACGGAGGCCTTACAATTGCCATTCTGGGTGCCTTCTGTCCTTGCACCAGCTCATATCAGAAATTGTGGGATGCGGCGTTCTGGCTTTTGCTCCTGCTACATGTGCGTTACGTGGGATGCATGCTAAATATCGCCAAAACTTGTCCCCTAAGGAGCTAGAAGTAGTCACGAAAAACTCCTCTGTTGTTTTATGTTTTCTAATGCACATTGACCCCAAAAGGATTGTCATACCCTACCCAGGCTGCTTTTCTCTACGTACAGTTTTTGAGAAAATTACAAGGGCAAGCTGTACCACATTTGTTCTGAAATTTAAACAACGGAGTGAATGTAAGAGGGTATTCTCCTTCAAAGAGAGGTTCGAATACTTTTTTTGGCAGGAGATTGTCTGGGTCACTAACTTAGATGACTGCAGCGCCGTATTTTTGCTCTGATTCTCATTTCTACTCCTTATACACTGGCACCTACTCTACTCCAGTAGAAATTGGGACGTTTTTCAACTGGGAATTTCCGATTGAGAAACTGTTTCTAAAGCTAATTTTAGCATATCCACAGAATAAATACCTGGGCCTATCTTTTGAAAAACGTAAGTACCTTTAACATATATGCAGGCAAACGAAGGAGGCAGAGGAAATAAAGAATTCGTAGCAATAGATAGGAATATAAAAGCTAGGCAACACTGTGCACTGAATAGCATAAAACAATTTTTTATTCCAACCATACTCCAAGCACACCTTAGACACCTCAGCACATTCAGATATGAATCTAATGCTTCCAATTGCTCATTTTGAGAGAAAAAAGGGGGAAAAAGTTAAAGAGATAATCTTTATCACAACAATAACAACAACTACAAGCACCACATTTAATTCATTTTAGTTGAATACATTTCAAGACATATTTATTGAGCACCTACTATCTTCTAGAAATTCTAGGAGGGACAGGAAATATGGGGATTGACAACACAGAACAATACACTTGACCATGTGAAGTTTACGGCAAAGCGGGAAGTACAGACATAGAACAAGTCATTCTGGAGGAAACTAAGCTATTTCAGGAGTTAAGACAGCATCGCAGTTCCATTCTTGGGAAGCTACCTATGGGCCCCGGGATTGATATGCTGCTTCACCTTCCTTCTACATCTGAGATACTTCCGGCCCAATGGAGGGTACATGGGGGGAACCCCTTGCAGTGCGTTATGCTAGGGGAGATCTACTCAGGAACAGGGCTGATTGTCCATACTGGTACCAAAGCCTCCTTGTGTTTCCTGAGGCTCTACTGGTTCCCAGGAATAGCTGTTAATGGCCCCTTTCTGGTTTGCTCTCTCAAACTCCAGGCAAGTTCTCATATTGTTCGGAGTTAGTTGGACAGTTAGGTAGTCAGGGCCAGGGTCCTCAACAAGAAAATATGGAGTCAGGACAGCTGAGATCAGACAGCACTAACATCCTGTTCTACAGCTTAGACAGGATGGCACTAATACTCTGCTTTGCAGCCTTTGCAGAAATGACTTCTGCAAAATGTCCTGAATAAGACGATTAACCACAAAGCATTTGTCAATATCACAGGCAAGGGGCAGTTAAGACATAAGCCCCCAGATGTCAGCAAAAAAACCATGAGCACAGAGACATTAACCTAATAGGTAGACAGATACCTGACCAAAGCCCTGATTGGCAGGACTCAGCGCACCCTAATTGCTTCAGATAGTTCCACAAAGAGCTCATAAAAACCCCTAAACTTAGAAACTCAGGGAGGGGGATAGGCAACCCTCTGGGGGGCCCAACCCTCTCCGGGAGCTTTATACTATCTTTTAATAAACTTTGCTTTGCTGCCCACCACTCTTCTTCTCGTCTACCTCTTCATTCTTTGAAGCGGCATGACCAAGAACCGTGGGCAATAAAGGCTTATGTCTTAACTGCCCCTTGCCTGTGATATTGACAATATTTCTAGTATGAAACGTGGGGAGAGAAGGAGCCTGATTGCCTTAGAAGATTTTCATGTCAGATGATTCTACCATTGCTTGTCAGCCCATGCAGCTCCATGTTTGCGTGGGATGCCCATTTCTGACCCAGTTATTGGAGTAAGAAGAAAAAGCTTTGTGATATTTTCCAAAACGAGGTTACCAAATTCTAAAGGAGAAATCTGAAATGGCGGATGCTAGGAAGATGATCTTTGTTACAAAATCAGAAGAACAATGCTACTCTCCTTACCCTGCTTCACATTCCTTCATTGTGCTCATCACTCCGTGACATCATATTATGTATTTATTCGTTTTTGTCTGTCTCTTGCATTAGAGTTAACTTCCAGGAGCTCAGGGAATTTGTTTTGTTCACTGCCATGCTTCAAGGACCAAAACAGCTTCCTAAAGTCAATGGTCAATAAACATTTCTTAAAGGATGCATAAACAATTAGAACACTCAGGCTGTATGCATTGGTTCCCTCCAATCAGCAAAAGTTCCCAATATTCCTCTACTCCCTAGGATTTAAATCTCAATTTTAAGGCAATTTGCAGATTTAATAGTAATTGGTCTTTTCTTTCCCCAAAGTTTCACTGTATTTAGATGTGTTATGATTATTATTAAGGAACACTTTCTGAGAGCTATGAAGAGTGCTTTTCACCGGATGAAATGAATTCAGGGAAGAATCTGAAGTTCTAAGATATAAAATAACTTCTTAAAAATTCTGCTTCACGGGCTCTGGCTAAAGCTAGCACATTCCCTTGGCTCTATTACAACACTGAAGAGACTCCTGAGGTGGATTAAACTTTCCCTACACTGAAATCATTTCTGGATCACTCTACAGGGTGAAATTCTTAGCAAGGACGTTTCAAAGAAAAACACTTATTTTCTCACCTGGTTCGCCATGTTTCTAACTTTCTCTAATGGAAGAAAGAGTGTATAGCTATGGTAAACTTCAATGTAAAGAATGTATTTAATTTAATTCCAAATGTGTGGTATTTCCATCTACCTTATATTCTTCCTTATAGAAAAGAATGGCTCTAGAATTTCAGTTACTCCTACCTGTAAACGTTGAACTTCATTTCCTAAATCCCACCCCCATTCCCTTTAAGGCAACAGCTTGTAAACAATTCACCTCTTAGAGGATGCCTCTTTGAATCTTCCCAATGGTGCACTTAAGGGAGCTAAGGATCCTGACAGTTCTCCCCAGAGCTAAAGGAGCAGCTTTGCTATAGAACAATGCAAAGCATTTTCACAAAGGCTGTGGTTTTATGGCTTTGGGTAGTTTGAAATCACCCTGAGGACTTGCTAAACACAGATTTGGAGGCCTCAGCTCCAGCACACAAAAATCCTGGGGTGTAGGGTCTGCAGCCGGTTCCCAGGTGATGCTAAAGCTGATGACTGAAAGTTGCCCTTTGAGAACCACTGCCCTGGGCTACCTTGAAGGCCAAATTTGCATTGTAATCTTCACACTTGGCAATTAATTCTCTTTTAATTTATCCTTGACTTTTCAGGTTTCCTAATAAAAAATCTCAAAGACTGCTTTGTCAACTCAAGATCTAGAATAGTGAGTGAAGTCTTACCAAAGGAAGAATGTCTTCTCCTGCTTTGATTACCTTAGCTTTGATTCTGAATTGTAAGCCTACTCCCTTTATGAATAGCCTACTGTAAAAGAAGGTAGTTTTTCATACAATTGTTCACTATCTTGAACTCTAAAAAGAGTGGCCTAAAAATCTAAAGAATGCCACTTTTCCCCATTGTGCCTGTTTTGTGAGGTGGAGAATAGTAGGGAAATCTGGAATTTCAACAGCACAGAAAAGGAGCTACTAATTGCTTTTGATTGCTCTGGGAATGTGGGAAGTCACCCACCATGACATCCTACTTGTGAGGGACTAGGGAAGGAAGAGAGTTTGGGGCCATTGTATGACATCGCAGATCTTTCAAGCTCACTTGGGTACACTAATGCACTGAGTCACAAAGAAGTGATTGCAAAGTGGGTCAGATTTCCACCTCTCTAACTGGGATGTCCTGCTGGCGTGTAACGCCTGTGAAGGAGTGTGTATTAGTGTGGACATAATAGCCTTTTGTGTAAGCTCCCTCTGAGCTTACAGGAGAAGGAATTGAGGCCAGACCTATCTTGGGGGAAATCAAGAATCCAATAAAATCACCCTGATTCCAGGTATGTGAGTTAAATGCATTCCCCTTGTGAGGTAAGAATGAAATGTGGTAGAAGGTGAAATCATGTTCAGTAGAATTTTAAGTACAAAGGCACCCTTTACAAATGCCAGTGAAAGAGAGAGAAGTAGCCCTACAGGATTGTATGTGAGTGAGTGATAGCAGAGATCAGAGCCTTCATTTTGTTAGGGTAAGCGGCATCCAAGCAAGTTAGACAGTTCTGTATTAAAACTTTAGACCTAGAGAATATCATTTAATCAAGTGCATAATTTAATCAAGCACATAACCATCAGCAAACTAAATGATTCATGAGGAAGGTGAGGTGGGGAGCAGTGCTTCAAGTTAATGTGGTTTCTAACCCGTTTATCTAGATTCTGTGTAGCAAATCATCAATCAATTAATCAATCAAATTGGTGGTTACCTATCGCTATGGCAGAGACTCTAGACTTTTATTTACTAATTGCAGCACCTGTACTTGGTCACTTCCTAGTGTAAAGACATTGCACATGCTGGATTCATTTTGAAGCAAATGCAATCTTTCTGAACAGCCTCGTTTTTAAAGTAAAATGTGTTCACATTACAAAACCACTGTAGCAAAGCATTTCTATTAAAATAGCCCTGCTGCTTATATTTAATGCTTTCTGGACTGCTGTGTGGCTCAGAGGGGCTGTGAGAAGCACATGAAGGCATTAGAGTAATCATTAAAGATCAAGGGCTTTCCAATTATCAAGTTACACTTTGTAGACAATAGGCTGAGATAAATGAAGCATGGCATGGCAGTTTCATATTCTGAATCAAAGATTTTCAGAAGAACAAGGAAAAGAAGCCAGCCCCTTATGAAAGACATAGTCATTTATCAATATGTTTGAGAAAGACGCTCATCAAAACTCTCCAGCAACTCCCTAAGTGTTTCCAAGCCTTTGACAGTTAACAGAAAGAAAACATTTATACGAAATTCCTCCCTGTGATAAAGAACCCAGGGGTGCATTTGCAAGACCATTTCCCACATTCCCATCTCAAAGCTATTATTCCAAAATAAGGTACATTACACCACCCATCAATGGGAATCCAATAAAGCTTCAATTAACTAGGATTGTGTTTCTTCTGTGCTTAATTTTAGTAAAGAGGAAATTCACAAGAAAATAAGCTGTAAGAAAGGATTTTTTTTTTTTTTCAAAAGACTGACTACCAAGGTATGTCCTGAGGTCAAATAGACACAGAACAATCTTCTTTATTCTTTATATTTACAACTACAGCACCATAGTGCAATTCTGGAGACACCAAATGATCCCCCCAAGGCAGGGCAAGATGCTCACTCATCATAGAAAGATTCAATTATATTTGCAGGACAGCATCTGCTAAGGCAGAAAAGAGGACTCATGTATTTTAGGAAGATTTCCAACAGCATAAGAAATAGAAAGACATGGCTGGGTAGTCTCATTGTAGGAAAGTGGTGATCACAGTTCATTGCAAAGAGCTGCAAAGCTCTCAGTAAGTGTTTCTTTAATTATACTATATTTAAAATAGAAGATTGGGTCGTGTCAGTGAATTGGTTAGCATCAGTTAATCATCTTCAAGATTGCTCCCAGCTCTGGCTTTCCTATGATGGTATTAAACCTAACTTTGGAAGACCCAACCACTCTCAGTATATGAATGGGAGGAGCTTGTTTCAAGGTCTCTGGAAGCATTTTGAATTCTTAGCTAGGTTCTAGCTTCTTTCATGTCAACAAGGCCTCCATGCAATGATTAAAAAAGTCTCATCCTTGCCAAATTACTCAGATCCAACCAACAGCCACTGCATTATTACTATGGGTGTGCACCCAAAACATTAATATATATTAATTTAATCCTCACAAAAATCAAGAAAATCTTCAGCATTTCTAAGTGAGAAATGAGAGGTAAATTATCTGCCCTAAACTACTTATAAAATAATTTACTAAGCGAGGATTTGAAATAGGTTTAATTTTTTTTTTAACTGACTACAATTGCGGTGTTTGTTTCTTTACACCACTCACTCAAATACAATATAGTGGGACTTGGGGCTAAGGCTCCTCCCTTCGACCAGAGCATCCTCCTGTTGAGTCCCATCGGTCATTTCTTACTTCTCCAGGCTGGGGGCTTCTCTCTATCTCTCAGCCCAGAGAGTCAGTGGTGAATAGCTCTTCCTGTCTTACATCCACCATATATTGAGGTTTTGTACAGGTCTTCTTACTTCTATGGGTCCACCAGGGGCAAAATAGCCTTGTTTTAGCCCTTGAATCCCTGTTAAACAGAATCAAGTCTTTGCTCATTCCTCTGATGAGAACTTGGTGCACATTGGCTCTTTTAAGGAGCATCTTTTGGGATAGAAATTTGAACTTCCTTACTTGAGCAGACCCTTATGCTCCCCTGGTCCAGGGTGCAGTCTCATACTTAATTCCATATTACTGAGAATTTCTTGTAAGCTAGAATAGTTCTGGAGGATGGTGATATAGAAATGAATAAGACACCATTGTTAGCTTCCATGAATTCCTATGCAACAAAAACTACTAACCAATCACTGCAAGCTGTTAAGTGCTTTTAATAAAGAAGGCTCGCATGGGATGTTGTAAAGAAGAATATTATGATGCGATTAGTCCTGATGAAGGGAATTTCAGAGAGAGCTTCAGAAAAAAAGTCATAGCTGACTTGAGCCTTCAAGGATTAGTCAGTTTTGCCAAGCAGAAAACAAAGGACAAAGCTGTGTGGGAAGAAGAAGTCATATTAACTTCAGGACACCCGAGAAGATGACAGAGGTGTTGTCCCACAGACTGATCTGCAGGATTGATCATTTTCCTTTATTTGAACCCTAGTTCAAGTCATAAAGAAACCTGCTAAAAAACTCCAAAATCCTCTTATGGAGTGTCCCCTGTACTTTTGAGTCCAGGGCACCTGTAAAAATAGTGTCATTGGAATAGCTAGACATTCTGTATTCTCGTGTAGTCAGTGGCCATATCTATAGCCCGTTGACTTGTTTATATGCAATAGGACACACAGTGCCTATCACAGGACAGCATCAAATGGACTTGTATTAAATTAATTAATACACAAATAATGCTAACTTATAATAATGATCTTAGGAAAAAGTCCCAGATTTTTTCATCATTTCATGTATATTCCAGTTGATCACAGTTAAATTCTGGTTGGTTTCTAAGTCTACTGCTCAATGTACTGATAACTTAAAAACATTTTAGACAGTTTATATGTGATATATCCTTTGTATTTCACATTGGATCTTACCTTCTACATATTGCAGTCTGTTAAGCACAACTTAACCTTGTAATTCATCTTCCTCTTTGCACAAGAGAGCTCCAGCTTTATCTGCCAAATGCGGTCACAACAAAGGAACATTTTTCCCCCCAATATATGTAACTACCAGAATTTTGCTTCGTTAGGAACAAATGATAAAATTTTGCTTATTTAAAGTAGTTGGTTTATAAACGTCATGGGACCAATTGTCATCAGGGTTCTTATGAACGGGAGTTTCTCCAGAATAATATTACCAACTTCTATTAGCATTACCCTCCAGATAAGGGCAATAGGATTTTGTCTGTCTAGTGTTTTCAGAGAATGAACTGTAACACATAAATAAAATTTCCAGAGAGCTAAAGCATGCCTTCCAGAAACTGAACTTCTTATTTTCAACCATTGCATATTTAACAAAGAAAGGACAACAACAAAAAACCTTCAAAACTCTGTCATGCACTCTTGCCTTTTAGAGTTTTGCTCATAATTGTGCTTTTTCTTGGCAACTCAGAATTATTGTTATGGATGTGAATTATTGTACAGTCCTATAATATAGTAGTCATCATCCATGAAGATCTGTTTCCTCCAACATTAAAAGGCTTCAGACGAAATGTTTCCTGCTAATGGGTTTCCTGTTTCTTCTATCCTTTTCTATGTTTACTTGTAATTTGCTAGTTTCTATCAGCTAAGTTTCAATTCATTTCAATTAAAATCACAGCCCCAGACTTTTAGTAAATACTTAATATATTTCAATTGCTGTGTTGGAGACTTGTGAGTACCAAATAAATAAATACCTATATGCCACTGTCCTCTGTAACCTTGGGAAAAAATTAGGAGACAGGACATCTTACATAGGGTGAGTAACTGAAAATCCCCTTGTCTCAGGTGAACTTCAATTTGTTTTATGAACAAAATTTGTAATCTCTATAATACTTTTTTTCACACAGACTTCCCCCCCGGCCCAATCTATGTGTATTCAATACATGACCTTTAGGTAAGTCAAGTGTTACTATTTCAAGTTACTCCTCTAATGGGGTTATTTTTTCAGTGCATGCGTGGAGCTTCATGTCTTGCTCTCCCTATCTGGGTTCTCCCAGAGGGAGGGGGAGGTGGGCCCAGGCCTTCCCCACTCTGTGATTCTGGGAGTTGACGGCATCCTCAGTGAGTCCCTCCCGTCGTCCCGACAACTGGCACGCTGGGAAGGAGGTAGAAGAAAATAATAAGAGTAAAAAAAAAAAAAAAAAAAAAAAGGCAATAATACCAGCGGTAATGATAGGTGATATCTGTCATAGAATAGATCATAGTTTTATGTTCAACTATGAGATATTTTCATTTCTTTTATGCATTACTCTTCTTCCATCATTTGGCATCACTGAGAGCTCCTTCTACCTTTTGGGACAAGAAGAAATAACGTAGGTCAATTAAGTGATTTCAATGGGGATATCTGGAATGAGGTGACTTTCTGAAATTCCCCTTGCTAAGTTGTGACAGCTGTACTACAGCAGAAAAGGTAGCACACCACATGTGGCACAGACGGCTTGGGACAGCACTGCTCACCATCACAAGCTTCTTGGTTTCTGTAGAATGGAAAGATGTATAAAAATATCCTATGTTCTAGATCTTTTGTCCTCCCACTCAGCCAAGATACACACAAGAGACACAAAGAATATAGATGAGAATTTGGGTGCTTGTATGCTTTTCTAGGCTGTTGCTCTAGAGAGGGGAAGGAGCAAGGGAGCCCCGTGGCAGAGGCCGTGGACTGGGTGGAACACACATATGCCAGGCAAGTGGTAGTACAGAGATGATTTTGAGAGAACCAGCCACACCAGGGAGAGCCAAGGATGGTTGACCAGGTCAGTGTCAGTGCTGGTGGTGGTGCTAGGGGATGATTCAGACAGACCATTATATGTCCAAAAGCAACAACAAAGTGCTTGTTCTAAAAGAACAGACCCTAAGACAGATAATTTGAGAAACCAGCAGTAGAGGTAAATGTTGTCAGATGCTCAGGACTAGGTGAGAAAAGTTGTATCTCCTTGGAGGCCAGTGAGGACTCAAGAATGTCACTCAGACCAGACGACCAACACTCAAGGACATGATGCTAAGTCAGATTTCTTCTAACCCACCAATGTGGAAATTGGCACCATGAACAAAAAGAGATGTGGACCAGAAGCAGGAATATTGGTACAACTGGATTGAAATCCATACTTGAGAAGATTTAAATTCAGTAATGGCAAAGTTAGGCAAGTTTAAGTTGTTGTTCTTGTTGTTTTTATCCTGCTAGGATGCTAGGCTGAATTGATACAGGAAAGTAAGGAAGCTGTACTTTTGCACATCTGTATACAGAGAGAAGTGTGGAATCTCCTCTTTGTCTTCATAGGTTAATAGGGATGACTTGGCCCCTTGCTTTTGTTTTCCTCACCCCAACCTGCCCAGCGTGTGGCAACTGGGGACAGTTTTATGCCTGTATTCATTCAACATTGAGGACAAATGTGAAAATCAATCCTGTAGCATCTTCAGGCATCATCAGCGGGATTCATTTTTTAGCAAAGATACATTGGGCAAAACTGTTTGTGTAATTTATTACAGCATGACAGTTAATGATACATGAGCACTATACAGATGGTGTCTCACCTGCTAAACAAGCATAGATTATGATACATTTTCAAGGGTACTCAGGCCCAGTTACATTTTGCCATACATTACTAGTATGTTCTGAAGTGGATAATGGGTCCTTGCCAGATTCCAACAATTTGGTGTTGTTGAAAAAATTGTTGATGGTCCATTTTGATATTGTTTTATACTCGAAATATTCTCATTTTTACATTTATTAAGCAGTTTTCACTCTTTTTAAAAATCGTCTGATGTATTTTTTCTTTTCACTTTCATTTAGCAGAATGTTTTCATTTTATTTTTTATTCCATGTCTACATCAACTACTCTATGTTTGCTTTTGTTTTAAAAGACAAAACTTGAGGGGCACCTGGGTGGCTTAGTCGTAAGCATCCGACTCTTGATTTTCGCTCAGGTCAAAATCTCAGGGTTGTGAGATCAAGTCCTGTGTCGGACTCCACGCTGAGTGTGGAGCCTGCTTGGGATTCTCTCTCTCCCTCTCCCTCTTCCCCTCCCCATTGGCGTGTTCTCTCTCAGTTAAAAGAAAAACAAATGAGAGGTGCGATGTTCATGGGAATTAATTTTTCCTTACAGATGGTAGGAGGGTTTTCCTGCTGCATTTGTTGTTGTTGAAGGGAAAAGGAAATCTATCAAATTCACATGTAGTTTTTTTTTACATTACTGATATCTTTTTAAATAACAGATTTATTGAGTTATAATTCTCATACCATAAAATCCATCCTTTGAAAATGTACAATTCAGTGGTCTTAAGATATTTGCAGAGTTGTGCAGACATCAATAATATTTAAGTTCATTTTCATCACCACCAAAAGAAACCCATTAGGGGTCACTCTCCATTCTCTTCTTCTAGCCCCTGGAAATAATTAATCTTCATTCTCTCTCTAGAGATTTACCTATTCTCCAAATTTCCTATCTGTGGAATCACATATGTGGTCTTTTGTAAAAAGCTTTTTACAAGTATGTTTTCAAGGTTCATCCATGTTGTAGCATGTCAAAAGGACAAGTTGCAGTATTCTGCACTATGGGTATATTACATTTTGTTATCCACTCATCAATTGATGGACATTGGCAATGCTTCCAATTTTTGGCTATTATGACTGCTGTTGCCATGAACATTTGTGTACAAGTTTTTGTTTGAGCATACATTTTGAATACTCTGGTTATATACCTAGAGGTGGAATTGCTGGGTCATATGATAACTCTCTGATGACTTGACAAACTGTTATTCACAGTGGTTGTACCATTTTATATTTCTACTTGTAATGACAGTTCCAATTTGTCTACATTCTCACCAACACTTGTTTTTTTTTTTTTTTTTTTTTAATTATTACCATTATAGTGGATGTGAAGTGATATCTCATTGCGGTTTTGATTTGTGTTTTCCCAGTGACTAGTGATGTTGAGCAACATCTCCTGTGCTTTTTGGCCATCTGTGTATCTTTTTTTGGAGAAATGTCTATTTATGTCATTTGCCCATTTCTTCATTGGGTGGTTTGTACCTTTTAATACTGAGCTGTAAAAAAATTTTATGCGTTATGGATACTACACCTTGTGAAACACATGACTTGCAAATATTTTCAACCATTCTTTGAGTTTTCTTTTCACTTTCTTGAGTGTCCTTTGACACACAAACGCTGTTAATTTTGACGAATCCATTGCATTGTTTTTTCCTCTGTTGTTGTGCTTTTGGTGTCATATCTAAGAATCTGTTGCCTATCCAAACTCACAAAGATTTATTACTATATATTTTTCTTAGAGTTTATAGGCTTAGTGCTAATATTAAGGTTTGGATCCATTTTGAATTAATTATTGGATAAAGTAAATTGTATGTAGTGTAAGCTAAGACTCCAACACCACCATTTTGACTATGCTATCCAGCTGTCCCAGCACCATTTCTTGAAAAGACTACTCTTTCTTCCCATTGAAATTTCTTGGCATCCATGGTAAAAATCACTTAACTGCAACTATGAAGGTTTATTTTAGATTCTCAATTTTATTCCATTGATCAGTATGTCTATCTTTATGTCCATACCATGCAGGCTTGATGACTGTTTTTTAAAACAGATTGGAGAAAAAGGGAGTTACAAATAAAGATGAATTTATTCTTTCTCTTATATTTACTTATGCAGTTTCTTTTACTGGTATTCTTTGTTTGTTTATAGATTCATTTTATTCTCTTGTTTTCTTTTATTTCAGCTGAAGTACTCCTGTTAGTATTTTTTGTTGCCCAGGCCTGCTAGGAACTAATTCTGTCAATTTGTATTTGTCTGGGAATATCTTATTTTCTCCTTTCTTTTTGAAAATAATTTTGCCAGATATAGAATTCTTGAATGATGGTATTTTTCTTTCAGTACTTTGAAGATATCATCATATGGTTTCTAATGAGAAGTCAGCTCTCAATCTAAAGGATTTTTGTTATGTGTGGCCATGGGGTGCTCAGATATTTCACTAAATAATTATTTCTGGGTGTGTCTATAAGGATGTTTCTGGAGGAAATTAGTATTTGAATCACTGAGTAAGGAGACTGTCCTCCCTAGTGTGGATGGGTACCTTCTAATCCCTTCAGGTCTTAAACAGAGAATTCACTCTCTCTACCCAACTAAGCTGGAGCATTGGTCTCCTGGTATTGGCCTGACTTGTACCATTGATGTTTGTGGTTCTCCAGCTTTTAGATGTGGACCACAACTGATGCCATTGGTTCCTCAGGTCCTCAGGTCTTTGGTTTGGGGCTGGAACTATGCCAGCTTTCCTGGGTCTCTAGCTTGCAGGTGGAAGACTGTGGGAGTTCTCAGCATCAGTAATTGTATAAGCTGATTCTTTAAAATCAGTGTCTTTTGTATATAAATCTCTTTATACTTATATCTATATTTATACTTATATCATCTATATTTTGTTGGTTTTGTTTTTCTGGAGAACCCTACTACAGATTGTAGTATCAAGAGTTATTCTTGAGGAAGATAATTTTCTTTTCAGAAGACTTTAGTTTTTAGAGCAGTTTTAGGCTCATAGCAAAATTGAGTATAAGGTATAGACTTCATACATATACCCTGTCCCCACACCTGCATAGCATTCCCCATTATCAAATCTCCCACCACTGAGATGCATTTGTTACAAGTGATGAACTTACATTGATTTATTATTTTCATTAGTACCCTAAGTCCATAGTTTACCTTAGGTACACTCTTGGTATTGTGTATTCTATAGGTCAGACAAATTCATGACATGTCTATCCTGTAATATTGTCATACAGAGTAGTCTGATCTCTGTACTCTATTCATCCCTCCTCTCTGGCAACCACTGATCTTTCTAATCTCTCCTTAGATTTTTCTTTCCCAGAATGTCATATAGTTGGAATCATATAGTACGTAGATTTTTCAGATCGGCTTCTTTCACTTAGTAATATGCATACAAGTTTTTTTCCATTTCATTTCATGACTTGATAGTTCATCTCCTTTTAGCACTGAATAATACTCCATTTTCTGGATGTACTGTAGTTTATCTGTCCATTCACCTAAAAAAAGACATCTTGGGTATTACCAAGTTTTGGGTTATGAATAAAGCTGCTATAAACATCCCCATGAAAGTTTTTGTGTGGACATACATTTTCAACTCTTTTTGAAAAATACCAGGGAGTCCACTTGCTGGATAATATTGAATAAGGAAAGTGTTAAAGTATCTGCAGGGAGAGGTAGGGAGCCCCTGACTAGGCTCTGACACTTCCTGGCAGGCAAAAGCACTAAGCCAGAGTGAACAAGACATAAGGGAATACAACAGACTACCTGGCCCTGGGTGTTAGGGAGTGTTTTTCTTTGGTGGCTGCAGTGTAATCACAAAAAGTGACCAAACCTAAAAGAAGTAAGCCATTAAGGATATTATCAATAGTCTTTGCTCAAACCAAGATGGCACAAGAATCTCAAGGCAACAAGCTCCCTGGTCAAGTTTTCAATAAAAGACTGGCCTAAAAACCTTCAGTGGCAACCCACTCGGGACCCCTGTCTCTCTAGAGAGCTTCTTCTTTCCTTTCTGTTCTCACCTTCACTTAATAAACGTTCACTTCACTTCACCCTTTTGTGTCTGCAAGATTCATTCTTTGCATGAGACAAGAACTCTGCAATCCTGCAACAATATGGTAAGAGTACGTTTAGTTTTGTAAGAAACCATCAAACTCTATTGCAAAGTGGCTGTACCATGTTTTATTTCCACTAGGAATGAATTAGGATTCCTATTGCTCCGTAGGCTTACCACACAAAAGGTGTGTAGTGGTATCTCGTTGTTTTAGTTTGCATTTCCCTGATGACATATGATGTGGGGCATCTTTTTTCATAAACTCATTTGTCATCTGCAAATCTCCTATGGTGAAGTGTCTGTTAAGGTCTTCGGCACATTTGTGGGTTGTTTGCTTTTCTATTGTTAAATTTATAAGTTCTTTGTATATTTGGGATAACAGTTCTTTATCAGATACTTTTTTTGCAATATTTTCTCCTAGTCTATGGCCTTTCTTTTCATTCTATTGACAATGTCTTTTGTAGAGCAGGAATTTTAAATTTCAATGAAGTCCAGCTTATCAATTCTTTCTTTCATAGACCATGTCTTTCATGCTGTTTCTGAAAAATTATCACCAAAGCCAAGGTCATTGTAGGAGTTTTATAGTTTTGTATTTTACATTTAGGTCTTTGACCCATTTTGAGGTAAATGTTTGTGAAGTGTGTAAGGTCTGTGTCTAGATTCCTTTATTATTATTTTTTTAATGTGGATGTCCAGTTTTACCAGAAGAACCATTTGTTGAAAAGACTACACTTTCTCTACTGCATTGTCTTTATTCCTTTGCCAAACAATAGTTGGCTATATTTATGTGGATCTATTTCTGGGCTTCCTATTTTATTCTATTGATCTACTTGTCTATTCTTTCATGAATATCACACCATCTTGATTACTGTGGCTTCATTGTTAAGGTTGTGTAGTGTCAGTTCTCTGACTCTGTTCTTCTCCTTCAATATTGTGGTGGCTATTCTGGGTCTTTTGCCTCTTCATGTCAATTTTAGAATCAGTTTGCCTATATCCACAAAATAACCTGCTGTGATTTTGATTGTTTTTACATCGGATGTATAGATTAAATTGGAAAAACTGACATCTTGGCAGCATTAAGTCATTCTACTCATGAACATGGAATATCTTCCCATTTATCCAGTTCTTCAGTTTCTTTCATCTGTGTTTTATAGTTGTCATTATATAGATCTTGTACATGGTTTAGATTTATACCTAAGTATTTCATTTTTTTAGGTGTTGTGTAAAAGATACTGTTCTTCATTTCAAGTTCCACTTGTTCATTGTTGGCATATAGGACAGTGATTGACTTTTGTATACAAACTTTGTACCTGATACCTTGCTGTAACCTGGTGTATTTGTTCTGGAAGGCTTTTTTTGTTGTTGTTGATTCTTTTCAATTATATATAGATAACCATGTCATTTGCACACAAAGTCAGTATCACTTTTTCTTTCCCAACCTATATACTTCTTATTTCCTTTTCTTGTCTTACTGAGTTAGTCAGAATTTCCAGTACAATGATGAAAACCAGTAGCGAGTGGGGATAACCTTGCCTTTTACCTGATCTTAGTGGGAAAACATCAGGTTTCTCACCACTACTTATGATGTGAGCCCTAAGGTTTTTGTTTTTTGAATGCAGTTGAGGAAATTCCCCATCAATTCTTAGTTTACTGATATTTTTCATTGTGAAATGGGTGTTGGATATTGTTGAATGCTTTTTGGCATCTATTGATATGACCATGTGATTTTTCTTTTTTAGTCTGCTGGTGTGATGGATAACATTATTTGATGTTTGAATGTGTAAAGCAGTCTTGCATAGCTGAGATAAATTCCACTTGGTTGTTGTGTATAATTCTTTTTATACCTTGTTGGATTCAGTTTGCTAATATTTGGTTAAGGATTTTTGCATCTATATTCATGAGAGATATTGGTCTGTAGTTTTCTTTCCTTGTACTGTCTTTGTCTACCTTTGGTGTTGGGGTAGTGTTGGCTTCATAGAATGAGTTAGAAGTACAACCTCTGCTTCTATCTTTCAAAAGTGTAGCTCATTGGTATTTTTTTCTTAAACATTTAGTGGTATTTATTCTTTTTTCACTTATTCCTTTCCTGATTTTTTTTTTCTTTCCTTATATAGATCTGAGTTTCTGACCTATATCATTTTCTTTCTAAATGAGTTCTTATAACATTTCTTGCAAGGCAGGTCTAGTAGTAACAATTTCTTTATTTTTTGTTTGCTGAGAAAATTTTTATTTCTCTATCATTTTTGAAGGATAATTTTGCATGATACAGAATTCTAAGTTGGTGCTTTTATTCTCATAACACTTTAAATATTGCAGAAAGTAGAATCCCAAGAATCTAGATAATTCCTGTTTATCAACCTCAGCAGAGAGACAACCGACTAGGTGCTGTCAATCTTACCAATTTTTCATCTCCACCTAGTCTCAATCATCATTACTTGGACTCTGGTAGCATTTGCTCGTGCTTTTGGTTTTGTTGATTTTCTCTATTGATTTCTTGTTTTCAATTTCACTTATTATTTCTTTTTTTCCGGTTTACTTTGAATTTAGTTGGCTCTTCTTTTCCCTAGTTTTACAAAGTGCAAGCTCAGATTATTGATTTTAAATCTTTCTTCTTTTCTAATACATGCCTTTAATGCTATAAATTTCCCTTTAAGCACTACTTTCACTGCATCATACAAGATATGTACACAAGCATGTATAATTGAATACATTTTTGCTAGTACTATTTTGAATAACTGTTTAAAAGACGGTTCTTTGAAAAGATCAATAAAATTGATAAGCTAGGCTAGGCTAACTAACTAGCTAGGCTAACTAAGAAAAAAAGAGGTAGGACACAAATTACTAATATTAGAAATGAAAAGAGGAACATTGCTACATATCCCATGAGTTAAAAGGATAATAAAGAAATAATATGAACAGTTCTATGATCACAAATTTGATAACTAATATGAAATACATAATCCCTTGAGAGACATAATTTGCCAAACTCTCAAAAGGAATAGACAATATCCATAGACCTGTGCCTAGAAAAGAATTGAATCAATAATTAAAAATCTTCAAAAACAGAAAAGATTAGTATCAGATAGGTTCACTTGTGAATACTACTAAACGTTTAAGAAAAAAAAAAACGATAAGCTACACTTGCAGAAGACAGAAGCAGTGGTAGTACTTCTAACTCATTCTGTGAGGCCAGCATTACCCCAACACCAAAAGAAAACAAAACTACAGACCAATATCTCTCATGAATATAGATGCAAGGTGCTTCCTGAATCTATTCTTGCCTCCTCTGCCTTTGTCCCTTTTCATCCTATCCATTCTTGACACAGCATTATTGTATGAACATGTTTCTGCTCTCCCACTTCTCTGATAACATTTTTAATGCCTCGATATGGCTTTCAAAATAAAGATCAAAGCCTATAACATGTCCTCCAGGGTTCTCATTGATATGGCCCCTACCTTTCTCCATAACTTTACTGTCATACCCTGCTAAGTATAGTGCTTGACATATAATAGATTTGTAACAAATATGTTAGGTGAATAAAGAAATCAGTATCCTTGTAAGGTTTTCAAGTGGGACTGTACATATATAAGGGAGGGGCAAATAAACCCTAACACCCAGGAAAGATTTTCTGGGTAAAAGAAGAAATAGATTTTCCACTTTTTGTCATCAAGTTGCTTTCCTTCCACTTAAAGAATTGCTGATGATGAGGGTAGTGAAGTCACCTTGACCAGACTTCTGCCTAATTCTTGAACTCATCCTAAAACAGTTGGATGAAATCTATTTCTAAGGCTCTGCTGTGTTTTTTTTTGTTTGTTTGTTTGTTTTTGTTTGTTTTTGTTTTTTGTCTTCTGATACTCGAAAACCTGAATTCACTTTTCCGTAGAGATGTTGATTTGGAGAAAATACATAAATGGACCTTAGGTAAAAGTAAGAAAAAGAAAAATGGGATATGGGAAAATGCAATACTAAAAATTTTCTGAAAATTTCCATAAAAGTACTGTTTTGAGTATGGAAATTATTTTGATCTTCTATCTATCAATCTATCTATCTATCTATCTATCTATCTCTCTATCTATCTATCATCTATCTGTCTGTCTGTCTGTCTATCTATCTATCTTAGTGAGTGAGGCCTGGAAATTGGTGTTTGGTGCCCTTAAAACTGATAGGGAGAGGGGAGATGAAAAAGTTAATCTTGTTCAGAGACTGAATATAGTAAAAAAAAAAAAAAAAAACCAACCAACCAACCAACCAAACAAACAAACAAACAAAACCAGACAGACTACAAGGCCAAGAGGAGAGGTTGTCACAAAGGGGCTTTCGGAGACACTAGATGAACGGCAATGAACTCTGGGAACAGCAGTGGCCGACATCCTATCCTATCCTGATGTTGAATTTGATTCTCTTTTTGTTACTTCTCCTTCCTCTCCATCACGTCTTCAGTCTCAGTCTTTGGTAAGACTTATTTTAAACCATTAAAAATTAGAGCAAGCCTCATATTATCTCTGCCTAAAGTAGAGATGAGGACCAAGATCATAGTTTGGAGGACGGCAGGACACAGGGCAGTAGGAGGGGCTTGTGTGATAGTCCCAGAGGCTACAGAGTTGAAGATTGATAGATTATATGATATAACATATAATATCCACAACCCCCAAACACCCAGATTCAAAGAAAGATTCGAGAAAAGAAAGTTTCTAGAAGCAAATGTGGAATGGGTTTTGAAGTTATTTTATTTGGAAATTAAAGCTAAACATGAACCCAGAATCTCATTCCTTGTGCTAAAATGGTTTTTGTTGAACTTGCAGAATGACCTAAAAAAAGACTATTATACAACACTTTTTTGACAACATTTATAAGTCACAGAGCACGGAGCTGTGTCTCAAAGTTACAGTACCAAATATGGGAAACCAAGACAAGTGCTGTTCATTCTTAAGTGCTGTCACGGTACCCACAGCAGGCGAGCAGCGAGCAAGCCACTCTGGTGTCTGTCCTCTTGGGAATAGGTCTTGGGATTCTTATGAGAACTCACTCTCCCCGATGTTCTAGCACAAAATTTCAGAAGCAGCTGTGTTCCGGCCTGGCAGGCTTGATCTGTGCAGTGGTGTTTTTTTTTTTTTTGTTTTGTTTTGTTTGTTTGTTTGTTTGTTTCTCCTAGCCATCCCAAGCTCATGGCATTTTTCAGGATGACCCACTGAGATGATGACTGATGGTCAGTCACTTTTGTAATGGAAACCAGTCCCCTGTGCACCAGGTTACCACCATTAACATTTCTCAACCCTCTGTGGGATAGATTACTGATGCTTTTTGTGAGCTTTCTGACCTTGTCTTAAGCTTTACAATCCACCGTGATGAATTTATAGAGTGATGGTGACTATGTATGAATTGGATAACAGAGATAAATGGGCATTAGATGTTGACAAAGCAGAGAAAAAAAATTGTTCTCGACACCTTTTGTTAGCAAACGCGTGATTCACTATAACTCTTCTTTAGTGACTTATCTATAAATCTTCTTTTCTCACTTAATAAAATGTCCCCCCCCCCCGTTGCTCCTTCTAGGCTGACACCATGTTTCTGTATTACATTAAAGCCATGTCAGGCTCAAGATGCAGTGTGCTTGGGGCTTCATAGCAGTATTACTTTACTTTCCACTTCTACAAAATGCTGTAAGGGTTCCAAGGACACATTAGTTCCCTTCTGCATTGTTCCCTTCTGGTTGTTGGTAAGCAACCAGAGCTACTGAAAGCTTTGGAAGTGGATGTGTTTCGTTCATGAAGTTCTCATATATTTTCAATAAGGTTTGAGGAAAACTATAACAAATGGACTATAAGACTTGAGAAAATGGGGAGCTGTTTTTCTCAAAATTAAATTCAAGGGAACCATTTATATGAGGGTCCTGGACCTAAAGAAATGGTTGAATGTTACTATTACTCTGTAGCTCTTTTGCTAGTTGGCTTTAAAGAGACATTCTCCTTTTTATGCCCTCTAAAAGGTATGTTATTTATTTTTTCTAATTGCATTTTTTTTCTTCTCAGACTAAGGCAAGAAAGTTTGTGGACAGAATCATTTCCAGTCATTCAAGTATGACAGGACACATACGTTACAGTAGGTCAAGACATCCATACTTTTTTTTTTTTTTTTAAGATCACCAAGAGTTTTTTATATGCTGTTCGTTTTGGAACCACTGAAAAAGGCTCTGAGAGTTGTATAGTTTTGGTTTTTGAAGATGTGGAGAAATAACAACGCAAGGGAGGACAGCAGCAACTCTCTGAGTTCTTCCTTAAAGTAAAATAGAGATTTGGCCAATGTGGCCTATGTTGTGTTAAGATGATCAGCAGAAAAGAAGACTGAAGAGAGTTTGAGGCCAGATAAGGTTCATCTAAAGGGCCTATTAACAACTGTGATTTTTTTCTATAAGCAGAAGATACTTTACATGTTTTTCATAAGGTATGTGACTTAATTATAGATGTTCCTCAGGAAGATAACTTTGGCCATAATGAGTTGGGTTGATCAGGCAGAAAATAGTTTAGAAGAAGGGCTATCAGCTAGGAGACTTTAGAAGCTCAGGCAAGTGGTAATAAAGACCTGACCCCAGAAAATAAGGATTTCATTAGATGATAGGAGGCAGAAACATGAGACCTTTTGGTAAACTGGAGAGAATAATTCTAGGTAACTTCAAAACTGCCACGCAGAAAATAATGAAGAAAATGAAACAGTTCTGTCATGCAATATAAACATGTCACTCGCTCAAAGCCTGTTATCCTAATATTACATGACAGCGTCCTCTGGGTTATTTTTCCATTACAAGAAGTTGCAGGAGCTGATAAGCCTGTGACTAATTTAAAATGTAATTGTTGCTCCGTCTTCCTGCAACATAGTTTGTATTTCATTTCCTTTAAGTAAACAGCATAAAGAATTACAGTCAGGTTCAATACTAGGAGTCTGATTCCCAGAAACAGAAGAGGGCTTGAGAAAGGTCTCTGGCTATAAGCAATTGTGATCTTCAAATTCTCATTCACCCTAGATGATGGAATGTTGTCATTGTGGGTGAGACCTTGTCCTAGCTTCTGCGCTCCTAGATTGAGTGAGGTTTTCTGATGCTGATACCAGTGAAGGACATAAACTAAGCAAAGAAGACATGTGTCACTGAAAGGGACTGCTAGGTTAACAGATCATGAAAAATTTATTTGGAGGAGAGATATCATAAATCATAGAGTGTTAGCACTGGAAGGAATTATAGAGATCACCTGGTTAAATATAAGAGTTTTAGTCAGGCTAAACTGGTTATGAATCCCCAGTTCCCCAGTGTACTAGATACATGGCCTCTTATGTTTCTAGTTACCATTTCTCTGAGATAGTTTCTCCATCTGTAAGATGGAGACATAGCCATCTCACAGAATTACTGCAAGGATTAAATATGTTAATAAATGGAAAGCACTTAGCCCAATACACGGCAAACATTTGCACCCAACACGTGTTAGAAATAAAACCAGGGAAAAAAAAGAAAAAAACCAGGATGATGACCCAGGTTTCCTGAATGGGGACTGGGGCTCCTATCACAGTGCCACAGCATAACCTCTTATAATCCCACTTGAAACTAATTCTTCCAGAAAACTTCCCCTAATTATGTTGACACTGCTTTCAACAACGGGTTGTTTCCATCGTTACTAAGAAGCTATTAAAGCCAACGCTACATAATCAATCATTAAAAAATATATATTGAGTACCTACTCAATAAAAAGAACATGGTTTTTATGATAAATGACATGCCATCATGAAAAACTTAATTATTACCTATTGCCCCACAAAATATTAATCATCATTATTATTATTATTATTTTTAACCAGGCACTGTTTTCTAATGAAGTGCTCTGGGATTTGACTTGTGGTAGAAATCAGACCCTTCGGCGAGGGCACCAGTCATTGCTAGAAGGATTCAGTTGCAATTTGGAAAGACACATTCTGGTTATCTAGAACAGACCTATGGAAGAAGCATGCAATTTATTCCAATATCAGAAATTATTATCCCATTAAACAAAAAAGTATCAGTAATATGTGGTAGAGAAAATACAATGTCAAAGCAAGGTAAGAATTATGTGGGGAGAGAAAGGAAAGGAAGCAATATCAGCAGAGTAGCCACACTCTGGATAGATCTTTGCCTTTAATTCTTAAGACAATTCTAGAGGATGGGTACTTATTTTTATTCACATTTTATTGAGGAGGAAACTAAAGCTCAGATAAGGACTTGCCAGTCTCACAGATAGTACATGGTGAGCCATAATTTGAACTCAGAGTTATTTGACTCTAAAACTTTCATTTGTTCTTTTGTTATAAAATAAAACAGTATCAGAAAAACACACATAAGGAATTCATAGCTGAGTGAATTGTTATAAGGTGAACAATTTGGTAACCACTATCCAGGTCAGGAAATGGAAGTTTGCCACCTGTCCCAGAAGCCACCCTCTTCTCCAAAAATAAGTACTACCCCGACTTTTGTAGTAATCACTTCTTCACATTTGTTTATGGTTTTATTGGTCGAGTGTGCATGTCTATAGTATAGTTCAGGTGTTCACATCTTTTTAAGCTTGGTATATATTTGATGTCTCATTTAATATATGAAATATCCTCTTTCTTTACCTTAAAATTTACCTGCTGAATAGCCTAGACCATGTTATCTGTAGCATTTACCGCTGTCTGTAATTTGGTAGTTGCATACTCATGGTGCCACGCACACCATTGTTCTGTGTTTTGTTTCTTATTAATTGACCTCTGGACCCAGAGGCTTGAGAAGACTCAAGTTTGATCCCTTGGGCAAGAATTTACAGGGAGTGAGTGTTTTCACCAAAGGGCACATGGCATCTGGGTTTTGCTCTTGTTTCACCTTAGCATCTACTGATGCTCGATGCCTACAACATTAATTCACTGGAGGTTGCAAACAGTGATATGCTGGCATTTTTTTTCACTTATTTGCTGAAATAATTTTGAAAGAAGAAGGATTTGGTTACCCAGTTGTGTAGTGCATAAGAAAAGTAAGAATAAATGTGGAGTCTTTCTTTTTATTTATCCTGTTTCTAAATACATGTTGTATATGTAGATCCACGTAATTCTCATTCCTGTTGAAACTCAAATTTCCCAATCTCTAACCTTAGTCCGTTTGATATGAAGTTTTTGAGAACTTCCTAGCTATCTGGTATGATAAAATGCTCCAAACTCTTCTTGTATATTTCTTTCTAGATACCTGGAATCAGCCATTTCTACAAGAAACCTTATTTCTTTGAATGGGAAATGGTATTTCAATATCGGAGTCTGGGCCTAGAGATGCTAATTGCTACCATGTTGATAATTGTGTCTGGCTTTTTAATGCACAGAAATAGGATATAGTTAAAGGAGCTTGTGATTTAATAATGATATTTCCAATTCCAACTTAAAGGCTTTTTACTTAATTTTGTCTATATAACATTTGTATTTTCTGACACTGAGAATCCTAATTTTTTGGAGCATAAGAGATGAAAGAATTAAAATGTGCCATAAATATTTATTTGCTTTTTCCCACATTATATATAAAAGAATATATATATATCCATAATAATACTACTATTTCACTATCACCACTGTGACTACTTGAAATAGTTATGTGTTCTTTTCATATACCATCCCATTTCTTCTCTCCCATCATAAAAATTGAGTGGTTTTACTGAATCTGTACTATCCGATGCTATAGCCACTATAATATGTGGACCTTCACTTTTAATTCTCAATTTGTTCTAATTCTACAAGCAACTATACAGACCAATGGTCCGTCTGTTGATGTTTCTCTTGTAATTTTGGTTGTCTGAAGCTTGTTCTCTAATGGATTCCTTGCAAAGTGCTCTCAGGGAAAGATCCTTCTTGAATTATTGCATGTTGTATGTTCCCTTTATATTAGAGGTCAGTATTTCTGGATATAAAAGCAGTGGTTCACATTTTCCTTTCTTGAGTATTTTAATTATTTTACCCCAATTTCTTCTGAAATAAAATTGCTGTAAAAGAGTCTAATGATATAATTATCTAACACTTATATATCACTGGTCTTTTTGTCTAGATTACAAAAGGATTTGTCCTTTTTCTAATTTCAGAAAGCTTTCTTGAATCATTACTGTTTTCTATTTTGTTTTGTTTTTTATTTTCTTTTTCAGAGCCGTCCATTATCTGCAGGTTTGTTCTTCTTTGTCTATCTTTAGCAGGCATTGATCTAGAATCATGTTCACCTCTTTTGTTTTACCTTAAAAATTTTTTGCCTTTTAATCTTCTTCTTATCTGAGTAAATTTTATGATGTGTTTTTCACTCTTGTGTTCCTTCTAGGTTAGTCTTCATTTCTAATTTTTTTTTTTTATTTCTAGGTATTGTTTCTAATTCTGAAATGTGTTTTTCTTCCATATCGTGCATTATTTTCTTAAATATTTTAAGCTCATTTTAAATTACTACATTATCGCTTTGATCTGTTTTTGAATATACTTCCTCAGTATATTTTTATTATCTACAAGGAAGATATTCTGTCCCTTGTTCTCTATTTCCTTATGGTAACTTTGTGTGGGGTTTTACCTAAATATCTATCTTTCTATTTCTTTCTTTCTTTCTTTCTTTCTTTCTTTCTTTCTTTCTTTCTTTCCTTTCTTTCTTTCTTTCTTCTTCTTTTTTCTTCTTCTTCCTCTTCTTCTCTCCTTCCTTCCTTCCTTCCTTCCTTCCTTCCTTCCTTCCTTCCTTTCTTATGTGAGTTTAGTTTTCCTTAATATTTAGTAGGAGGCTGGATTCAAAGTTCAGGTAACATTTCTAATTTAACAGGCATCCTCTGCTGTAGTTTTTAGATAGAACTTAAGAATATGCAGTTTTGGGGCACATGGGTGGCTCATTTGGTTAGGTGTCTGACTCTTGATCCCAGCTCAGGTCTTGATTTCAGTGTTGTGAGTTCAAGCTCTGCATTAAAAAAAATGCAGTTTTTTTCTTCTGGTGTTTCCAGGTCCTGCCCAACTTTAGTTCTGATCTTTTCTTCCTTTCTTCCTTTCTTCCTTCCTTCTTTTCTTTCTTTCTTTCTTTCTTTCTTTCTTTCTTTCTTTCTCTCTTTCTTCTCTTTCTCTTCTTTTTTTAAAAAGATTTTATTTATTTCTTGGACAGAGAGAGATACACAGCAAAAGAGGGAACACCAGCAGGAGGAGTGGGAGAGGGAGAAGCAGGCTTCCCACTGAGTAGGGAGCCTGATGTGGGGCTCGATCCCAGAACCCTGGGATCATGACCTGAGCCAAAGGCAGACACTTAATGACTTAGCCACCCAAGTGCCCCAGTTTTGACCTGTCTTTTTCTTAATCTTTATTTTCCTTATTCTGCTTCAGTTTTGAACCTACTTCTAGCAGTTCTTTTTACTGTGGGTCCCTGCACTGGAGGTAAGCCCTGCCAGGATATTTTCAAGAGTATACATGGTCTGAATGGCTCCAGCCTCTTCACACTTTACTCTGGTGCTCTCACTCACCCACCATTGGAGAAGGAAAATCCTCTCCCATTTTTAGGTGCCATTCTCAGCTTGGCCTGCGTTCTGCTTTCCACCAATATTTGCTGGCAATTCAAGGATTTCTTCTATTTTCTGGTTTATATAGTGCCCTGCTACTTCTCTCTGTTTCCCCTAATTCAGATGTGGCTAATATAAAAGATTTCCCCTAATCACTCATATTTTGTGACTCTTCTGCCTATCTTTGCATCTACTTCTGTTTTAAATGTTGGCTATAGATGTGTAACTTTACTACCTTTGTGGCAGTTAGGAAGATCCAGAATCTATATTTTTACCACTGCCACTATAATTGTAGAACTCAATTTTCTAAAACCTAGGCATTTACAATCAACATGCTACCTTCTCATAGGGATAAAAGAAAGAGCACAACTCAGATATTCATTATATATGTAACTGAATTAGCATGTGGGGAATTAATTTAGGAAATGACATTTCTGAGTAAGTTCTAATCACTCTAGATACACCCTGATCTTCCCTGATACAAATTGATGCCCTAGATGATCTACATCAGTATTGACTAGGTGAGGAAAAACATCTTAACTGGGGCAATGCAGTATAATGGAGAGAGTGTGGATTTTGAAATCAGAGACTGAAGTTCAAATCCTTATTCTATCATTTAATGGCTGTGAAGATGTGCACAAAGTATTTATGCTTTAACACTCTTAATTTCCTTATTTGTGAGAGGTACATAACTATATCTGTTAGTATATAGCAAAGTTTGCATGAATTTTAGCTTCCTTCTCCAAACTGTAGAACGTCCAACATCATAAGGATCAAAACCTTTAGAACCCAATAGATGCAACTTCAATAGGTACTCTACTCAGAGGTGTAACAAATGCATACCTTTTCCTAAAGAATTATTTGCTTTTCTATAAACTAGAATTACTTTTCCTTTTCCCCCTGGTATCAGTTTTGACTTGCCCCAACCTACTCAATTTAGGGAAATATGGGAAAGGAAGGAAAGTAGTGCAGAATTAGAAAGGCTGTTGTATAGATTTAAGCACACTTTATAGAACTGTCTCTTTGTACAGTGCAGGACAAACTCAGAGGAAGGGTTTTCTTGTGTGCTTTTTCTTTTTCCTCCTCACGCAGATTGTCACATAATGAATTACAAGCAGAATTCAACTTCTGTGAACTGCTAGAGGTGGGGGGCAGAAGGTGCTCAGAAGATAGGCAACCATGATTAAAAATCTTTGTCAAATGCTAACTTTGAACATGCTGTGGTTTGATTTTTTTAATGTAACTACGAGCAGAAAATAGCATTTTCTCACTCCATGAAGTCACACCTCTCTTTGTCAATGGAATAGTTGATAAATCAGTGAAAACAAAATTAAATGTAAATTGAGCTTTCCATCTGGCCACTGTGACACCCTCTAATTCAAGCCAAACAACCTGTCTTTGAGGAAATCTTTTCTGAAGCACACTGGATTGACAACATTTGAAAGGTTCCATGGTTCAGGAGAATATTTTAGGCTATTTGAGAAAAAGAAAATCCTGAACAGGACAAAGGAAGACTATAAAAAAGGGAAAATCTAGTTATTTACCTTTACTCCAAGACAGAAGGTGTGCTTGTGTGTAAATAAGATGAATAATTCTGTTAGCTCCCCAAATATGGTTTTGTAGTGTGCTTATTTTCTTTAGATTCATACTCTTTTTGTTTCCTCTTATTTCCTTCTTGTTACTACTTCATTGATTTCAAGGATCCCAAGGGAGAAGGGAGGGAGGAGCAAAAGGAGAAGAAAACCAGTAACAAATTCAGGAACTGAGAGAGAAATAGTCCAGAGATTTAACTGTGGAGTCTGCCATACCAGGACACTGAGCCCAGTTGGGCCATTTATTAGCTGAACGATCCTGAGCAAGTTTCATAACTTCCATAGGCTTCAGAAATAGATGTCATAATACTGGTGAATTATATGTCATATAGTAAGCACTCATTAAAAATTAGTTATTTTCATCAACATATGATGTGAGGACTAGGTTAGAATATTTTCTACTTTGGTAACATATTTTAAGTTATTCCATTCTTTTTTGTGGTGACCCATCAACATATAATGAATTCATTTTATATTATACTTAATGGTATATCCAATGATGTAGAACAGAATCAAGTTGTGATAGCGATTTCTCTTCATAGTGGGACTTAACAAGTATGGAGCACACATACTGTGTTCAGAGAAGAATCATTTAAATTTCTTCTCTTAGATATGGCTAATAGGTTTCCGGAGGGGAGACAAAAATGCAATCTTTCATGAGTTAATGAGGCAGTCCCCATTGATTATTGTCATTGAGAGTCTCCAATGACAATAATCATTTTTATGTACAGTTCTAGAGAGCAGGTGGACCAATGTGTTTAAGGTATTCTTTTCTGGGATGAAGGAATGAAAACTAGAAGAGAAGGAGTCTTTAAAATCAGAGGTGGAGATGGAGTTGGGGTGTTATGGTATTTGTTAGAAATGGATGCACATAACAGAAAGAGGAAGGAAGGAGAATTGGGGAGAAGGTGAACTATGCCAGCCTGGCAAAGTCTCCACCAACCCCAGCAAGGGTTCTGGACCAAAATTTCCACTTTTTATCAACTGAAATGGCCCTACCTTTTTACTTTGACTTTTCTCCACATATGGGCTGCCACAGGAAGGTGTGACCTTGAGCAAGATGGCTCTTTGCATTTCGGGCAGGTCCTGAAGGAGCTGATGCTGGAGGCTGGCAGTTGACTGTATGCCCATAGCTGGCTACATGTCCCTCCTCAAAAGGAGATGTCATTGTATCTTCGTGTTTGTTGCTGAAACATTCAAACAGTACCACCTGAAATTTGAGAAATTTGAGAATTGTAAATCCTGACCTAGTGGACCTGGTTGAACAGACACTAAACATTATTATCACAATAATCAATGTATTTGGAAAGGAAAAGACACCATGGGGCCTTAGGGAAAATCTCACAAAGGAAGAAGGGAGAATCAGGGCCAAGGGAATAAGATGGATACAAGTACCTAGAAGTTTTGTTTTTGGTGGAGGAGAGCTATTTCTGGTCATGTCTGATAGCACACAGAGTCTCTAAATACAATAAATTGTCAACTTTTCTTTATAATACTATTATTATGTTGAATTTAATTTACTTCATGCCTCATATTTAAAATAAATGTATTTTAGTCTTAGCTTTTCCTACTTAGAAGTATTTAGAGCCATCACTGTCACATACACTACAATATTCATATCACTCTCTCCCTTTCTACAAAAAGACTATCATAAAAGTGCAAATCCTTGCAAGCATCATATGAAAAAGGAAAGTGTATTGTCCCCTGTTTAGTAGTGTACCTCTTTATTACTAAAATATATATTAACGTAGCTAATACTATTGGTGTCATTGAATTAAATCCAAGCAAAATAAATGAAATGCATTGCCCCATTTGGGGAGGAACGATTGAGTACATAATGAGTGAACTAAAGAAGATACAACTTTGGAGAACAATATAGTGAGTGCATCATGGTGCATGTAAAGGGACTTACTTGGACCAGTGCCCTGAATTGGCTGAGAATCTCTGGGAGAGGACCAGGTTTTATTAGCAATACTATTTGTCTGGGAGTAGCAAAAGCAGTAGTAGATAACTTAGCCAATGGTTTCCATTCCTGTAACTGGAAAAAAAGAATGGGCTTCCTTTGAATGGAGCAGATCCCTAAGGGTTTTTGGACAATTAAAATGTATGTATATGTGGGGGGTGCCTGGGTGGCTCAATCGTTTAAGTGGCCGACTCTTGATTTAGGCTTAGGTCATGATCTCAGGGTCATGGCATCATCAGGCTTCATGCTCTGTGCTCAGCAGGGAGTATGGTTGAAGATTCTCTCTTTCCCTCTCCCTATGCCCCTCCCCCTGCCCATGCTTTCTCTCTCTCTCTCTCTCTAAAATAAATAAGTAAATTTTTAAAAAAATGTATGTCTATGTGGGAGAAAACATATCTTTTGCCAGTAATGGAGGAGAGTATTCAAGAATCAATTTGAAAAATTAAAAAGAGAGTATATCTGTATTTATGTAATGAGGTTATGTAGCAGATCATGTTAATTACATATATGAGAGGACGATTCCTTTTCCTTCAGAGAAGATAGTGGTGTTTTGCTTTTTTTTTTTTTAATATTTAAAGACTTTAATTTTTTCCCAGCAGTTTTAGATTCACAGTAAAACCGAGAGGAAGTTACAGAGATTTCTCATATTCCTCCTGCCCCCACACATGTATAACCTCCTGTACAAGAGTGACACATTTGCTACAATTGTTGGACCCACACTGACACATCATTATCACGCAAAGTCTGTAGTTTACCTTACAGTTCACCTTTGGTGTTGTATAGTCTGTGAGATTGGATAAATGTGTATGACATGTGTCCACCATTACAAAGTCATACAGGGTATTTTCACTGTCTTAAAAATCTGTGTGCTCTATTTAATCATTCCTCCTCCACCCCCCTAATTCCTGACAACCACTGATCTTTTTACTGTCTCCATAGTTTTGCCTTTTCCAAAGTGTTATATAATTGGAATCATAGAGTATGGACCATTTTCATATGGGTTTATTTCACTTAGTAATATGCATTTATGTTTCTTCTATGTCTTTTTTTGTGGCTTGATGGCTCATTTCTTTATAGTGCCAAATGATATTCCATTGTCTGGGTGTACCAAAGTTTATTTACCCATTCACCTATGAGGAGCATCTTGAGTGTTTACAAGTTTTGGGAATTATGAATAAAGCTACTATGAACATTCATGTGCAGGGTTTTTTGTGGTCATTGATTTTTCAACTCTTTTGAGTTAATACCAAGGAGTGTAACTGCTAGATCATATGCTAAGAGTATGAGCTTAGTTTTGTAATAAACTCCCAAACATTCCTCTGAAGTGGATGTACCATTTTGCATTCCTACCAGCAAAGAATGCGAGTTCCTATTTCTCCACAACCTAGCCAGCATTTGGTGTTGTCAGTGTTTGAATTTTAGTCATCCTAAATAGGTATATAATGATATCTCATTGTTGTTTTAATTTGTATTTTTCTGATGACATATGATAGGGACCTTCTGGTTTCCTTTTGACTTCTTTATATAGATACTGTATTGGCTAAGGCCCTTTTTCATTCCAGAATGAGATTTTCTTTTTTTTTTCTTTAAAGATTTTATTTATTTATTTGACAGAGAGAGAGACAGCCAGCGAGAGAGTGAACACAAGCAGGGGGAGTGGGAGAGGAAGAAGCAGGCTCCCAGCAGAGGAGCCCGATGTGGGGCTCGATCCCATAATGCCGGGATCACGCCCTGAGCCGAAGGCAGACACTTAACGACTGAGTCACTCAGGTGCCCCCAGAATGATATTTTCTAACCTAAAAAGAAAAAAAAAAGCAATTGAACTAGAACTCATGAATTTTTAAAATTTACTATGACACCTAAATAAATTCTGCCAGTGATATCCATGTCTGATTTTAGCCTCTTGTGCGGAGAGAAAATTAACATTTTCAGAAAATTAACAATTTCTATAAAAATTAATTTCCTGGAACACTTAGATACAGTGTTTATAAGGAAAACCGTCCTTTAAATCTGTTTTTTCAATTTCTTGCTGTCATGAGAACAAAATCTAGCAAGAGATAAATAATAAAGTTGAAATCCAAACCAACAATAACATGGGACATTGGACTAAGCTCACAGGCATCAATTGTGGAAATTAGGCAGATCAGTTTCTAAATTTAGATAATCTTTCAGTGTTTCTAAATGAATACTGAAAAAAACCCCCCAAAACCCAAAGGACTTATGGTTACTGTCTCTTTATCGACAAAGCATATTGAAGTGAGTATTTTAAAGCTCAACATTGCACTACTTTTCTCTTAAAAATTCTAGGAGCACCTTCAGTAACAAATTCCTCTTATTCTGTCCCCTTCACAAGTGATTAGTATTTTCCTGAATTCCTCAAATTCCTTATGACCATATTTCTGTGTCATTCCTCTTCCACATGTGACTAGGATATTCTCTTCCAGCACATTTTGATGGACAAGGTAATCCATTTTGTTGTCTAACCTCTATATCAAAGTGACAGAAGATTCAGTGGTTTAACAGCTGGAGAAATTTTCATTACATGAATGAGATTTAGATAACACTTCCATTAACAGAACTTAAGATCAATGTCCCTAAACATACCATTCTCAAATCAAGACTTTATTGTGTGTTTTAACACTTTAGAGCCACAAAGTTTTTCTTATTCAAGCTGCCTGTAACATGACTTAGAGTGAAAGTTATTTAAATAAATGTTCAGATAATTTATCGGAAACCCCCAGCAAGCAGTTGAAGATGACCTCTCCACACCAAAAAAGATAAAGTAAAATAAAATAAAATAAAAAAACCCCATAGCAATATAAAATAAAATGCAGATCTTTCAAGGGGCCTATATGCAGCTACCCTAGCTCTCACATGGTGCTCATGAAATCCACTGTTAGCTTGGGAAAGTGAAAAGGAAAAACTCAAGCATTTAGTCTACCCTCCCATCTGCCATTCTTTCAAAAAGAAAAAGTAAGCCAGGACTATGATGCCATTTTAAAATTCTATTTTATGGCATAGCTCTTCAAAAACATTCACTGAATAAAAGGAAGTCCTTTGATTTGGCCATTGATATTTCTGCAAATAGATTGTAAGTTAGTAGTAGTCCTGAAACAAATCTTACTTCTTTGTACCTGTCTAGATTCTGGCATATAATATAGGGAGCTCTTGTGCATTTATGAAATTATTAAAATAAAATGTGATGCTTATGTATTAAATATAAAACACAATTTTCACTTTGGTGATACAGTGATATTATTTCCTGGCTGATTATGTCAATGCTTTTTCTAGAATTTGAGATATACTTTAATTTTCATTTAGAGTGATTGCTTGAGTATTCTGTGTGCCAAGATAATTTTAGGTCTTGAGGGTTCATTTTTATAAAACAAAAAATAAGTAACAGGCTGTTACTTTATTTATTTTATTTTATTAATTTTTTAAAAAGATTTTATTTATTTGTCAGAGAGAGAGAGAGAGAGAACGAGCATAAGCGGGGAGAGCAGCAGGTAGAGGGAGAAGCAGGCTCCCTGCTGAACAAGGACCCCAATGCGGGACTCGACCCCAGGACTCTGGGACCATGACCTGAGCCAAAGGCAGACACTTAAGTGACTGAGCCACCCAGGCATCCCTTGGCTATTAATTTAAACTCAGTCTCAAGCATTATTAAAGTCAATGCTTGCTCACACAGAAAGACTATCTAGGAGTATCCCATTGAAGATGCTCCCATGAAATCTATGAAGTACTTTCCTGATAACCAGAGAAAACAACATTTCCTCAATTTCCACATCCTCCTGTCTTCAGCACAAAGAACTCAGACAGTAGTGGTGACATAAAGACTTGGAGATGGGCAAGGTAAGGCACTGGAATGAAGGGTGAATGACATTGGTAACATTTAAAATACAGTGAAAAAATCAGGGATTTGTAGCTCTTGAGCACCTCGTGGGTTCCAAAAAGAAAAGCAGAGGGAGGCATGAGAACAACATGCTCTCACATGTGCTGATAAGGGGGATTGTCTTATGGGGGTGTTAAGGGAAAAAGATGCGTCCCTAATTTTATAGATTTGAGTCTCAAAATAGCCAAGATAATCTTCGTGACATAAACATTGATTATACCCTCAGGCAGTTACATGGAATGAGAAAAAACAAGCACTCCCACACTCCTGCTACCTTAGGCCAAAGCTTGCGTGTCAGTTGTAGTGTGTGGTCAAATGTATGTTCTCACGTGTGGGGCCCGACGGGGTGTGGGGAGAAATATCTCTCCTTCACTTTCCTTTGGAAGACCCTGGTATTTTCCTGACAAATCTATGAAGTTATTTCTTAAACAGACCCCTGTCAGCACTCTACACACCTGGTATGCTTCCCTAGGTTGGTCAATTAAACCATTGTTGATCTATCTGATGGATCAATTAGTACAATAAAATCAAATAGTACAATAAAATCAAACCCAATAATTGAGAGTTGCCTATGACTTCATGACTCTTTAAAGTGAGACAATTTAGCCAGATGATTTTGATTATAACTGATCCTGGGGCACACATTTCCTGTTTTATTGTTGCATCCGGATAAAGATATTGAATTGTGGCTATTTCAATCTATTTTTGTTGTGTTGTGGAGGTTCATTTGGCATTAATTTCAGTTTTCATCTTCTCTCACCCTGAAAAATGAATCTTCAGACAGCCATTACACACAGAAGTGAACCTGATCCACTTCTCATCCAAACCACTGAAAATTCGCCTGAAAAATAGTCTGTAGACTTCTCATTTTATCAATTATCTAAGATATTAAACTCCTATCAAATACTGTATTTTAATTCTGATAAATGGGGTTTGAAAGATCTTAGGGTTTGTAAGTGAAGCTAACAAAGGAGCTCAAATCTTGTTACACAAAATTCATACCAAATGAGTCCAGTGACTCATTTCCACCTTTCAAACTTGGCTGACGTCTAAGATTTTACCTCTTCCCTGCATCTCTTTATTAGGAGCTGAAAAGAGCGACATACGTTTAGGCCAGTAATAGCAATAATTCAGATAACTGATTTTCCTACTCTAAAAACTGTATTTTGAAAAAAGAAAGAAGGAAAACTGGGTGGAAAATGGTTTCTAATTTGCCTTGGTAATAGGCAAACAGGCTGATGTTTCTTTCTTAAGCCTCCTTAGACACGGCAAAACTCGATCCCATTACCAGTGATGTGGGTCTCCAAGTAAGCAACAGTCTACCAGGAGCTAATTTTTATACATTAAAAAAAAAAAAGCAAAAAATAAGGGGGAAGCATATGTTTTTGAGTTTTTGGCACAGGGAGGTGATGCTGGAAAGCTCTGGTTTTCAGACATTTTCCAAGCGACTTCTGTGCTGTTCCCAATCTGCATGTTTCCACCGTGTGTCTCTCTCCCTGGTGTGAAACTGATTAGTAGCAGCGTGACTCTGTCACCAAGAGTTACAGTGACTGGGATTTAGGGAAACTTCAGCCTATTTTTGTGGAGGCTGTACTGTACCAGACACTCCTTCAAATGTGACCTGGGTCTGGAAATGATGGGTTGTGATGTGTCAAGGTCTTCAGGGACAGAGATTTCTTTTTGAGGAAAAATAAAAACAATTTCCACCCCCTAGTTGTCCTCAAACAGAGAATGAACAGGTCAGGGAGATTAAAATGCCTCTCAGTATGATAGTAAATATCTATAGAGCTGTGTCTGTGGAAAATAACAGAAAATGTGAGAAAAATACCGAACAACAGCCTACATGGTCACCGCTATGTCCTTGATTTACATATTACTAATATTTTAAAATATATAGTAATTCAAATTCCTTGAACTTAGGAGCCTTTAAATGTTTCTTCTTACATATATTACTATTTATTTGTAAAAAGATAGGTCAGTGCTCTATGCTAAGGAGATGAGTTAGCCGGGATTGCAATGACATTAACATCCAGTGTTGAAAAGTGGTACATTGTTACGGTCTGTCAGGGTCTTCTTGTAACTAAATGAAAGTATCTAAATATCTGAATTTAATTTTCTAGCAAACGTGGATTAAATCCACCTGATTTGGTTAAATAAAATCACTGGATACCTTTTTTAAAATCATACATTTCAAGTTACTTAAATTTTAATACATACGGTTGTTTGCCTTAATAAATGCTTTTGTTTTGCTTTGCTTTATTATTGAGATTTTTATTTCTAAATAAAAGGGAATGGGCTGTATTTCTTATCATATAAACACTGTCTTTAATTCCTGAAAACTTTTTTTTATTTTAATGGAAACTCACTACTGTTTCTTTTTTGTTATTTTGCCATTGCAAGGTATGGCGATAAGGTTGATTTCAGCCTGTGGCTCAAAGAATAGAACAGATCCTTTTGATTTGGAGTAACCAAAAATACTGAAACACCATACATTGTTTTGAGAAGAAATATTTTCCACTGATTTGGAAATTAAAAATTATAATAGTTTAATTCACACCTGTTGTATCCTGGTGACTTTGTGCACAGTGAACCCCTTGGGTCAGAGCCTGGAGTCTGAGCATCACTATCTTTTTAACTGCTCCTCAAGCCGGATTGAGAAATGACTTGCTCAGATGTTACTTTCTTCTTCCCATACCTTCTTTTTGGCATACCCCCTCAACCTCCAAGCGGACATAACTTTAGCCACGTCTTTATTATAGTAGCATTGTGCAGGCAAATCTTTTCTGTGGTACTTACTTATCATATTCCACTCTGTTGGAATCGTTTACAGGCACATGGTATTTCCCTTACTAGATTGTAAGACCATTTAGGTTCACGGATAGTCAGTGTTTATACCTTAATGCTATGTTTGCAAATATGAAGATTTAGGCAGACAAACAATCATGTATATTAAAACTTGAGAAAATCTAAGTATGTGTTTCTAGAAAGCTAGATAATTTCAAGTGACCAAATGCAGGTATGTATGTGTGTACTGTCAAGAAAATAAAGGTGAGGCTGGGGACCCACTTCACGTCGTGACTCCATGTATAGCAAGAAACACAACACACCGGGAAACTCTGTGGAGACCATGTGGGTGTCAGATCATGAGAGGTTGGTGCCTGTGAAGAGGGTGCCAGGATTGGGTGAGGCTTATCTTTGCTAACTCCTATCAGTTTTATCTCAAAGATTATGGCCCCAAGATCATGTAATATTCACTGTGTATGTATTAATACTCAGTGTACCGGATAAACAGGGTGCCATTTGGATATCTGCAAGAATGGAGAACAAGTAATTGCTGCCGACTTTCCCTCTTACCCTCATAGAAAGTGAGAGGTTAGTACGGTGTCAAGTTAAGGAAGGAAAAACAATAAATCCAAGCAAAGATCAAGTAACAGAGAAACTCCATGTTCTCATAAGCGAAACTCCACAAACACTACTTAGCACCCCATCTTGAAATCCCTTTCAAAGCAAATAAGAATATAATCCCAACTTTGATTGTCTTTAGTTCAAAGAAAAGAGTTAGGACTCTAAAGTTATGAGTGTATTTGTGATTGTTTCCTCGTTCTTGGTGAGGAGAGGGAGATACCCTGGAATCACTCTCCAAGTTGGTCATCCTCTGTGATCACTTTCCCTGTGGTGGGAATGGCTGCCACCAGATCAGGCATGGAGACTGTTCTCAGTGACACCATATTGGAAGTGGGACTGGGAGGTAGTGACTTGGGTGGAAATGTCAAGTCTTGCAGGATCAGATCTGGTTAGAAAATAAAACACAGTGTGTTGCTGAGTCATTTCCAGCACTGACATTTTCTCTTTTTCTGGCTACTTAGTGAGATGCTCCTTTGATTTTTTTTTCAAGTGCCTCCTTCCCTCACGCTTGGGTTTCTGGGTTCTTATCCAGCTAAGAAATTCTCTGCCTCTAGCAGAGAACAATACTAATATTGCTAATGTCACACTGACCTCTAAATCTTATGAGTTTTGGGGTGAAAGGGGAGCATAGAGCTCATAAAATTCTCGCCTTCATTAGGGAAAAAAAGGTATGTGATATAGCACCTTTTTTCTGTGCCCTGGTTACATTCCATAGCCCGCTGATAATGATACTTTAATACAGGAGCGTTTGCAAGCATGGCTTTTTTCCCCCCCCACACTCAATGCCTGGTTGTCATTTACTATTTATGTGTAGTCTTGGGGATATAAAGGGTGGTAATTCAGATACAACAAATCCTTCAAACTGAGTCAAAATAACTTAATGCTTTAACCAGAATTCTGGAGGAAGAGAATGGTACAAAAGGACCACAGAATATTGCACCTAGTTTTATAAAGAAATACAGAATAAGAACATTAGCAGAAGTGGTTTTATGTTAGGCAAAATTTTCTCCAATTTACCATGAGGTTTACAGAGTGACATATTTCATGTAAGTGAAAACCCTTTAAATGTAATTCTAAGCTCTTTTATTCTTGTAGTTAGTTAAAAAAAAAGAATTATATATGTTAGGAACAAAAGTGGGTTTTTATAATAGGACAAACATGAATGTTTAATTAATTTATGAGACTAGTACATGGGTCATAATTTAACTGTAATTATGGCTTTTGGTTTCCTGAATCCTGTCTCTCTTCCATCATTTCAGTAAAAAGCAGAATTAACCATAAGGGAAAAATATGGTTTCTTGCATTTCCATACCTAATCTCTTCTATTATTCCAAACCTAGCTTTTATAGCCCAGAGCAATAATTTTTATCTACCAAGGAAGCTTTAACTATGGATTACTATTGAATTTTTTTCCCTTTGCTCAACTTCTATAGACCCAGAAAAGTTTAAAACACCAGGGATGATATTCCTCTACTTTACTTTTATAGTTTCTGTATATTATGATTATAATCCTGACAGGGATAGTTCCATGAGCCAACTACAAATTATCAATTAAATTTTCCATCTTTTCAGATTAAAATTCTATAAATTCTTTCCCACCTTTGCACTTTACCAATAATTTGGAGCTAACATTCAAAATTTTTACATTTCTTTTTTTTTTTAATTTTTTTTTAATTTTTTTTTAAATTTTTTTAATTTATTCGACAGAGATAGAGACAGCCAGCGAGAGAGGGAACACAAGCAGGGGGAGTGGGAGANTAATTTTTTTTAAATTTTTTTTAAATTTTTTAAATTTATTCGACAGAGATAGAGACAGCCAGCGAGAGAGGGAACACAAGCAGGGGGAGTGGGAGAGGAAGAAGCAGGCTCATAGCAGAGGAGCCTGATGTGGGGCTCGATCCCAGAACGCCGGGATCACGCCCTGAGCCGAAGGCAGACGCTTAACCGCTGTGCCACCCAGGCGCCCCTACATTTCTTTTTATTTTTTTTTAAAGAGTTTTTTTTTAATTTATTTGACAGAGATGGAGACAGCCAGTGAGAGAGGGAACACAAGCAGGGGGAGTGGGAGAGGAAGAAGCAGGCTCATAGCGGAGGAGCCTGATGTGGGGCTTGATCCCACAACGCTGGGATCACGCCCTGAGCCGAAGACAGACGCTTAACGACTGAGCCACCAAGATGCCCCTAAAATTTTTACATTTCTGTGATTTCTTTTTTCTTTCTCACCTCTCAATTACCTAAAAGTCCAACCGTGTCAGGGACCTACCAAAGGGTATTGAATGGATGCCTGATCAGCTTTTCCTTTTCCTTTTAATTTGATAAAATTGGATTTGCTGGGTGATTCCTTGGGGAGAAGCTATGTGTGTTTTCTCTGCTCTTTCGCTTGCTTTCTCTCTCTCTCCTGCACAGATCTCCCTCATTCTTCTTTTCTCCCTCCAGCATATTTAGTAGCCAATTTTCCAGGCTCGAGATGTTCAATTAGCTTCAGCAAGTACCCAGAATGAAGCACAGTCTCTATAGTTAGTACATTTCATGTTTCCTTTCTTACCCCAGCTAGCTTTGTCTTTGCGTCTTTTCATTAAGTGTTTAATGGTTATAGAATTAAGTATATGGTGCTGAGAAACTCTAGATAAAGAAACAAAAAAAGTATCTCTTTGTAAATTTCTTACAATAACATATCCTTTGTGCTTCTTTTTCTTGAATCAGTTTTCTAAGGGTTATGATAAAGGAGCAAACCACAAATTTTGAGGTGTATCTTTATGGAATATTTGCGCCCTGGAGGATACAGAAAACTGCTCTCTGAGGACGAAGGCACATCTCGGGTCCTGCTGGCACTGTGCTCATGCTCATTCCTCCAGCCAGGCACACGGGGAGGGCAGCTGAAGAGTCCCTGCAGCTTTCTCCAGCTGCTGTTCACCCACCACTGGAGACGAAAGATGACCTTGAAAGAAGAGCTCCCTATACCTTGAAAGAGGCCATCTAAACAGCACGATGAATGAGGCCATTACTCCCATCATGACCCTTTCCAATGCTCCGCTTTCAGCTTCTCATTCCCCCTGACTATCCTCCCTCCTTTCATTGCCTTCAGCGTCTAAGTACCAGTCCTCTGCTTCAAAGCAGTTAACGAGCTCCCTTATTATAGCTCATGCTTCGCCTCACTCATGAAGGTTTTGTTCATTTTACATTTCTATTATCTGGCCATTCTTACCATTCCTTAATGCCTTTGACACCACTTTGACTTTGAGACACACACACACACACACACACACACACACACACGCACATTTTCATTTATTTACAGTCTAGAAGTACAGATGTGAATTGGCTTTATTCACATAACTCTGATTTCCCCCTTTTCATTTGCTTATTCTCTAGGAGTATCATGGGTTAAAGGAAGATAGGTTTAATTTATTTTTTTATTTAAAATTCAGAGTTTCAGATATTGGATTCAGAAAATCAAAGTTTTTAAAGCAGATTAAATTGCGTCCTAAGGGCAAAACTGCATGTCTAGAAATGGAGCGCAGAGCTATTGGTAATATTCATGAGAATTTCTCCTAAATGGTCAGATCACAAAAATGTTTCTCTTGCCCTGTTATCATAGTCCTTACCTCTGCAATTATGATTCCAGTCTATTTCATGAACAGTGGCTCAGATCTCAGAGTTGCCCAGATTTTGGTACCTCATTACCATGGTATAGAACCCTAGCTGCACCGAGGTGAGAGGCTTCCCTGATAGCCTTGATACCTCCACTCTGAGCAGTCTCCAAAGGTCATATGATGCATATGACAGACTCTAACCATGTGCTGCCCCTACCTGAAGACTCCTGTCCTGTTGCTGACATTTGTTGGAAAACACCAGAAATATTCAGAGAAACTCCTCTTGAAAGCCCTCTCTTGGTGATAAAGTACCCATCCCTGCCTTTAAGATTATTAGTCCTCCAACAAAGTCCAGACTGGTCTTTCAAAATTCTGTTCTCAGTCTTAGAGTGCTAATGTCCATATGAAAGTTTACTTGTGTGGAGATGCCCCTGACCTTTGCAAGTGTTTCCTCCCAGGAGGATATACTTAATTCGACACATCCTTTATGTTCCTTTGGCACAGTTGTCACAACATAATGGTCGGTCACAGTTCATTATTAAGGGGATGTTACAAATAGCGGCAAAAATACCAAAGCTTAGCAATAATTTTCTTCAAAAAATTCAACAAAGCAAAATAAAATTTAAAGTATGGCTCTCAGGGCTGCCTGTTCTTGTCAAGGTAGAATAAGAAAGACCAGGTTTATCTTACTACTTGACACAACTAATAAATAAGCTAACATATATGAATCAGTGACACTCAAGAAATTGGATGGCAGGTGAAAAAGGACAGAGACCTTGACAAAAAAAAAGATGAGGTGAATCCTCTAATTGTCCTAGCTTACTACCTAGAAAGTTTCTAGACTGCAGTGTAGGGAAAAGACATCCAATCAGTGCCTCTTCTCAACAGCCAGGCCAAAACATCATAATTCATAGGACATTACATAAACTGCTGAGGAGTATCTTGCCTCAGTAGTAGATAATCTGCAACAGGGCCAATGCTGTTTGAATCCCTGCCTACCACATCTTAAAAGCAAGACCTAAAAGGATCAAATTATTTCCAGGGAACTTAATCATCACAAAAGAAAGTACCAGAAAATTTTTAGGAATGGAAAAATAGTTAGCTCTTCAACAAGGTAAAATATACAAAGTCTGACATCCAATTACAAATTATCAGCCATGCAAAGGGGCAAAAAAACCCCAAAATCCATAATGAAGAGAAAAGCCATCAATCAAAACAGGCACAGAAATGACCCATGACAAAATTAGTGGACAAGAACATTTAAGCAGTAACTATGAATGGATTCCATGTGTTCAAGAAGCTAGAGGAAAGGTTGGACATGTCAACAAGGTAGGTGTACGATTTTTGAAAGATCCAAACAGAACTTCTAGAGATGAAAACTGCAATGTCAAAGATGGAAAACACACTGATGGCATTAACAGTGGATATACAGAATATCAGAAGAAAAAGTAAGTGGACTTTAAGAGATAGCAGCAGTCATAATCTAAAATGAAAATACATAGAGGAAAAAAAAACACTAAAAATAATTAACTGAACACAGAGATAATTTTAAGAGGCCAAATATATGTGTAATTGGACTCTCCAAAGTGTGAGGAAGAGGAGAAAGTCTAAATAAACAATGTCTGAAAATTTTCCAAATATGATTAAAACTATAAAACCATGGATCAGTGCCCATTATAATCAAATTGCTTAAAAGTGGTGAAAAGGAGAAAATCTTAAAAGTGGCTGGAGGGCAAAGGGAGCCTATTCATTACAGGGGAACAGGAACAAGGATGACAGCAAGTTTCTCACTGGACACAAGTTAGAGGAGAGTGTAGTGACATCTTTTAAGTAATGAAGGTGAAAAAAGAAAACAACCTGTTAATCCAGATTTATTGACCAGTGAAAATGTCTTTGAGTAATGAAGGTGAAATAAAACTTTTTTTCAGACATCCAAAAGTTGGAAGAATTTATCACACTATAAGAGTTTTAAAAGAAAGTCCTTCACACAAAAGTAAAATGATACAAGATGGAAATCTGGCTTTCACAAATGAGTGGAGACTAACAAAACAGTAATTACATGGATAAGTATTAAAACATTTTCTTATAACTTTTAAAAACTATTTCTATTAAATTTTGATTTATTGTATATAAAAGGAAAATGTATGACCACAAGGGCTCAAAGGCAAGGAGAAGAGAAATGGAACTACACTGTTGTATACTATGCAATACTATACTATACCACACTGTACTATACTATACCATACTGTACTATACCATACCGTATCATACCATACCATACCACACTATACCATACCATACCATACCATACCATACCATACCATACCATACCATACCATACCATACCATACCATACCATACCATACCATACCATACCATACCATACCATACCATACCATACCATACCATACCATACCATACCATACCATACCATACCATACCATACCATACCATACCATACCATACCATACCATACCATACCATACCATACCATACCATACCATACCATACCATACCATACCATACCATACCATACCATACCATACCATACCATACCATACCATACCATACCATACCATACCATACCATACCATACCATACCATACCATACCATACCATACCATACCATACCATACCATACCATACCATACCATACCATACCATACCATACCATACCATACCATACCATACCATACCATACCATACCATACCATACCATACCATACCATACCATACCATACCATACCATACCATACCATACCATACCATACCATACCATACCATACCATACCATACCATACCATACCATACCATACCATACCATACCATACCATACCATACCATACCATACCATACCATACCATACCATACCATACCATACCATACCATACCATACCATACCATACCATACCATATTATACTATACACAAAGTAGTACAATATCACTGGGAGGTAAGTTGTAATAACTTAAAGGTGTATACTACAAACCCTAAAGTAACCTTTAAAATAACAGCAAAGAATTATGCTCATAAGTGAACATCAACAACAATAAAAACAAAATATTACAGAAGTGTGCCATTAAATCAAAGAAAGACAAAAAAGAGTGAAAGGGGAATAAAGAGCCAATAGAATGAGTGAGCAACAAAGAGCAAGATATTAGTGAGAGTAGATGTCAAGCCAACTGTATCAATAATTATATGAAAAATAAATGGTTTAAATACCCCAACCAAGGTGCAGAATTTGTCAGATTGTATACAAAAACAAGACCTAACTACATGCTGCTGCCAAGAAACCCACTTTAACCATAAAGGCACAAATAGTTTAAAAGGAAAAGGATAGGGGGAAAAATGAAGAAACTATTAACAAAATATATGCTAAACAAAAAAGAGCTGGAGTGGCTAGTTTAATAGTAGATAAAGTAGATTTCAGTACAAAGGATATTGCAAAAGATAAAGAGAGTCATTTAGTAATGATATAGAGGTCAGTTCCTCTAAAGAAAATAATAATCCTAAACACTTATGCATGTGATAACAGAACTTCAAAAATAATGAAGCCAAAACTGACGAATGTTAGGAGAAATAGACAAATCACAATTAGAGTAGAAGATTTCATCTGACATCTCTAAAAAATTAATAGAATAAGAAGACCTCAGTAAACATATAAACAACTTAAACAATACTGTCAACCAACTTATCAAAGCAATACTTATGGACTACTCCACTAGTCACAACAGTATATACTCTTCTCAAATGTACATTGATTGTTTACCAATGTAGACCACATTCTGGGGCATAAGAAAAATCTCAAGTAATTTGAAGGGATTCAGTCACACCAAGTATGTTGTCTGATCTCAATGTAATTAGATTAAAAATCAATAACAGAAAAAAATGTTTGGAATGTATTCAAGCATTTGAGAACTAAAAAACATACTTCTAAACAACCCACAGTTCAAAGAAATCCAAAGAGGAATTAAGAAGTTTTTTGAAATGAATGAAAATGAAAATCTACCATCTCAAAGCTTACTGAAGAAGCTAAAGCAGTATTTAATGCAAATTCATAGCATCAATGAACTTAGATTCTATATTAAGATACTACAAATGGGAGAGCAAGTGACACCTAAAGTAAGCAGAAGAAAGGAAATAAAAAAAATCAGGGTGGAACAATGAAATAGAAAACAGAAAAAGAGTAGAGGAAAGTCAATGAAACAGAAGCTAGTTCTATCAGAAGCTCAATAAAATTAATACACCTATAATTAGAGTGATCAGGAAAAATGGATGGAATAACTATTGATACAACAACAGGAATGATCTTGAAACAATTAACCTGAGTGAAAGAAGTCAGACCTAAAAGACTGGGTGATACTGTTTACAAAATTTTAGAATATGCAAAATATGGAGATAGAAAAACATGGATTGGGAGATTGAGTCAGTGGTGGGGTTGCTTACAATGGGCCAAGAAAAAAATGGGGGGAATGATGGATGCTGTTATTGCTATGTTGACTCTAGGATGACTCTATGGGGGAAAACATGTGCAGTGTGTTGAATGCCAATTATACCTCAGGGAACCTGTTAATACGGAATGTGTGGCTCTAACTGCCTTGAATCCTGATACACTTTTCTCTGCGGGGGAGAAACAGAGGGCTAGAGCTGGATGTCAGGAAACCATGGACAGGTCTGCATAGCACTTCCACAACTTTTCATTCCCCAGCACAGGATCTCCCTGCACAGAGATGAATCTCAGCAGGAGGGCCATGTGGCTCATAGTCACTGATTTTAGGAAGGTGCTTACATTTCCTGTTCATCTGGAAGTCCTTTCTCACCACTGTGAAACCTGTTACTAATCAGCCTAATCTCACTGACACCTATTCCCCTTCTAGACAGTCATTCTGCCTTGCCCCACTTTGCCTTAGTTAGGGAGGGGAATTTATTGTTAGTATCTGCTATTTCATTTGCTGTTTCCTTGACCTCTTTTTCTTCTACTTCTCTCTGCCCCCTTTCTTGCCTTAAATTTCTCCTTTCCTTCTCCCATGCAATCTCCAATATCCCTATGTAACCTATTATTTATCTTAAATTGGCTATAGCTTCTAGTTTTATTGCCAGGTCCTCCATAAGCTTTCCTCAAAAATAATATTAGGAAACATTGATTTTTCATTCCCAGTGTGTGCTCATGTCTGTATTTTTTCACATCAGTGCTCTCACCTAAATCTATGCCAATGTGATCCCTTTTTTATTTTACTCTGTTGAAAAATGTCATCTCTGTTTAAAAAATAGACTTTTAATCAGGTAAATGCTTCATACACACCTACTTGTGAAATAGAGACAAGTATGCCATAACCAGGTGTCTTTTTTTTTTTTTTTTTTGGTCAAATATGTTGCATTTTTGGACAGATGGTTTATTTTGGAATCTCTCTGACATAGCCATTTGATATTTAAATTATAAGCAACATCATACCAAGCATCCTCTAGCTTCTTTGTTGACATATAGAATTGCAATATGTCTTTGGCCATCTCCAACCTCTTATTATATATGTGTATATTAAATTTTGAGTTATTCCTATAAGTTTAGCTAGCACTCTTGTTTTTCCCAGATAATTTTTCTAAAATGAAAAATAAACAGATTGATTCTTACAGCTTAAATCATATTGTATTATGGTTATCCAGAGAAACAGAACTGATAGGTAAGAAAGATTTATTTTCAGGTATTGGATCATGAGAATATGGAGGCTGAGAGGTCCCATCATCTTCTATCTGCAAGATGGAGGCCCAAGAAAACCACTAATGTAGTTCAAAGGCCTAGGAGCTGGAGAGATGATGGTATAGATTCCAGTCTGAGTCTGAAGGCCTGAGGACCAGGAAAGGCACAAGCAGAAGAAAACAAATGTCCCAGAGTGAAAGTTGGACAGAGAACAAATTTAATCTGCCTCCACCTTTTTGTTCTATGGAGGCTCTCAACGAGCTGGATGAGGCCCACCCACACAAGGGAGGACAATCCACTCAACCTAGTCCACCAATTTAAATGCTTTTTCTTTCAGAAACACTCTCACAGACACAACCAGAAATATTGTTTAACCAACTATCTAGTCTAGGTATCTTGTGATCCAGTCCAGTTGACTCATAAAATTAACTATCACACATATCATTTATGCTTTGTGTATGGATCACTGCAAAAATGAATGCCTCCATGAGTTATCGCCACAAATTTTATCACTAATATTTTCTTTTTTTTTTTTTTAAGATTTTATTTATTTGACAGAGACAGCCAGCAAGAGAGGGAACACAAGCAGGGGGAGTGGGAGAGGAAGAAGCAGGCTCCTAGCAGAGGAACCAAAGGCAGATGCTTAACAACTGTGCCACCCAGGCACCCCTATCACTAATATTTTCAAAAAGGAAGTCCAATGTGAATTTTTGCTGCCTTAGCCTTTAAGTTGATATTGGTGATACATCATTTTTGACTGGTCTTATGGTCTGTTTGCTATTTTCTTTCTTCACGTTATTTATTTTCACTTCCTTAATATCAGAGGACATTAATGGAACCAGTTATAAAAAGCTTAAATCTTGAATATTTCGTTAAACCGTAGGTCCTCTGTGAACAACTTTTTTGACAGATCCTCAGACACTTATTTCCGTTCCTGTGATTAGGATATTTTCCATTATGTTTAAGAATGGTGACATCTGCAGATATTATTTTTCTTGAAATTCAGACACTATGGTCATCTGGTATCTCTTCAGAAATGAGAAGGTCAATATTTATCTTTGCAAAAGTAAAAACAGTCTCAGGAGGAAGAGATTCACCCTGTAAATCTCAATGGCAACCCCAAACAGGGACATTTGAAAATGTCGGAAAGAAAAAAATGGAAGAAGAGATAGTTTTAGCCAATATATATTAAAAGGAAAGAAACTGCAGATTTGAAAATCAAAATTCACAGTGTCTATGTGCATAAACCATCACCAAGATTCATCAGATGCTGATTAGGTTGCCTCAGTAGAAGATGACTGTGATGGAATATGCCAAGATAGTCCTGGAAGAGCAGAGCTACAATTATCAATCACTCCAGGCAGCAATATTTTTGGTCTTTGATAACAAAGAAACATTGCTCTATTGAAGATTTGGGTGGGGGGGCAGACGTACAAATAGGTCAACAGATCGTTTAATTTGTAATCATCTCTTCTAATATAGAAATCTCTAAGCTGTGGGTGATGTTAGAACGATGCTAAGTCCCTCTCTGCTTCCTATGTGAATTTGAGCAAGTCTTTTAAAATTAATTCTCCTGTATACAAAATGAGGTGTGTGTGTGTGTGTGTGTGTGTTTCAATCAGATTACAGAAAACCTCTATAGACTGAAAACTGTTTGAACTCTCGGTAGAAATGGAGATGTTCAAGAGGGCTTTAGCAGCTTTGCTTAAACTTTGTATCCTTCGAAACTTTTTTCAGAAAACTCACTCATTTATTAAAAAATACGTTTCTTGAATTGCCTACAATGGGCCTGGCACTGTGGATGCTGCTGTAAATATTACTTTCTTTGTGGATTTCACATGTTCTTCCTTAGTTGCCCTTGCTGTAGGGCACAGACTTGCAGCTATGAAGACCTGGAACTGTCCTCGTCATTTCTGGCATCCTTTTTTCTAGCAGGGTACAATGCACTGAACAAGTTTATGAAGTGAGTGCACTACTAATGAACAAGAATGAGAGCAGCAGAGCACCCCCACTTCCTCTACTTGTCTTGACTCCTAAAGACTTTGAGTCAATGGGAGGTTCTCTTTGCCCTTCACTACTTCTACTCTTCCATTTCTGTTAGGCTCCCCGAACATAGGCATATGTATATACGTTATAGGAGTGTCTGTTGCTTTAAGAAACGGGAACGAAGATTTTTTTCCCCCCAATAGTTGTTGTGTAGCCCTTTAACTCTCAGTGACTCTTATTTCCCTAGCCACCAATAGTAATTTGGTCTTTCCATGGTTTTTAATATATTTTTCCATCTCCCTGGAGCACTATGAGAATTACCTTCTTTTATGTCAGATTCTGTAAAAGACACCTTCAAGGTCCAAGGAGGAAAGGTGCTGTACATAATACAGGTAATCTCGTAACGATGCATCATAGGCATACTGCAAGGAATAATTGAATGCTATCTGTAAAATATGGTGAGCTCCTCAGAAGACAAGTGCAACTGCAATTTTCTGTGTAACTAAGCTTCTGGCTCATAAACAAAGAGTGCACATCTCCTTTTATACATCCTTTTTTTATTTGCAAGTATTTTGTCTTTGGTTAAAAAAATGTCTGAAATAAGAATAAAAGTAGAAAAACTTTAATTTAAATGGTAGTTAAATGAAGGTCATTGAGAGTTGTATACAGAAAGTGCACCCAAGTGGACATTAGGAGGCATGGGCTTTAGTCTCCTTTCTGTTCCTGGATTACTGCACAGCCTTAGGAGAGGGGCAGATCTATATGGACTTCAAGAACCTCTGGTGTGAAGCCAAAGGCGGAGAGAGTAAACTTCGCGGTCCCTTCCCATATTTTTTTGATTCTGATTCCCACCAGTTTAAAGTTCCTTGGGAGCAGAAACCATGCATCATTTTTTCTTTTCTTCACCCCTAGCCATAAGCATGACATCAGGCAAATGGTAGACCCTCAATAAACATTTGTTGAATGAATGTCTTACAAAGTGTAATTGGTAATAGACACTATGTAACACTATTCAGATCCAGAAATTCCAAGGCTTAACTTTAAAGATGGCACTTATCTGTTCAAAAGACGACTGAGAAGTTGACATCATTAAGAGATTCTCTTGGAAAAGCAATAGAAAACTGTCAGACTATGTCACATGGACCAGCTCTGAACAGATGCTGTGCTGAGGATCTGGGAAAGAGCCCCATGAATTACCTTCTAAAATTAACTGTGTGAAATTGTATGTATTCCTGGCTGTCAAGTGGAAATGGGTTTGTATGGTTGGTCCTGCTGCTGTATCAGAGTCATCAGTATGCAGGAGGTTGAAGGCTATGGTGAGCTTGCTACAACCCCATTCAGCAGTGAGTTAGACCAGAGTACCATTTTAAAATCTTCTACAAAAGGTTGCTGTATTTTGGAGGCTGACAGAAGCATGCACCATTATGTTTTGAGATCCCTAAAGAAGAAAATGTCTGCATTTATTATGGCTAAATTTAGGGCCTAGAGTATGAAATATGTTTTAGTCCTCTGAGTACAAAATATAAGTAAGAAAGAGAAAACAACAGCAAGCAAAAGTGTGGGCACATCTCACAGTTGAGAGTCTGTGTGCCTGTGTTTTCGATTATATTCCTTATTTCTAAATTTTCTTTATTTCTAAAGGTGTCTAAGGAAAATTACCACTGAAACATTGCAATTGGAAGAAAGATTTATCTTGAGGATATTTAAAAGAATTCCAAAAGGACTTGGTTTTTAGGAAATCTAAAATAGACTATTCTAAACATTGGATAAAGCATTGATGATAAAATTTTTAGAATAAGATAAAGAATAATATCTGCTTGACAAACTTATTTTTTTTTTAAAGAAAGCATAAGTTCAGATATCCCCAGGGGAAAACTGACTTATTATCACCTGGGGGAATATGTTCTGAAGGATATATTACTGGATTCCACTGTGAAAAGTTCTAAACCAGAAAATCTGGATTTTGTTTGTTTGCTTCTTTATAGAAATTCTCCAATATAAACAGCTGCCATGCCCATGGAATGTTTGCTAATATCGTGTGAGAAACTTCTCAGGTGTAGAAAAACCATACTTGGCTTAAATACTACGAGCAGCTTGACCCATGCTTATTCCTGTCTGGATTGTTGCCTTGGTTAGAGGTAGGAATAAATAGAATGTATGCTGGTCACAGCTAATTTGTGTGCTTCAATTCAGCTTATTATTTCCAGCCCATTTCATAAATCCTGGCCTCTATTATCACTGATTTCTCTCTCTCTCCTTCTCTCGAATTCCCCAATTGTGAAGGTAGATTATTCTGAATATTCCTTTTATTTTAAAATAGACCTGTCACGTGATAATTTTAGAGTAAATCTTACTACAGTCCAAGACATTATTTTTTCCTTTGCTAGAGGGCATGCAGATACCTTAATTTGTTTATGAAGTAAGAATAATCTAAACCAAAAAATTTAGGAATCATAAATGTATGCATTCTGAGCACGCTAAGTATTATAACACAGTGACAGATAAACTTAGTCGGATGAATGATTCTAATTAGTAAAGAGAGATGCGTCAAAATACCAGTTTTTGATGTTGGGCAAAGGAGAGTAGGCTCGATGCTATTCGATGACACTGGTTGATCTTGAGTGTTGTGAGAGAATGATGACTTCAGCCGCTGGTTTGCCTTTAATACACTTGAGAAGAGTTCCTGTACATCAGTGAAGGCTACAGTATAATACAGCTGCATAAAACCGATGCTAGCTCCAAGACGCTAAAGAGAATCATTTGTTTTCCTAATAGCTCCCTTTCAGCAGTCCATGGCCTTCCCAAGAAATGCCCCGTTAGCAAAGCTGTCATTCCCCGATGATCTCTGGATGGGGGAACAATGATAGAGCACAGCTCTCTGCATTTGTGGTAGAATAGCATTTTTCCTTTATTTTGGAAAGAATTCATAATTTGTATTCCATTTTCTGTTGGCTATAATGGACTGAGGTTTGATTCAAGGTAAAAACTCATCCAAGGAGGGAATTATACACTGGAGAAATATTTACAAGATGCACTGTAATCTTTCCAGCTAGAGTACATTAGATTTTCTTCTCATATCCAGGCACTTGAAATTGATACAGTGAATATTTTCTTTTCCCCAGGTCACAGTATAAGAATAATATCATTTAGTTTACAAATTATACCTTGGGAGCCAAACTTTATGTGGTATAAAACTAAAGATGGGTTGATACTGTTTTGGCAATTTATAGACCAAACATTTTCAATGCCCTTGGGCCTGCAGGAATAACGAGGAGGGTATCGTTAAGCAGCAGTCCCCTGCTTGAAATTTGTTCATGGCTTCCCATCATCTTGGATTGAATTCAAATCCTCACCACGTCCTACAAGGCCTTACTGGATCGCCGCCCAAACTCTTGAATTTCGTCGTATATCAGGCTTCCTTTTTATTACTTTCCAGGTATACTTGCCTTATTCATGTCCTTCACACACATCGACCTCATTCCTCCCTCTGGGAATTTGTCCTCTTGATTTCTCCTGCTGGAATGTTCTTTGCATAGAGTATGTACTTTGTTTGACTTTTTTTATTAGGTAGGCATCAGTTTAAACATCTCCTATGACCACCCACTCCAACATGGTTTCCGACACACTCAATTACCTTGGCCAGCTTTTTAAAAAAAAAATAAAAATTACAACTAATTTTATATTTGTTGACCATTTCTCACCTCCTCACTAGAAATGTAAACTCCATGAGATCAGGTTCCCTTCTGTTTCATTGCTAGACCTGAGGCAGTACCTGGTGATAACTGGCACTTCCTTTTGGTTGAATGAAGAAATGAATGAATACATTAAGTGGAACTTCAACCAAAGGACAAAATAAAGCATACAGAAGCAGTACCAATTCTCTTTCTCTGGCTCTCTCTGTCTCTCTTAACGCACTCATGCTTTAATTTCACATTTAAATTTCATGAAAGACAATATCAAAGGGTAGTTTCAATTTGCTTCACACAAAAATTTAAGATGAAGAAGCAGAAAGTATTTTGTTGTTGTTGTCATTGTTGTTTGTCTATCTTCCCAGAGCCAACACTCAAGGTCTTTGCAGCAAGGATTGATTAAGTTTCCAAAAGTTTGGCATATAACAGGAGCTTCCAGGTTGGTTCTATAAATCTCTTGACCTAGAAGGATCTTTCAAATTTCTCAGGGACACTTCTGGACTATTGCAATGTCAAAGAGATGAAATAAATATAAGTTATCCAAGGATCCTGAGGCCATATGGTGCCAAAGGAAGTTGATGCCATTGCATTTTTGTTCTTACTTTCTTCTGACTTCTTTGAGATTCGAACTTTTTCAAATTCTTCCAATTTGTATGATTGCTCTAACTGGTAACCAATGACAACTTGACCCTGTCATAGAATAGTTCATTAGGGGGAAATAAAGCAATAAAAATAATCAAAGATGCCGATGAAAAAGATCTTTCAATATACTGGGGTATGCTATTTCTACTCTACAGTTTTCTCTTTGGCCATCCTTAGTTGCTGTTTCAATATTATATTTACAGTTAGGAGATTTTATTCTACTTTTCATGAAAACTGGGACATTTGTGTATGGTTAAAACACAGACACACACACACACAACCTCAGCACATCTATCTCACCTGACAAACTTCCCTATATCTGTCATAGTCACTTATGATTAACCCTTTCTAGTCTTCTGAGATGATGCATAATGACAGGATTGCAGGATATCAGGAACTCAGGATATAATTTTCCTGGGAGAAATGAAATAGTTGAGATGTAGATTTGGACATGCTGAGAGGTTGATGTTATGTTTAAAATGCATAATATTTTGTTTAAAACTCAGGGAAAGATAATACAGAGCTGGGATTTGGGAGAAATGGGTTATAGCAAAGGCTCTGATATTCCAGAACCTTGCAAAAATTACTTAATTCCTACACGTATTGTTCCTCCTAAATGTAATATGAGGTATTGACCAAAAAATGCTGTGAGGAATATTTTTTTAATCCAACATTTGTATTATGGTATAACAACCTGCACTGCATGTATTTTTACATATTTTCAGAATTTGCCATTTTCTGGGAATTTGGGTAGAAGAGGGACAGATTTTATATATGGAAACATATTTTATAGACTTTATCTCCATCTACATGGTGGACCAAATAGTCTTAAAAAGTCTGACTAGAAACTCCAACAAATGCTAGATAAATTATTCAATAAATAAGTAAATAAAGAAAACTTGTTCCAAATTGGTTGAATAGAACGGTTGAGTTTGGGAAAAAGTAAGGAAATTATCCATGGCAGAGCACAATACAAGAACACAAAGCCAGAGACCTAAAAAAGAGCAGAAGTTGTTTGCCAGTCAAACAATTACAAGCAGAGAACTTAAGCTGACCTGTACTGACAGTGTCCACAGACACCTAGCAGAGACCAATAAATATTATCTCTAGGAAAACAAACAAACAAACAAAAAACCAAACAAAACCCAAAAAACAAGCTCAACACAGGCCTCAAAATATTTTTACAAATGAGGTTCCAGAAAAACATATTCATTATTAAATATCTCAAAACACAAGAAAACCAGGTTAATGATTTAGAAACATCAGTAACAAAAATCAACAGGACAAAAATAGCAAATGTGGACTTTGGAATTACTGGCTATGGAACATAGAATATAAAATGAGTTAATGTATACTTAAAGAATGAAAGCATGGGCTAAATAAATGTAAGAGCAATATATCAGACAGAAAAAAAAAGTACCAGGCAGATCTGAAACAAGCAAATCAACAAATATAACATCTAGGATAAAACAAAACTTGCTTGACAAGTAAATCAGGAATAGCTGAGCAGAGTATTAGTGAATTAGAAGATATTTAAAAATGACACAATAAGAGGCACATGTAGAGAACTAGATGGAACATATATAAAAGAAGAGAAGACATGGAAGATTTAATGTAAACAGCTGAGATGCATCTAGTTGAAGATTTATGAAGGGAAGATAGAAAGCGTTAGAGATGATAATAGTTGAAGAGAAAGTTGCTGATCAGTGATACCCAGCCTCAACTTCAGGATTCACAATGAATCCCAAATAGCATAAATAAAAACGTATCTTTATCTGGGTATATCAGATGCATAGTCAAGACCAAGAAAATAACTCAACATTAGACAGAAAGAAAACACCAACTTCCAACAAAGTAATGACAATTAGACAGATACCTGACTTCCCAATAACAACNTGATTAAGTTTCCAAAAGTTTGGCATATAACAGGAGCTTCCAGGTTGGTTCTATAAATCTCTTGACCTAGAAGGATCTTTCAAATTTCTCAGGGACACTTCTGGACTATTGCAATGTCAAAGAGATGAAATAAATATAAGTTATCCAAGGATCCTGAGGCCATATGGTGCCAAAGGAAGTTGATGCCATTGCATTTTTGTTCTTACTTTCTTCTGACTTCTTTGAGATTCGAACTTTTTCAAATTCTTCCAATTTGTATGATTGCTCTAACTGGTAACCAATGACAACTTGACCCTGTCATAGAATAGTTCATTAGGGGGAAATAAAGCAATAAAAATAATCAAAGATGCCGATGAAAAAGATCTTTCAATATACTGGGGTATGCTATTTCTACTCTACAGTTTTCTCTTTGGCCATCCTTAGTTGCTGTTTCAATATTATATTTACAGTTAGGAGATTTTATTCTACTTTTCATGAAAACTGGGACATTTGTGTATGGTTAAAACACAGACACACACACACACAACCTCAGCACATCTATCTCACCTGACAAACTTCCCTATATCTGTCATAGTCACTTATGATTAACCCTTTCTAGTCTTCTGAGATGATGCATAATGACAGGATTGCAGGATATCAGGAACTCAGGATATAATTTTCCTGGGAGAAATGAAATAGTTGAGATGTAGATTTGGACATGCTGAGAGGTTGATGTTATGTTTAAAATGCATAATATTTTGTTTAAAACTCAGGGAAAGATAATACAGAGCTGGGATTTGGGAGAAATGGGTTATAGCAAAGGCTCTGATATTCCAGAACCTTGCAAAAATTACTTAATTCCTACACGTATTGTTCCTCCTAAATGTAATATGAGGTATTGACCAAAAAATGCTGTGAGGAATATTTTTTTAATCCAACATTTGTATTATGGTATAACAACCTGCACTGCATGTATTTTTACATATTTTCAGAATTTGCCATTTTCTGGGAATTTGGGTAGAAGAGGGACAGATTTTATATATGGAAACATATTTTATAGACTTTATCTCCATCTACATGGTGGACCAAATAGTCTTAAAAAGTCTGACTAGAAACTCCAACAAATGCTAGATAAATTATTCAATAAATAAGTAAATAAAGAAAACTTGTTCCAAATTGGTTGAATAGAACGGTTGAGTTTGGGAAAAAGTAAGGAAATTATCCATGGCAGAGCACAATACAAGAACACAAAGCCAGAGACCTAAAAAAGAGCAGAAGTTGTTTGCCAGTCAAACAATTACAAGCAGAGAACTTAAGCTGACCTGTACTGACAGTGTCCACAGACACCTAGCAGAGACCAATAAATATTATCTCTAGGAAAACAAACAAACAAACAAAAAACCAAACAAAACCCAAAAAACAAGCTCAACACAGGCCTCAAAATATTTTTACAAATGAGGTTCCAGAAAACATATTCATTATTAAATATCTCAAAACACAAGAAAACCAGGTTAATGATTTAGAAACATCAGTAACAAAAATCAACAGGACAAAAATAGCAAATGTGGACTTTGGAATTACTGGCTATGGAACATAGAATATAAAATGAGTTAATGTATACTTAAAGAATGAAAGCATGGGCTAAATAAATGTAAGAGCAATATATCAGACAGAAAAAAAAAGTACCAGGCAGATCTGAAACAAGCAAATCAACAAATATAACATCTAGGATAAAACAAAACTTGCTTGACAAGTAAATCAGGAATAGCTGAGCAGAGTATTAGTGAATTAGAAGATATTTAAAAATGACACAATAAGAGGCACATGTAGAGAACTAGATGGAACATATATAAAAGAAGAGAAGACATGGAAGATTTAATGTAAACAGCTGAGATGCATCTAGTTGAAGATTTATGAAGGGAAGATAGAAAGCATTAGAGATGATAATAGTTGAAGAGAAAGTTGCTGATCAGTGATACCCAGCCTCAACTTCAGGATTCACAATGAATCCCAAATAGCATAAATAAAAACGTATCTTTATCTGGGTATATCAGATGCATAGTCAAGACCAAGAAAATAACTCAACATTAGACAGAAAGAAAACACCAACTTCCAACAAAGTAATGACAATTAGACAGATACCTGACTTCCCAATAACAACAGTGGAAGTCAGAAGAGAACAGAAAGATGTCGTCCAGGTGCTGATATAAGATAACTATCCATTTAAAATTACATACCACATGGCACTGTTTCCATTTGGGAGTGAGATGAATACATTTTAAATAATCCATGAAGTAAACAAATTTATCCCCATGGACCCTTGCTAATACTACTTCTAAATGAGGTGGTTCAGGAATATGATCCTCAATGGACAGTATTAGATGAAAGACTGATAATTTTTTAAAGGTCTATAATCATATTCATAAATGAGCTGGTGGTATAAAATAATAACTATGTCTAGTATGTGAGGTTTCAAATAACAAGATTGAATTAAAATATAGCAAGATGGAAAAGTAATCTAAGATGATGTAAACTGTATTTAAATTGTGTTAAGATTTTGATATCTTCCTGGAGGAGGATAAAATTATTTATTACCAATAGCATTTATATTTCCACTGTATGTTAATACTAAACAGAATGTGTAGTCTTAACATCCACTAAAGAACTTTTCTAGTGAGTACCTTCTAAATTATTGGAGAGAAACAAAAAAAAGAGATTGAGAAAAAAGCTACGTATAAAGAGGTAAGAAATAAAAATAACAAATAGAAAAAAATGAAAAAATTGGAATGCATGAAATAAGATGGTAGGAATAAATCCAAACACATAAGTAATCACAATAAATGTAAAAACACTAAATATTCTAGTTGAAAGACAAAGTTTGACTGACTGGATTAAAACACCATCCTGTTTATTAAAGATTACATTTATTGGCTACATTACTGTTAATGTAATGTAACTGCTAATGCATTATGGCCATTTCTAAAATACGAGGATACAAAAAAAATCTTGAAGTACAAAATTAAAAAAATATTTACTGGGTAAATATTACCCAAGAAGATGTTACTGTGAGAAAATAATACAAGACCAAAGAAGCAAAACAGTGAAAATTATCCCTAGAGACCAAGACAGTTGAAGTTGAATTCACTATGCAAATACAATAATCCCAAACTTGAATCAATAAGGGCATTACTTCATAATATAGAAAGCAGAATTAGAAGGAATTGCAAGTAGAAATGTTTAAAACCATATTATAATGGGAGATATTAAAACCTTGTCCTCAGTAATTAATAGGTTGAGGCACAAAAAAATCAGTAAGTATTAGTATTTTGAAAATGTGATTTAACAGACACACATAGAAATTAAATCTAGCTGGAGAAGTGCAAGTTGGGTTTTTATGAAAATTGTTCATTTGGGGGCTACATATCAAGTCCTAACCAATTTTAAATATTTGATATAATACATATTATGTTCTGAGTAACATGCATTTAACTTGGAAATCAATATAAAAAAAAACCTATTCACTTAAAAAGTAACAATAAAATCACATGCGTATTTCAAATCACTTGCAGTTCAGAGAAGAAACCAATAGGAAATAATAGGAAATGAATATTCACACATCTTTATCAAAATTGTGGGATTCAGCTAAAGAAGAAACTATAGAAGGTTTAGCTGAAATGAGAAAAGAAGGTAGGTCAAAATGAAGAAGGTAAGTGCCCAAGGTAAGAGTCAGAGAGTAGATAATCAAATTCATCCAAAGCAAATGAAATGAATACTAAGGTTAGAAGATAAATTAGTAAAATTGAAAACAAACTTATTATATAAAAGTTGGTTTTCTGAAGCAGTATTAATGTAATTGGCAAAGCTCTGATAAGATTTATTTAAAATAGAAAAAAATAGAAGGGCTCAAATAGAAAATATGGAAATAAAACTGGGGACACATAAATGCAGGTATACTAGAGCCAGAAAATAATTACAAGACAAAATATTTATGACAGCAAGTTTGAAAATTTGGGCAAAATAGAAAATTTTAAGAAAAACAAAAATGCTTTACTATGTTTTACTTAAAACGCTTCTAAGATCTCCTGCAGTAATGAAGTATTAAACTTCATTAGATAGGACCACTCCACTCAAAGTTCCTTCTTCTGAAAAACTGAGGTCTTCATTCACATCACGTTGTTCACTGTCCAGAGGGGATGCAGGACGTGGTCAGGAGCATCACGCTCTGTGATTTGTTTTGGGTGACTCACAAATGACCTTTTTGTGAGACATCAATGTGATATCACAAGGACTGAATTATCATCACAAAATCAACTTACGGGAGTTAGTAAATCTATGAAAATATAAACATCCAATGAAAATATCCTGGGCATGCAGATTTTCCGTTAATGATGGATTGTAAGCTACTGAAAAACTAACAAGGAACCCAAAGCAGCAGAAGAAAAACCATGAGGGGTAAACAGGCATGTGTAGTGCAAAGTGAGGCCTGAGAATAAGAAGGGCTGAGATCAAGAAGAGATGAGCACATCTGGTGCTTCATGGTTTTCGGGCGAGACAGGAAAAGAAAATGAAACAGAGGGGCACCTGCGTGGCTCACTTGGTTAAGCATCCAACTCTTGATTTTGGCTCAGGTCATGATCTCAGGGTCGCAGGATGGAGCCTGGCATTCGGTCTGGCTCTGCACTCAGCAGGGGGTCTTTTTGGGATTCTCCCTCTTCCTCTCCTTCTACCCCTCCCCCCCAAATAAAAAAATAAATCTTAAAAAAAAAAAAAAGAAAGTGAGACAGGGAGAATAGCAGAGAAAAACAGGTGCCTTCCAAATTTTGTCTAGGGGCAGATACGATACAGCTTGTCTTACTAGAAGAATCAGGCTAGAAAGTCAATAGATCTGAATGTTTCTGACTAGCCGTGGGATCTGCATAAGACATTTGGCCTCTCCATAAAATAAAGATGTTGTTTATACAGAAATCCCCAAGATCCCTTCCTGTTCTAACATTCTATTTTCATTCATTTTAAAGTCACTCGCCCAGCATAAAGCTTCTGATTTCCACTTATCTGCCTTCCAACACAAAGGCTGCCCATTTCCAGGTATCTCTGTCTCTTATTTCTTTGGTTTCGAAGTTACACAATCCTCTGCCCTTAAACTAGGGAGCTAAAGAATGTCAACTGATCACTGTTTCTACTGCTAGGATGCCTTTCTGAGTTATTAGTTAGCATTTCTGTATTATCATAAGCGCTTTAAAGTCAACAATTAATCCTCAAAATAGCTCTTTCATGGGGGCCCTCAAAAGATTTTACAAATATTAATGAAATTCATTGCATGCCTCCTCAGGAAAATATGCAAATGATTTCCCTGTTGTATGACTATGCTTCTATATCAAGTTTCAACTTTATAAATCGAGAACAGTCAATAGCACATGTACTTATTAGGCTTCTGTTCCTTAGGTTCATTGTGATGTGTAATTGTTTATTAACCCCAATAAGATGCTTTGCCAGGATGAGAACTAACTTTGTTAAAATGTGTTGATGGAGGCTTAGACCTGGATGAGAAAAGTAAGAGTGGACTAGAATTGACAGCTATTTGTGAAATGCAAATACATGCTCGCTCACTTTTAGGCACTAAAGGAGGTAGGACATTCAGTAGAGTTGGGTACAACAGGCTTCTCACCTGATGGGAACGGTAACACATGACCCAGATGGATGAACAGGTCACTCCTTCACTGAAATTCCATCTTTTACATGAATAGATGTTACCTGAACCTAGATCCCAGCAACCGTTTGCACATTAGCTCATTTCCTACAGAGACTTGTAAGCCTATTCACACCACATTGTTTTTATAGGCCCCTCACAAAGACATTGCAAAATTACAAAACATTTCTCATTACAGATATTTTCTGTGAATGGACATTTATTTATTTAGATTTTTTTTTTAAAGTAATCTCTACACCCAATGTGGGACTCAANTCTTAAAAAAAAAAAAAAGAAAGTGAGACAGGGAGAATAGCAGAGAAAAACAGGTGCCTTCCAAATTTTGTCTAGGGGCAGATATGATACAGCTTGTCTTACTAGAAGAATCAGGCTAGAAAGTCAATAGATCTGAATGTTTCTGACTAGCCGTGGGATCTGCATAAGACATTTGGCCTCTCCATAAAATAAAGATGTTGTTTATACAGAAATCCCCAAGATCCCTTCCTGTTCTAACATTCTATTTTCATTCATTTTAAAGTCACTCGCCCAGCATAAAGCTTCTGATTTCCACTTATCTGCCTTCCAACACAAAGGCTGCCCATTTCCAGGTATCTCTGTCTCTTATTTCTTTGGTTTCGAAGTTATACAATCCTCTGCCCTTAAACTAGGGAGCTAAAGAATGTCAACTGATCACTGTTTCTACTGCTAGGATGCCTTTCTGAGTTATTAGTTAGCATTTCTGTATTATCATAAGCGCTTTAAAGTCAACAATTAATCCTCAAAATAGCTCTTTCATGGGGGCCCTCAAAAGATTTTACAAATATTAATGAAATTCATTGCATGCCTCCTCAGGAAAATATGCAAATGATTTCCCTGTTGTATGACTATGCTTCTATATCAAGTTTCAACTTTATAAATCGAGAACAGTCAATAGCACATGTACTTATTAGGCTTCTGTTCCTTAGGTTCATTGTGATGTGTAATTGTTTATTAACCCCAATAAGATGCTTTGCCAGGATGAGAACTAACTTTGTTAAAATGTGTTGATGGAGGCTTAGACCTGGATGAGAAAAGTAAGAGTGGACTAGAATTGACAGCTATTTGTGAAATGCAAATACATGCTCGCTCACTTTTAGGCACTAAAGGAGGTAGGGCATTCAGTAGAGTTGGGTATGACAGGCTTCTCACCTGATGGGAACGGTAACACATGACCCAGATGGATGAACAGGTCACTCCTTCACTGAAATTCCATCTTTTACATGAATAGATGTTACCTGAACCTAGATCCCAGCAACCGTTTGCACATTAGCTCATTTCCTACAGAGACTTGTAAGCCTATTCACACCACATTGTTTTTATAGGCCCCTCACAAAGACATTGCAAAATTACAAAACATTTCTCATTACAGATATTTTCTGTGAATGGACATTTATTTATTTAGATTTTTTTTTTAAAGTAATCTCTACACCCAATGTGGGACTCAAACTTAGATCAAGAGTCCCACACTTGGGGCGCCTGGGTGGCTCACTTGGTTAAGTGGACGACTCTTGATTTCAGCTCAGGTCATGATCTCAGGGTTATGTAACTGAGTCCCATGTAGGGCTCTGCTGTCAGCAGGGAGTGTGTTTCAGGATTCTTCCTCTCCCTCTGCCCCTCCTGCTCTCTCTCAAATAAATAAATCTTATTTTTTTAATAATAATTTTTTATTATGTTATGTTAGTCACCATACAGTACATCCTTAGGTTTTGATGTAGTAAATCTTTAAAAAAAATAGTTGCATGCTCTACTGACTGAGCCAGCCAGGCACCCTCTGTGAGTGGACTTTTAAAATCTGATTTTACTCTGTCTCTCACATGGACATTTTTCTCTGAGAGGACCCTACAGAGCAGCAGAAATCGCTGGGTAGTGTGCTGTGAAGAAGCCATGGGACAGAAAATGAAAAGAAGGAACAAAGACAAATTGCATCCACCTCTCAGTTTTCTCTCCAGCTCTTTTAACACTGCAACATTGCTGTGGTCTAGACTAGGGTGCTTAGCTGTGCATGGCCTTCACCTTGAATTTGTTTCTTAGCTTGTGCTATTAACGAAAGTAAGAGTAGCTCTCTCACGGGTTGTCTCAGCCCACTTGGGCAACTGTAACAGAACACCATAGACTGAGTGGCTGATAAACAACAGAAATTTATGTCTTACAGTTCTAGAGGCTGGAAGTCCAAGATCTAGGTACCAATAGGTTTGGTGTCTGATGAGCGCCCCTCCCTCACAGAAGGCCTTCTCACTCTAACTTTACCCGGCAGAAGGCGAAGGGAGCTCTGTGAGGTCTCTATTTTAAGGGCACAATTGCATTCATGAAGCTCCACCCTTATGACCTAATTGCTCTCAAAGGCCTCACCTCCAAATACCATCACATTTGGGATTAGGTTTCAACATATTATTTTTGGGGGGACAATAATATTCAGTCTATAACACTAGACTCACATGAGGATCCAGGATAATGCATAGGGAGATACATTATCAAATTGTAAGGTGCTCCCTACAAAGTGTTTATTATGCCTTGTTGAAAATGACCACATCTCAAAAAACGGGTGTTAGCATTTTTCAAGGTTTTTTTTTTTTTTTTGAGATTTTATGTATTTATTTGAGACAGAGAAAGAGAGAGAGTGTGTATGAGCTAGGGAGACAGGTAGAGGGAGAGGGAGAAGCAGACTTCCTGATGAGCAGGGAGCCCGAAGCAGGACTCAAAGCCAGGACCCTGAGATCATGACCTGAGCCAAAGGCAGAACTTAACCGACTGAGCCACCTAGGTGCCCCGATATTTGCTACACTTTATGACGATCTCTGAGTGTGCATGTGCATGCATGCATGTGCACACACACATATAGACCTAACTCTTAGTAGTATACTACAATAGATTCCATGATACACTACAAACGAAGTGGTTTATCGATAGATGTTGGGTGTCACGGACGGGAGATAGAAGAAAACAAAGGCTTCTCAGATGGGCCAGCTGACATCAGCTATGGCCTAGATGATTCAGAGTGCTTGGGATCAGCATGGGCCTGGGTGTGTAATGTGCTAAATTTCAGCCAGTGTTGCATCCCTAAACCTGGTGCACACCGAGAAGCCAGCATTTTGCTTTACATCCTGGGAGCAGGTCAGACAATGCTTCAGTGCAGGTAAAAGAAACCAATTTGACTTAGAACTAAATGCATCTTTATACAGTCCCTTAGTTGTTGATATTCTAGACCAAAAAATTACCCTTCCTCACCCCTCACTAGGCTAACTGGTTAGCACTGAGATAACAGACAGGGTGAAATTATTATTAAAAAAAAAAGAGATTATTTAGAAGAACAGATTGTGCTCCTTGGGGCCTTCAGATAATGAAATCTCTCTTTTACCTACTTTAATTCACCTTCTTTAGCTCACGGTACTTTTTTTCCCAAGTGAGTTCACATAGAAATACATCATCAAGATTAGGATTTAATTCAAATCAAAACAGAAATGATTAAAAGCAAAAGATAATTTCAAAAGTCTGCAAACAAATTAAGTATTATAGAATTCTGTGCAAGTCAGGCGCATGACATTCTAAATATCAGGAAAAACCCACAATGCATTGTGGAAGTAAGTTTGGATAGAGCAAGTCTAACTTCTTCATGGGGATGTAATATAAAGTCATATATTTCAATAGATGTCTTGAAGATTGTGTAACTATGTCCATAGAACTGTCTGCGACTCAAATTTAAAGAAAAGGACCCATGTTCATATGAATCTGTAGGTGCTGCAAGATTTCATTCTGGGTAGTGAAAGTTCCTTTATGTCTCTATTGTCAACAAAAGTTCTTGTGGTTTATTATATATCATCACAGAAATGCATCTTTTTCCAGATTGTTTTGTGTTCAAATAGAAATATTTCTCGCCCTCTAGGAATGACATGTTGTTTGGATTACTGAGCTCCAGAGAAGCCTCTGGACTTGGATAGAAGATTAAGATTTAGTAGGCAATATATTTGCCAGCCTTTTTGAAAATTGGAATGTCATTTTTGAACTTTATCAGAGCCTGTTGGATCCTTGAGGTGGACATCATAAAATTAATGAGCATATGATTATACATTGTTAGTTTGCCTCCTACGAAACTGGAAGGCTAGTGAACCAAATTATGAAAATACTATTGATCATAGATTTTTGTTTTGCTTAGTGGTATTATTTACATAGGTAATAATAAATATTTAACCTGCTGAATATTCATATTAAACTAACTAACTCACTCTCTCTCTCTCTCTCTGGCACACACACACACACACACACACTGGTTCTGTTTTGCCCTAGAATGAAAAATATGAGTACAAATACAGAATTTGATGTGCTTTTGTTACCATAGAAATGCTAACACGTCAAGAAACTTTACCTTGATTAAAGTTATTAGTGGCTCTAGGCAATGAAAAGGAAGCTGGGTTTGATTTTGTAAGTCAGGGGTCTTACTTTTTACAGCGTGCATCTATCTCCATGAGCACGCAGCTTCTGAATCCGTTGTATATAGACACTGGCTAAGATTTCTGTGTTAACAAGATCATTGATCTGTTTTCATGTGGAGCAATTAGCTTCATTCTGCTCAAAGGCCACAGACTGCACCTAGGATCATGATCACTTATCTTGCAAATGTTTGTCATGTGTCACAGGAAGAATCTGGAGACAAGAGGAGGCTGGGTCAGCACCATGGGAAAAATAACTCAAGGACACCCCCGCTGGTAGTAGGTCAGAGGACTTAAGAGTGTGAAAGCCAGGGGGATCTTAGAGATTGTCTCTTCCAGCCCTCTCAGAGACATCGTCTTTGAGAGTGAAGATAGCCTGTAATGGGTACTGCATAAAACGCAGAAGCGATCCTATGATACTTACATTATAGATCTAACGTCTGTAAGTCAAATATACTACTTGCCCCACGAATATGAAAGTTTGGTGGAGGATGATAACCTCAAGTTAGCTTAACTGTAGGAAAACTGGGGATGCATCTCAAGTGTCCTATTTTAGAGGGAACATTAAAACATATATATTACTCTATTTGTGATTTGATGGGTCTATGAGCGTAATATAAATCTATTTCTTGTAAAGCCATAATAACACAATCTGTGTGATTATTATGAATCATAATAGCAGCATAATATAAATCTTTTCCAATATCAGTGTTAAAATATAGATTCATAAAGTATCTGCGGCTTCATATTTTCAGTGAAGAAATCATTAGTAACAAGTAGAGTAATAAAATAAAACATCTTTTAGAAAATACATATGTAGTAAATGCTGAACAATCTTAATGATTTTTTTTTTCCCCTGCGTAGGCATCTCTGTATTTTGAACAATTTTATATGACTTCTCTCTTTTTCCCTGATAGCTATGGTGGTATCTGTAGTAGAACTAAATAAAATAAAAAAAATTCAGTTATGCCAAAATGTTGCACATAGCAAGGCCTACTCCAGGCAAAGTGGAGCTATGTATTACTTATTTCAAATGTCCTTATTAAACAACATCACGTGTTGTGTACATAATAGGTTTAGTATTGTGCAAGATGCAGAAAATCAGAGGTCAATTTGGTTAGTTCATGACCTCTAGGAATAAGCAAAATCTGTACATCTCACCCAATCTTTGAAAGAGTAATAAGAAGAGGGTAAAAGGCTTTAAGATAAAGTCTCTGTAGTGTGAATGGCACCTTTGAAAGAAATGAATGTGAAAGAACTTGCGAAAAGTGCCTTTGCAGATGTAATTAAGTTAAAGATCTTGAGATGAGATCCTCCTGCATTCCTTGGTGGGTCCTAAATCCAACAACAAGAGACACCAAGGATCTCAAGACCCTGAGATCAGGACCTGAGCCAAAACTAAGAGTTGGACGCTCGATCGACTGAGCCACCCAGACACCCCACATTTTCATTTTAATTGAGATTTTTGGCAAGCAAAAGCCTTTAAGCTTCAAAGGTGATGGACCCTCTAGAGTAGAATTTCAGAGTTTACACTGGGGTTCCATTTACGGTCCTCAGACATGGGGGTAGCTGGTGTTTTCACCTGCTGCTACGATCCTCCGTGCTGATCTGTCGCACTATGAGAACCATCTCCTCTAGGGCCCTCCCTAATTGCACGGATCATAATATGATAATAATAAAAGTAATGTATTATTACTTAGGGCACTCCTCGTACATACTAGATATTATTCTTAAACCTCATAATAACCTTATGAAGTAGTAGCTATTATTTTTAAAGATGAGGAGACTAAGGGATAGAAAAGTTAAGTAATTTTCTCAGTGCCAATAACTAGAGCGTGAAAGAGCCTTGCTCGTGGGGACTACTCTATGCTTCCTTGAATAACTTTTTTGAAAAAAAAAATTCCTCTGGTGTGATTTTTATCTTCTTCCTTTGCACTTGCTGTCTCTTTTCTAAAAATGCTCAAGTCTTTCTTTCCTTGAAACAAAATAAAAACCAACACCCCAGCCCTGAAAATTGCCACTCGTTATCATCACCCTTTGGTAACACTTTTTCAACAAATAATGGGCATCTAATATCTCCATAACTAATCGACTACCTATTAAGTTGAATTGGAAGAAATTGCTGACCATTGGCTGATTTTGATGACAAAATGGCAATTGGTCCAATTTGAGAGCCAGCCTTCTCTTTCCACTCCAAATGTACCCTCGCAAGATGCACTGGTAACACCCTAACTCCAACATGCAATAGTTCCCTCTCCGTCCTCTTCATATATACACAGTATTTAAAATTAATACTAGCAGGTAACACTGGTAAGGGCTTTCTGTGCAGTCAGGACCAGGTGAAGCATTTCAGTCCTTTGAGAAGAGATAAGTGCTTTTCCCCAATTAAAAGAAGATGGATTGGAAGCTTGGAGAGGTTGTGTAAGTTGCTCTCCTACCCAGCAAAGCTGGGGTGAAAAGTCAGTTTCATTTCACTATGAAACTCATGATGGCTACGACAGAAATCTTCCTAGCCTTTGACACAATTGAGCGCTCTCGGACACCCCTCCCACCCGTCTCCTGTCCCTCTGGTCACTGTTCACTTTCTCTTTCTGACTCATTTCTCTGCCTAACTTGTGGTGTCACTTTTTCCCAAGGTTTTGTCCTTAGCTCTTTCTGGTCTCGCTGTCTCTTCTCACATTTTTTTTTTTTTAACTGTACACACTTGTCCTTTGGATCCAATTATCACTCAGAAGGTGGTGACTTTCAAACCTCCACCTTGAATTTTCTCCTGAGATTCAGATGTAATTCATGGGAGGGCACTGTCTGGATCTTAGGCTCCTTCACTCATACAGACATCTGCTAATGCCCCAAACTCCTCCACGACTTTATTACAATTATTTCCTACCTTGACTGAAATACTACTGCTGAAAAATCACGCTGTGCATGCTGTGATTAATTCACAGAATTGTGTGACTTTCTTCCCCCTCTGTCACTTTTTCCTCTATTTCATCAAAACCAGTAATCATGAAGCTGGGTAACTGCTGGCTTTAAAAGAAGGCTCAACTCTACCCGCCTCTCCCTCTCCCCAGTTCGAGTGCTGCTGCCTGGGCTCCAGCAGGTACTACATGGACTTCTGCAGTAGTCCTTCCTGCCGCCACTGTGTCATGTTGGGTGACCTCCCCTGACCTGGGTGCCCTCCCTGGAGAGCCACTTGGGAGGCTGTTGGTGGGACATCCTGTACCTCGTCCCAGGCTGCTGGTTCTGCAGTGTTCTGTGGCTCCCAATATTGGTGCTGGCCATATTTGTTGATCAAAAACATGAACCCACGTGTTCTTTGTCAGTTGACAAAGCTCTTCAAATTGTGTAAAACATTTGTGTCTTTATCACAATATTTGGCGGAGGTAGAGGCATAAACAATCCATTTTACAGCTAAGGGAATAAAGGCTCAGGATGTCTGAGGGGTTTGCCTGGTTATGCAGTGAAGTGCAGAAAAGGGATGAAACCCGGACCTTCCTGATCTGTAGTCAGGGTCTCTCCTCACTGGAGCGCCAGCTCTGTCGAGAGAATCTGTGTGTGTCCGTGATCTACGCTCCGAGAAGCAGGGTCTATTAACGAAGTAACGAAGGCCACCTCACAGTGCCGCTGGTATTAACGGTTTATTTTTAATTTGGCATCACCCGGAGGTTTTAGCTCCTCCCACTACTCCCATCAGGCCCCTAAAGCCCTAGGGCATTCTGTAACCAGTGTCCCTCCCCTAGAGTTTAACCGCCATGATGAGCTCGAACGTCAGTTTCGTCTCTAGAAGCATCCCCGAGGATTAAGTGTGCCAATATTTACATTGATTAGTCGATGACGGAATTACATATCCATTTGGCATGACTGGGTAAAAACTTCATAAATATTATTTATAATAATATTAAACATGAAGTAAATAGAAAATGCAGAAAGTAAAAATACATTACAGTGTGCACATTTCTGACTATAAAAATGAGTAAGAAGTAATTTATCTTAATACGAAGAAGGCATCATAGACTTTGAGGTAGGACAGCATTGTGATTCTGTCCATTTAAAGAATGCATGACTTTGTACTTAAGTCTCCATGCCTGCCTTCCTTCATCATTAGAAGTAATCATGCTTTTGGTGAAAAATAACTTATTTTATCATTAGAACTGTCTCACAGGACTGTGGTAAGGACAATAAAATAATCAATTTAAAGCACGTAGCTTAGTTCATGGCCTACGCAAGATAAAACTATTACTATGTTCAGAGGAGAGTAAAAATAATGTGAAAAGTTTGGAAACTATGATGAACTAAAAATAACAGAAATGAAGACATTGAAAAATATGGCTAAATCTCAGAGATAACTTTCTGATCAGTAAAGCTGTCGGACAATGGAAATGCTTTTTCATAAAATAATGGGCAGCCAACAGCTGGAAAGGTTCAAGTAGGGTTGTGTTGTGTTTGTGGGGAGAGGCAAGCTGTAAATAAAATTCTTTTAATTAGGTGGAAAAATTAGCAAGATGACCTTTGAAATCCCTGTCAAATCTATTATTATTTGATCATAAAATTGCGATCCTCATTACCTGGCATAGCATTTAAGTCTGTTGCTCTGAGGTTGAATTTCGCAGCCTCTTAGAATCAGAACAAAAACCAGGTTTGACCAGGAGCTAGTGGAGGGCTCAGTGGAGTTGGGACAAGGACCCAGGAGAGTAACCAGAATGAAGGTCATAGGCCAGAAGGAAGTCCTTCGTTCCTTGGGGAGTGTTAAGGTTAAAATGGCTGAAAAGTGACTTTGCCCATTCTAATTTGCTTGGATGTTATATTAATTTAAGTATCTAATTATAGTTATATATTTATATTTAATTTAAGTATCTGGTTATATTTAATTTAAGTATCTAATTAGCAATGATCTTTGAGAAACCTCAGCTTTTAAAATACAATTGGCAGGTAAACATTGTCCCTAGATGCTATTTATTATCTCCCAGCTGAGGGAGAACTTGCTGCTTTAGCAGTTCGGTGATAATCATAAAATTTGAGAATGTCCTGGAACCTCTGGGGTCTGTCATTTAGATTTAGAGGGTGCAAGGGGATTCGGAGGCTGAGTTTTCTCATATCAAAGGTCAGTTCCCTTTGCGCTCATTTAAAAAAAAAAAAAGACCTGTTTGTGGGGTCCTGATTAGACCTGGTTCAAAGAAAGCCACCCAAGTCCATCAGGACTCCAATGAAGGCTCTTATTTAAGATCTGTAAAACTAGGATCCATCCAGAATATTCCTCATCTCATGAGAAGCAGGCTGTGGACCAGGTGACATGATTCGAAACATCCCCTCACCACTCTAAACATGCATACATTGAAAATGCTTTGTATATTGTCACAGCCCCTGAAGTCCTGCACATTAGAAATTTTTCTCTGTCGACAATACATTTTATGCAAATTTAAAATGTATATGAAACCTTGGGAGAAAGTGTGTGGTTATTCAGCATTCACACATATAAATCTGCTAATTCAAATTGCTTTCTTTCTCAACTAGCCTGACCCACAGATGGACATAAAGGACAGTTTTCTTTCTTCAGAAGTGGTAAGAAGGCAGGGGAAAGGAATATTTGTGCAACAGGAGGAAAACATTGGCTCATCACATAGCTAGGGAAGGGAGGAACAGAAAAGGCAGGTGTTGGGAGACTCTTCTCTTTGCCAGGCTTACCCCTTATTCCATTCCTTTATTCTACCAGACTAATAACGATCATCTGTATCCTTTCAATTTTCCCAAAGGCTGCCAAACTGGAATCAGAGAATTCTGGAATCAGCATATCTGTGTGAATTTGTTAGCAACAAAAGTCTATGGACAGTTCATTGTAGACTAACTTCAAATATCTGAAGACTGAAAGTGAGTACTGGGTATATTTATTGAATACCTACTATGCTTTTATGTGCTTGTCAAACAGGATATTTTGATGTGAGCTATTATAACAGTTCCTTTTTAAATTTTATTTTATTTTTAGTTATAGTAAAATATATGTAAGTAAAATCATAAAATTTATCATCTTAACCATATTTTTAAAGTTTTTATTTATTTATCTGAGAGAGAGAGATTAAGCAAGAGAGAGCACAAGCCAGTGGTGGGGCAGAGGGAGAGGGAGGAGCAGATTCCCCACTGAGTCGGGGGCTTGACACTGGACTCGATCCCAGGACCCTGGGATCATGACCTGAGCTGAAGGCAGATGCTTAACTGACTGAGCCACCCAGGCTCCCTATTATCTTAACCACGTTTAAGTGTATAGTTCAGTAGTGTTAAGTTGTTCACAGTGATGTACAACCAGCAACCTTTTCCATCTTCAAAATGAATATTCTATATGCATTAAACAATAACATCCCATTTTCCACTCCCCCCTCCAGCCCCTGGCCCCCACCATTCTACTTTCTGTCTTCATGAATTTGACTACTCTAGGTACCGCATATAAGTAGAATCATACAATATCTGTCTCCTCGTGTCTGACGTATTTCACTTAGCGTAAGGTTCTCAAGGTTCATCCACATAATGGCATGTGTGAATTTTTTTTTAAGGCTGAATAATATTTCATTATGTGTATATTTCAGATGTGGTTTACCATTCATTTGTTGATGAATGTTTAGATAGTTTTCACACTTTGCTATTGTGAATAATGCTTCTGTGAAGATGAGTGTGCATACAACTCTTTGAGACTCTGCTTTCAATTCTTTTGGGTATATACCCAGAAGGGGAATTCCTGGAGAAATTCTGTCTTGTCACAAGATCTGAAATGAGGGTGGGAGACATGCTGGTGCTTCCAGAAGGAAGCAAACAGGAGGGAGATATGGGCTGTGACCCAGGACTGTCTCAGGCTCAAGGTGGCATGAAAAAACCTCTTGGGCACGTTCATCAGAGGAGCTTACTAAAAATACCACTGGCAGGCAATCTCTGCAAGATGTCTCATTTAATTCAATCCCCACAGCAGCCCTAAGAGTTAGTGTATTATAGTCTCACGAGAGGGAGCACTGTGTGCATATGTGTGTGTGTGCGCGCGTGCGTGTGTGTGCGCGCGTGCGAGCGTGTGTGTGTTTGGGGAGTGATTAACTGGATCTTGAGTTACATCGCCTGGATTTCTATCCCAGACCTGCTACTTACCATCTGCGTGACCTTAGGAAAATTACTTAACTTCTGTGTGTCAGTGTTCTCATGGGGATAATTGTTTTGAATTGTATTCAGCTAATACATGTAAAGATTTTAGAACAGTGCCTGTACTCAGCAATCAATACTCGTTATAATTATGAACTTCCTTTCTTCCTTTTCTCTCTTCTTCCTTTTTTTCTGTCTCCCCCCTCCCTCCCTCTCCTTACTCCTTCCTTCCTTCCTTGCTTCCTTCCTGCCCTCCTGCCTTCCTACCCTCCTTACTTTTCATTTCCAACACAAATAAAGAACTTGAAGTTGAAATAATTGACAGAACCAGGATCTGAATCAAGCTGTTAAGGACTCCAGTGAAAAAGCTCTTTCCAGAATTTCATTGCTCCTTTTCCTTGTTAATAAATAGCGAATCTCACTTTGAAATCCAGATTATTGTGTGTGGACTTAATTAACTAACATTTGATTTAGTAAATGTTTACTGAGTATCTATTGTGTGTCAAACAAAGACTCTGCTCAGAATAGAGGATGCTGTTGTAGCCTAAGGAAGACGAGGTACTATATTAAATAATAGGATGTAGGAAAGAAAAGCACATCAAATAAGAATCCACTTTAGAAACAAGAGACTGGGAAGAGTGCAGAGCACCCTATCACTGGGGGAGCCTGAGAGAGATTTTCCATAGTTCTTAGCACTGCTTTTCCTTGTATCACAAAGACACCTCAGTGTATTTTGATCTGGTTTCCATCCCTACCACCTCCCCCCTGGATTCAACACCACTTCAATGTTTGGAAGAAAATAATTTGCACAATCATTGTTTCTGTTGTTTCTGTTGCTCTCATGGTGAGAGGTGATAAGTGGAGAACAGTAAGTAGGAAAACAGCTCCTTATTAAACTCTGCTCCTTCCCTTAACCCTTCCAAGGCATAACACTGCTTAATGAATCAACTAGCACTTACTGCACTAACTCAAGTGTCCCCCAGCCCAACCCTGGAAGCCCCCCCCCCACCTTTATTTGTATTTTCTTTACTAAACAAACAGCTAGCCAGCTTGAGATGTCTGTGTGATATGTAAATGATGCCCAGACCATTTTATATTCTGCTCAGCACTGGGAGAGCACTCTCCGGAGCTGTCATCTCTGCTGAAAGATATCAAACCTCAGATGTCAAGGAAGATTCTCAATTTAATTCGGAAAAGCCAGGTATTTTCTTCCTGGCTTTCCTGATTTACATCAGTTTGTTTTATATGTCTTCGATGATGTAAAGGCAGTTGCTGTAATTTTCACCTCCTGGAACCCGAGGTTAATTGGTCTCCAAGGACGGGAGCATTTGAAGATGTTGTTCGGAGTGTAGTTGGAGCTGTGGTGGCTCAGGTGCACAGGCACTAACGTAGCAGGAGTGGGCAAAGAGGGCTTGGTGGGGACACGCCTGGAAGAGGAGGGAATTATGGCTTCATCTCTCTTTCTACTGAAATGTGGGGGGGAGCTCCGCTGTAAGCATTCTTTAAATGCTAAGTTGGAAGAGGCCCCCACCTTGTGAAGAATGAAACCAGATCAGGGGTGTGGCCCCT
>NC_048231.1:94241134-94281392 GCF_002007445.2 Ailuropoda melanoleuca
TCTCAATTATTAGTTGTTGGTAACTGGTTCAGTTATAAAACACACACACGAAGGTAAGAAAAAAGAAAATTCTAAGAAAACACCGTATGGGGCAAAGAAACATGTCTTTGTCTGGATTCCTTTTCCACAACTCAGATCTGTGTGCTCTGGTCCAGAGCAAGCACACTTCGTAATCGCAAAGGCCTGGGTAAGGTTGAGTGAGAAGGGCTAGAAAGCCAAAAAAGGTGAGAGTGACCGGGGGTTGGAAGGAGGATAGATGGGCATTGACACCGAACATCATTCCTCCACAACTTTGCTTTAAACTTGCCGTTTCAATCGAGCCCGAATGCCTACAGATTATTGTAGGAATAAACTAAATAGCCCAAGAAAGTAAATTATTTCTAACCACCTATAGAGCCACTTAGATAAATCCTCAGGAGAAAACAAATACTGACCTGAAAGTAGGGTCAGTGATCACTTGTTGGATATGAACACCTTCACAGAATTCCCTTTATTAGAGCAGGTGTCCAGCAATAAACAGAATGCTTCTCTAGCAAGAGTTCAACGTGGTGTCAGGTCAGCTGTCCATTATCAATAAAATTATTTCTCCCTAAAGAGTATCCAGGGGTATCTTTAGGTTTCACTTGTCAGCTTGTGTCTTATTTTTCTCTCCTGCTCTGGCTGTCCTCATATCAAGCAGGAAATTTGAACTGCATCAGCCACGCGCTTTATCAGCGGGAAGAAAACTCTTTCATTAGAGGCAAAAATTCACTCTGCACAGAAACGCACATGCACACACTCATGCTTACATATAGGTTCCTCCAAGCGCGGCTGCCTTATGTAATTAAAGGTAATGTGTATCAAGCGTTAATTACAAAATTACTGTGCTCTTCCGAGTAGTGAACAATTATCAGGCAAGCAGCACAAATCTCATCATGCCACAACGCTGCCCTTCCTTTCCACGAGCTTCAACAATTTATTTGCAGGCCTTCAGTTGCCCATTAATTATGCATGCCTCTCTATACATTCACCACATGCCTGAATGATTAGGTATATGCCATATCATGAAGGTTATGCAAGTAAGGACTGGAAATTCAAAGATATGGGGTCCTAAGCTTTCCTCAGAGCTCCCCTTTCCCCCACACACCTCTATTAGTAAAGACAATATTGCAGCAAAAGGCCTGGGCTCCAGTCAGAATAGTCGCAGGGCCCAAGAACAAATAACTTTACTTCTCTAAGTGTTTTTATCATGGGTTATAAGGAACTGTCTATGCCATTCTGAGTGACATTCTGACAGCCTGAAAAAATTACTGGGAAGCTGATAGATATTAGAAGTCCTTCTCCACTGCGGAGGGACCTGAACCTGCAGTTTCAACCCCAAATAGCTCTATCTTCCCGGCCTATACCTAACTTTCAGGGCTGCTTCACAATGCACTACTAATAAATGAGTAATACGTTTGGCATATCTGATTAAGTGACTTCAAAGGAAACTATTATTTTAGTATTTAGGAAAGAATATATAATAGCAGAAATGGACAAATACTACTTATAAAAAAAGAAGAATATTTGAATTTTTAAATAGTTCCTGGAGATTTGTCATGACCTAAAGCTTATACATATTATTGATTTTTAGGGATTTACTGCAACCCATTTGGTGCACCGGGTTTCACATGTGCAAACCATCTCTGTAGGTAGGTATAAGGGGGTGAAGCTCAAAGCTGTTTTATGGATACACCTCTTCAATAGCTTTCAAACTTTAGCATGCGTTAGAATCAACTGGGAGGCTTGTTAAACCGCAACAGATCTTGATTCCACACCTCGACAGTTTCTGATTCCCTAGTTCTGGGGTGGAGCCAGAAATTTACATTTTTTAAAAGATGTTATTTATTTATTTGAGAGAGCAAGAGAGAGAGAGAGCAGGAGTGGGGGCGGGGCACAGAGGGAGAAGGAGAAGCAGGCTCCTCCCTGAGCAGGGAGCCTGCGTGGGGCTGGATCCCAGGACCTGAGCCGAAGGCAGGTGTTTAACTGATGGAGCCACCCAGGCGCCCCAGGAATTCACATTTTTTAACATGGTCCCTGGTGCTGCTGATGCTGCTGGTCCAGAGACCACACTTGGGAAAATCACTGCTGTAAACATAAGCTCCATTTATCAGGGGTAGAATCTGTTGTTTACGTCAGTACCATCATTGGTGCTCAATAAACAGGTAATAAATGAAAAGCACTGCCGAAAGCCATCAAAATCCTGCACACCTCTATTACAAAGAAATTTTAACAGACCACTTTAGAGGAGAAAATCATCTATCCTTTTAGGTAAAAAAGCATTCCAGTGGACTCAGATGTTTCCATTAAAGCAAAATACTGGTTCTCCTTTGTTAACAAAATGTATTGCTACTAGATTTTTTTTTATTATTACATTTTCAGCATTTTTATGAGTTTTGCCACCTTTGATTTTAGCTCTCTACCATTCATTTCAGCGAATCTCCTTTTCCTATTCCAACTGGGGGAGGGACATTCAGACTCATTGCAGAAATCACTAATGCCCATGTTCTTACTGTTTTCGCTCTTCTTTTCTTCTCATTAGAACCCCTGACTCCTGTTGCAGGAGTGTCCCAGGACACTACAAACAACTTATTCCAGGTAGTATGGAAAATACAAATGAGTTTACATCCCTGGAACGAGTTTCATCTGTGATTGGCAGAGGCTGCTGTAACTCTGTGCCAGGCACACATGAAGTCTTTATATGTACAACTTCATTTATATCTTATAATGAACTTTCAATGATGACTGTTATTTTGAAGCTCCTTTCTGTCTAATAAGAAAGGTGGTCATCCAGCCATTTATGGACATTGGGGAAAGTAGATATAGGAATGCTGGATTTGCTGTCTCAATCTGGTTATTTTACAGATGAGAATGCTGAAGTGATTTGTTTTTTCCATGATCATAAAACTGGGTGCCTGGGATGTTGGGGGAAGCCAAACATGATGTATATGCATTAGAAGAAGAATTGGTAAAAACCAGTGAGTTGAGCTGGATTTAGAATCTGTATCTGTTTCCTAACAGAGTCCTTTTGGTTTTCCCCCAATCGCTTCATCTGATTTGTTCAGAGTTGTGGTTTTTACTCATTGCCTACAGATGGAAGTCACACTCTTTAGAGGAAAGTCGGGTAATTCTGTAAAGATCATGGTGGAAATAGAGAAATGGGAGTGGGGACAAGCCCACGGTGATGGTTTGTCCTTACCCATGCCGCCCCAGGCCGAAGTGCAGCGGAGGCTGGAGCTCCCCGAGCCAGACCTGAAACCAGGCACATCAATTCAAGACACGCTCTCCAGCCAAATCACTGTACGTACTTGGTTTTACCTCTCCTCCTCTCCCTCCCCTGTCCTCTGGCCAAGCTGTGCTGTTGCTGAGGCTAGGACAAGCCTCTGGCTTAACAACGGGGTTGAGAGGGATTTAAAAAAGAACATCCTGGGAGGTGTATGTGAGGAAGGGATGATGTATTTTCTAGCAAGGGGAGGTGTGCTAGGCAAAATACTAAAGGTGACCTCCCCAAATGGCCATCCCTAGTTATTCCACCAGGTGCTAATCTAGACACCACTGTGAAGGGACTTTGCAGGTGGCATTAAGGTTTCAGAGCAAACACTTATGTATGTGTGTATGTACTTATTTTAGAATAAACCTGCTTTAGATGGTCAGGTTCAAAATGAGCAGATTCATGTGACCCTGAAAAGCAGAAAACTTTGCCTAGCTGAAGGGAGAAGAAAAGACAGAGAGAGTGGGGCTGTCTGAGTGGCTCAGTTGGTTAGGTGTCTGACTCTTGATTTCGGCCCAGGTCATGATCTCAGGGTTGTGGGATCAAGCCCAGTGCTGGGGTCACGCTCAGCGTGGAGTCCACTAGAGATTCTCTCTCCCTCTCCTTTTCCCCTCCCCCCACTTGCTCTTGGCTCTCTCCCTCTCTCAAATAATAAATAAATAACTCTTTTAAAAAAAGAAAAGACAGAGAGATGTGGCAGAAGGGGAAGTTGCGGAAGGAGAAAGAGGGCTACAAGCCAAGGAATGTAGTGGTTCTAGAAACTGAGAGTGACTGCCAGCCAACACTCAGCAAATAGACAGGAACCTTGTTCCTATAACTGGTAGGAACTGAACCGGGTTAATAACCTGAATGAGTGTGAATATGCACAATCTTCACAGAACCTCTCCGGAAGAACCCAACCGGTTGGCAACTTGATTTTGACCTCGTGAACCTGGGAGCAGAGAAACCAGCTTAGCCAACTGAACTTCTGACCAACAGAAATATGAGATAATCTAAGAGTTACTATGTGTGTGATGGTCAGTGCCTGCGGCATGGACAGCTCAAACAGATGGAATGAGTGTGACGGAGGACAGCGTCAGGCCCATTTTCTCCCACAGCTCATGTAGACCCTCCACAGCCCTCGTTGCTGAGCACGGTCAAGACAGGGGAAGAACCACATTTTGTCCATCAGAATATCTCTGACATCTGGTTCAGTCTTAGGCCCCTGGTACTAATGTGATAGATTTATCAACTACAAATTAAGATAGCATTTAATTTTTGCTACGGGACATATATTAACACTTAACGTTACTAAACATAAATTCGCAAACTAAATTTCACAGCATCCTCTCTGTGGTAGGTATTATTACACACATGAGGAAACCGAGGCAGGGACAGTTACTCACCCATTCAGTTTCCATAGCTAGTAAGTGGCAGCGGCAAGGTTTGGGTCCACACAGGCTAGCGGCCCCACCCACGGTCAAACCCCTATGCTCTGCTGCTATTTGCTAAGTGCATACAGAGACACTGATGAGCACTGGAGATTTCTGGCATTGGCCATGCTAAAGTTTCCCCACCCTTTTGCAGTTACTCATCAGTGGCCAGCCATGCAATGCATCCAAAATGTAGCTCTGGAATCTGCTACAAATGTTAATCAAACATTGTATACTGTCACTGGGAAGAGGTGTCTCTGAATTGTTAACTTCTGGATGATTTTAACTCTCTCTGAAGTGCTCCGAAGTCATCTTTTCCTATTCTCCCTGTGGTCTCTCCCACAGAGAGGGTTTCAAAAGTGTCAGTTGGCACAAGAGGGGGTTGGGAAACCTGCACTTACTTTGTAGTGCCCTGATGAGAGGGCGATGATGCATTCAGTGATGGAAATGAACCAACTCAAAGATAATTGGGAAATTAATGCTGCTTGCAACTGGGTAATACATTTGAGGTATATTTTCTTGTCCCAAAGTGTTTTTATTTTTCTGCCCTCAGAGCGGCTTCTGTGTCATCACTTCTTAGGAGGAAGTGTTTGTAAAGGTCAGAAAACAAAAACAAAAGCACAGGGAGGAGGTAAAGTTTCCTGGGAAGAATTACTGATATATATTATTCAAAGGCCTCATGCAGTATCAGGAAGAATTTAAGACAGAAGAAAGAAGAAAATAAGTGTATTTTTGTGTTCTTTTTCTACCTGAGTACTTGTAGGGGTTTTTCTCTTCCTACTTTTAATTTTAAAAGATATCAAGCCTGTGTCAGGAGAAGGCATTGCTTTTTACTAATTTTGTCTCAAGTAGGGTTTCAAGTATGTTCTGCTTAGTTGGTCCTTTTTCAGACTGAGGAAGTTTCCAGTTACGGCTTTCATGACTGCTTCATCGAATTATTCTCTTTCATTTTAGGAAGAATTTTTCTAAACATGAGGTTCAACCTGTTTTCCTTATTACTCTTATGTGAAGAGGCATTTATATTTTACTAATTAATCTATGCAAGTTTTTGTGTATTGTCTGAGATACTTGTGGTGAATCAAACTGGATCTGTGATTTTTATTTTTAATCCATGGGTAGTAGCATGTCAGTCTGTATCTTCAGGTCTGTGTGCCTGACCTTTCCAAAACAGATTTCATGGTTTCTCTTATTTCCCAACATTTCTTTGCCTGTTCTGTTCACTTGGTTTCTCAAAAATGAAATTTATCCTTGATTCCTGTCTTCCCTTCATATCTCACATCAAACCCTCAGAAGATCCTTGTTTTATTAGAAAAACATGCCCCAGAATCCACTCACTTTTCTTGTCTTGACCAAAGGTGCTTCCTGCTACAGGACCCACCCTGCGGACAGGGATGAAAAGGTGAGCGGAAGTACAGAGACTTCTATACTGACATCAGCATGTTGCCAACATTGTCCTTGGGACCTGGAGGCTGAACTGAAGGGAACATGATTCCACTGCTTCCTCACAGACTCAAAATGAAGCAATTGCCCATCTTGCCTCTGCTAACTCCTTCATTCCCTTTCTTTGTTCTATTCTCCCTCTTTTCTCTCTCCTAGCTTCCCATTTTCTCTATGCACTTTGAATTTGCCCCACCTTTATGTTGTCTTTTAGTTTATTCCTTGCATTTTTATAAAACAATATCTAAGTCACATAATTTTAGATTATTCTGACTATTCAGAGCCAATGCTCAGAAGTCTAAATAACTACATTCTCCTGTGCATGGTACAAGAAGCCCATGTCTGGCAGGTAAATTGCTTCTTTTACATTTATTGCTTCCAAAAATATTTTCCCTAAACTTAGGTAGAAGAAGTGAAGAAGGACCCCTCAGTGAGCAGTAGACTGTTAAACACAGACTCCCCTACTGACATTTTCTTTTCCTTTTCTTGGGGTAGGATACGACACAGGTATGAGAAGTAACCATTGCCAAAGTGAACTAATGAGCATATTAATATTTATAAGGTGATCATTAAAGCATTAACTCTAATTTGAATGATAATGCTGTGGGCAGACTTGCCACCGTACTCATTTCCAAGCTCAGACTCGATCCCTGCAAAACACATTGCCCAAGCCAACTCCCTCGTCAACAGAACATGATGAACAAAGAAGGTTGCTAATCATTGCTGGAGCATGATCTTGAATTGATTGCACTGTGGGAAGACAGTCTTGCTTTTATATATTGCCATTGTTTGCTTAATACCTAGGACATTAAAGAGAGACAGCAAGGAAGAGAGAGAGCGAATATTAGAGAAATATACACTGCACTTTCACTATAACATGCTTACTGGAAATCCTCATCTCACAAAATGGTTCAAATAATGAAAAAAAGTGAGGCTTTGATGACATAAAGCAATTCATTGTAGAAGTACATGACAGAAGAGTTAAAATAACTTGAAGTGTTATTTAATTATTGGTTCACTTAAGTTATGTATTACAATAATAGCTGTTGCATGTGGCATCGTTATTTTAAATTACTAGTGGTATAAACACATTTTTATGGGCCCATAAAAAAGTAAATTCCTTGTACCAGGGGTTATTAAAACTAGTACTATCCTGTACTTCTTATATATTTTTGAACTGCATTGGAAAACAATTGCAATTGAGTATATTTATTCAAAGTAATATTTCCAATTTTTTGTGGTATTTGATAATAAACTCTTGCTTGGCCGGTTATTTTGCTAAGAATACTGTGCATCGGAGATCCAAGTTTACTGCCTTCAGTGCATATTGTTCATCATTAAAATCAAGATGGTGATTTCTCACTTGCTGTTGTGAAAATTAAATGCTTACAAATACATAAAGTGTCTAACAGTGCTTGGAACATAAAGGTTACTAACCAATCTTGCCCATCACCATCATGATCGTTATTACAACTGTTAGTAGTCATTCTATATTAATGTTTATTCCATACCCCAACTCTTGATGTTTTCTTTACGTTGGCTGCACCTACATTTCGCTCAAAGCGACTTGAAAACAGAAATCATCTAGTCTGCCGTTGTACCTGGCACCCAGGACTGTCCTCAGCACACTGAACATGGTCAATTTAATTTAGCTCATCAGACATTCATATTAGATTTGACCATGGCGTGTTTGAAAGAAAGCCCAAGCTTCCTATGGCAGCCCCAAGCTACACAGCGTCTTCCCTTCTGTTTTGCTGATATGATCTGCAGATGAAAGTCAGAAGCATGGATAAAGCCACTTTGGTAGTGACCTTGCTCACCTCTTTTATCCCCCTTCTGACTTAACCTTTCTCTCGCTCTATCTCACAGCTCCGTGCTCTGTTACTGACCCTTTCTTTTCTCTGTTCCTCTTCCTAGGCTGCAATAATTTCTGGAAATGTGCTGATATTCATAATTTCTAAATTAAATTGAGCTTTACTCTACCTCAGCGATTGTAATAATAACAAAATGGCAGAAAGAGTTTCTTTTCATCACCCTTTCCCTTCAGGGTCTAGGAAATGATGAGGTATCATAGAAATACAGACAGATATCCACAAGAATATTAATTTAAGCTGTGTGAATGTTGTGCAGTGTGGGTGTTACGATGATGGCAATAATAATGTCTATTAATTATTGATCATTTGCCAGGCATTTTGAGATATATAAGGCATATTATCTAGTTCATTTTCATAATAACACCTTGTAAGATGGATATTATTATTCAGTTCAGAAAGGTTAAATCACTTGCCCAAAGTTATATGACTAATTAGGAGGCAGAGTTGGGATTTAGAGCACAAGTCGCTTTAATTTCAAAGTTCAATTTCCTCCTACTCTGCTGTGTTGCACATCTATTTTGGGTTGTTATTTGTTTTAATACTTTTACACTTTTGTATGTCTTTAATTTTATAACTTCAATTGTACTTCTGATCACATACTGATTCTAATTTTTTATTTTATTTTAAATTAAGGCTTTATATTTTTACAGCAGTTTAAGTAAGGTTCACAGCAAAATTGAGGAGAAGGTACAGAGATTTCTCAAATACCTCCCACCCCCACACATGCACAGCCTGCCCCACCACCAGAGCGGGAGGCATATCTGTTACCACTGAGGAATTCACAGCAACAAAGTCCACAGTTCATATTAACTTCGCTTTATTTTGAAATTCAGAGGATTCAGTTGTGATATTCTTCTCTATCGCTATCTACCTATCTATCTATCCATCTATGATCACCATCTATCATCATTTATCTACAATTTCCTTTATGTTGTTGTAGAAAAATGAATGTCCTCCCTCATTTCCTCAATGACTCTTTCTGACTCCTCCACCCTGAGTACTTCAGCTCTTTCCTGGATGTTTTCACTTAGGTTTGATTGTTCTTTTCAAATTCAACAGTGGCTGAAAAATCTTCAGTCCACATCTTAGGCTCCAAACTCCATTCCATGCTTTCTGGAAGGTACCTCCAGCCAGCTATCTCCTATTCAACACACATTATTTCTCCCCTTTCCTAAATCAGGTAATACCACTCCTCCCAGTAACTTTTGAGTCATCTTGCCCTTTCTTCCCCGGAAGCACTATTTGATCTGCCACCAAACCTGGATAATTTTGCTTTTATTTGCTACTTTTCCTAAAGGTTTATTTATTTATTTGAAAGACAGAGAGAGAGAATACAGGGGGGAAAGGCAGAAGGAGAGGGAGAGAGAAACCCAAGCTGACTCCACCTGAGCAAAGAGCATGTCTAGTCTATCTCCTCCTCTTAATTTCCACAATTGTTTACCTAACTCGGGATCTTATCAAAATTTGGAAAAATCCTTTTAACAGCCTTCCAACTGATATCTCTGCCCTCTTCTTCCCATGCCACAGATAGTATTTACTCCTTCTCTGCTCACCTCTATCTCCAACTTCTTGTTCCCATTTTATCCCCTGACCTTCTCTTGATCCCCGCATCTCCTTACTCTTTCTATGCTGTATTTTGCTTGGAAGATATTTGGCCCTTTTAAACTCAAATTTTTCTTTCCTGTGTGATGTTCATCTTTTTTCTACGTCTGTTGAAATTGTCAGCCATTCTTCAACATTTGTGTCAAATATTGCCTCAGTAAATTATTTACTGACCTGCCAAGTAGAATTCAAATTTCTCTCCACCGTGATTCTGCCGTAATTTGCACATAGATTCCAACATTACAGCAACGTTTTGTTACCATTTGATTTGCAAACTTAGAATGTAAGTCTAAAATAAGGAAAGTCTTCTCATTTTCTTTTCCAAGAAGATAAACACAGGTTGAATCACATACTCGATACTCAGTAATTGCCAGTAACTTAAAGTACTGACCCCGGGAATCAATCATCTTGTACATAATATTTTACAGTACAGCACATCTCTATAGTGACATTTACTCACTGCCCACTCTCGCTCCCTTCCTACTCCAGTGCACACACAGGAGAAATCACAGGCTTTACGTGCATTTCAATTCCACCTGCATAATTTAACAGCTAGTGATGTTGGGACAAATTATTAACTCCCTGGAGTGATGATGTCTTCACCCAATAGCTGGAATTTGGTTGTTCTCAGGATTAATGAGATGACTTATGTGACCTGTCTTAAAGGACATGACATGTATGTCATGCTATGGAATCACACCTTTCCTTCCTTTTGGCCTCCCCTATTCATTCAAAATCCAGTTCCATACCACTATTAAATATTGATGTTTTCCTAGCTTCCTCCCAGTCAGAAATTCTGATTTTCTGTCTTTATTTTCTAGTGTTTTATATTTGAAATTTGATTCTGGTCCCCTAAAAGGCATATTCCATGAATAATCTTAAATTTTTTTTCTTTTTTTTTAAAGGATTATTTATTTATTTGAGAGAGAGACAAAGAGAGTGAGCACAAGTGGGGGGAGGGGCAGAGGAAGAGGGAGAAAGAGAATCTCAAGTAGACTCCCAGCTGAGCATGGAGCCTGACATGGGGCTCAGTCTCACAATCCTGAGATCATGACCTGAGCTGAAACCAAGAGCCGGAAGCTTAGTTGACTGACCCACCCAGGCATCCCATCGTTTTCATGCTTGATCAGTGTTACTGGAAGATGATATCATGTGCTGGCTTCCTCTGCGAAGAGCAGAAGCCAGTCAGCACACAAGGCCTCAGTCTCCATTTTCCCTGCAACATATCCCCTACCCTAACCCCCAAAGTTCTTACTTTGATGCTGGGACTCAGTTTAGAGAAATAGAGAAGGAAGCAATAGACTGAGGAAAATCATGTTATTTAAATATTTTATCCCATTAGCAACATGTATTGAGCACCTATTTCTAGAAAATGAATTGAAAACAGATATTTTTCTCTTTAATTATTTTTAAAAATACATTTGTTTCATTCTGAAATATTTATAGCATTCCTAAATTCAAACAGAAAATCAGGCTTGCATGTACCCAGTATACTTAGAATAAGTGAATACACCCTCAAAATAATAGTGATAAACAATTTTTGCTTATCCACTTACACTGGTTGAAGTAATAAACTTCCAATTATAAGAGCAGTATGTTCTGGGGATCTATGTTCAACATGGTAACTATACTTAATAATAGTGTACTTTATACCTGAAAGTTGCTAAGAGAGCAGATCTTAAATGTTCTCACCAAATCAACAATAACAGCAAAATGTAATTATATGAGGTGATGGAGGTGTCAACCTTATTGTAATCATTTTGCAAAATATATATGTATCAAATAATCACACTGCATACTTTAAACTTATACAGTGTTGTATGTCAATTATATCTCAAGCTGAAAAAAATTTTAAAATAAAGCACAAGTAAGAATAACAAAAGAAAAAAATCTGAGACAAGTATCAGAGTAAGTTATTTGTATTAAAAATGTGTAAGTTTGAAAGCAATGTGTAAGTCTGAAGGAAAAGCCAAATAATAGATTAGAATATAGTGGACCACTGTGATTTCTGACTTAACTAGAAGATAAATTCCTAAGTTTTATCTTTCTTGATGATAGCTATAGTTTATTAAGTGCTCAGCAGGTATTTTAATTCACTTCCTCATTTCATCCTAATAAAAACCTAATAAAAATCCTATGTGGTGGGTGCTATCATTATCCTCCTTTTATGGAGAAGGCATAGTCAGATGTAAATAACTCGCCCAAGGTCACAGAGGTATTAAGTGATGATGCAGGACCTTGAGCTCAGGTTGACCTCACAGGCCATGCACACAGCAGCACTGCGCTCTTTTCACTCTGACTTACATTTGAGTCTCCCTGAGAGTGCTTAGTAGGCGTCTGACCTTCCTATCCATACCTCACTCATCCTATTTTTATGCAGTAAGAGGCAATTTAAAAACAAAAAACAGATGGTAGTAAGTGCCAAATGTCTAAACTGGCTCCACTATCAAAGTGAAGCCAACGAGAGCTTCACAGAATGAATCTTGAAACAATGTTGGAGATGATGGCTATGCTCTCGTTTATTCCATCATCTGATTCATAATGCAGTAGAAATGTCACCACGGACCGTGGAGGCTGAAAGGGCTGTGGATATCATATAGTCCAGCCCCTTAATTTTATAGAAGAGGAAATTGAGGCCCACAAAGGTTAAATGACTTAGCTAAATGACTTCCAATGAACAATGGCAAGAAAAATTACGATTGCAAACATGTAGTATTTCAGGTTTATGATGGGTTTTTGTGGGCTTGCTTGGGAATATAGCTATTGTTTATATCACTGCTTTTGCAGGAAAGTATGTGGTAAGAAGTTCAAAATACCCACTACAATCTCATGCACTAAGGGAATGAAATAAAAGCCGAGGAGTTGAGTCCGGATTGAAAGACTATGCACAAAAGAAACAGGCAGGTTCAGGAATGGATGTTTACAGTGAATGACTAATGTGCCATAGCTAGCGGTAAGCACGCTGTTTTTTCCAACGACTAAGTGAAGTTAAAAAAAAAAAAAAAGCCTGAACTTGACAAAATTCTTGGGAAAACAATACACCAGAACAAAAAATATATTTTTCAAAGATGGAGTTCCTATGCATATCCTAGACTTCTTGCAACAAGAGAGAGTGTAAATCAAAATTAATTTATTTACTCATATCTAAAGTAAACTTACAATGAGTGTTTACCAGGTACAAGGTACACATGTATTTAGATGTACATTATATCATATACTCCATTTCGATCTGTGAGTTTTCGTTATAGTAGCCTATTAATTTGAAACCTCACTTATAATTTCATCTCTGTTTTCCCTTAAACAAGTTTATTTTTAGCTAAGGAACAAGGAAATTAATTGTTCAAGCACTGGCTCCTCTTAGGACTTACAGCATTAATGGGAGGAAGGAGAGAACCGCAGGAGCACAAAACCAGCAGAGCACACCCAGGAGTGTAGGCCGCTGTGGCGTGTGCTCCCAGTCCAAAAAAGGATGTGCGTGGCCCAAAGGAGACTGCGCCCTGACCTCTTCTCCTGCAAAGCCTCAAGCTGGAAATGCTCTGGTACTGCCTTTGCAGGATTGGTGATGGCTCCTTCGCCTGTCTCCCCTGCTGCAGGTAATGTCTCCCCCATGCAATTACCTTCTTTTGTCTTCTCAGAGTTCAAGATAAATTATTTCCACCTCTTTGCAGGGGGCATTTGAAGCAGAAGTTATTTTTAGGGAGAAATAAAGTTTTTTCATGTAAGATGCAGAAGTGGTTGCTCCGCAGGCGGCGGAGAGAAAATGAAAGGCACTTCAAGTCTTTTTAAAAGGCAGATTCTGATGTTTAGTTTGAGATCAAAGAGGAACTCAGGAAAGGAGGGGAAATAGAGGGTAGACCAGAATATACAGCACCGAAGCCTTTGAAGGCAGTGCCATTACATTCCTGATCTTTGAACTTGGCAACTTATTTCACGAAGATGAGTTGAATCCCTTGCAATTGTGCAGCTAATAACCAGGTAGCTGGAGTGCTATGTACCAACATTCGGAACAAGAAAGAGGCTATGTTCCTGAAAGTGATTAACAAAGACACACTTTTGCTTACACCTGTAAACACACTGAAACAGATAAAACACATTCTGGTATGGATGGAGTCAAAAGTCATGACTTTTGGGGGGAATATCTTGCAAGTTCTCCCAGTCCCCTTTGTGCCTTCTTGGTATAGGATTATATTAAACGCTCAGCTCTGGACTCCATTTACTTGGATTTGACTTCTGGTATCTCTACTTCTTAGCTGTGAAAGCTTAGGCAACTTATTTAACGTCTCTGTCCTGAAATTTACTCATGGATTAAAAAAAAAAAAAGGTTAATAGGATTAGGGCTGGTTTTGAAAGGTGATTGTAGGGATAAATGAGATCCGTGGCTGCCATATTGTAAGGTCTCAATAAATATCAGGTATTATTATTCATTACATGCTGCAGCAAGATGATTTTCTTTTTAAATGACTTTAATTTTCAAGTGTTACAGATAAAACTGTTTAACACTTATTACCCAAACATACTCAGCTGAACGTACAGTTTAAACTGTAATTCCATACTCCATTACTTACAGGTGGTGGTTTATATCTAACAGAGATCCTGGTTTCTAAGAGTGTTGACACCATGGACGCCTCCTTACTGAGAGGAAATTAATTCCTCCTCTCTCTGTGCTTCTCTAATTTGAAGTGGGGAGGAGAAAAACAGAGAAGTTTTGGCACAGAGGCAGGTTACGTGTGGGCTCTTCCTTATTCGCCATCAGTCAGTGAGATCACTGTAGTTTCTCAGCACCTGGTATTGATCTCAATTACATCCCGATTGTTTCCTAAATTTATCCTACCTGAAGCGATAGAGACTGGAAATCCATCACATTTTATAGCTCGACTATGGAGACACCCACAAGATACAATTTCAAAGCAATGTGCACGATGTCAGGTATTCCGTAGTGCAATTTTAGTCCACGGGAAAAGAAATGACTGTGAGAACAACACATATTTTAATCCCTCCCATCTCCGGTTTCACCTTTGTGTTTGGTCCAAACGTATTTATCATCTGCTATTATGTTAATGTGTGGTTTTTCTTCTATATTTTCTCTTTAAGTGGCTCTGCCCACACAATAGATACTGATGAGATTCTTAAAAATTGTCAAATATTTAAAGGAAAAGGAAGGATTTGGGACTCTGATATTAACCAAGTGGTAAGAGGAAAAAATGACTTTTTCATTGTGTCTTTAAGTACCTGAACCAATTTTGATTGAAACCTATAATTTTGGGGTGATGGTATGATTTATCCAATTTGTGTGTAATGTGTTAAAGATGGACACTAGGACTTTGATCTGGATGCAAGTTTCAACTAGATATATCATTATAGTATAGTGCTTTGAAAAGTCTCAAAATACATACATTCAAATAATATTGCCTATAAAATAATCCTCTTAGATATTCTATGATGAATATTGAACCATGCCTTTAAGTTTTATACTGGATAAATGTTTTTATGAACGATGTGAAAATTATTATATTCAAGCAAATCTTAATTTGACTAAAATTTGTTCTTAGATTCTCTACTTCTGTAGCTTACATTTGACTTTGGTTATATTCATAAATCACATTCAGTCTCAGCAGATGAAGATTTTCTACCATTGTTGATACACAAAATAATGTGCTGTAGCATTTGAAAGCAATTCCAAGAGAGGCAGTCCAGTAATTTTTTGGTCAGTGGTGACATTACTGAAATAACGGAATAGCTCTTGAAGGTGACTGTTGTGTTAAAGGGGGGAAAGTCACTTGGGCATATACATTTGGGAAGAGTTGTTAAAAATATCAGTGTCAGTGCACCTAGACCTCTCCAGCTCCCTTTAAAACATAATAATCCGTTTCTAAAATGGGACAGACCTCTGAGTTACTTTTCTAACAAAAAGTAAAATCATTATTGGGCAGGCACTAAATTGCTACTGAAAACGGTACTTCCACTAATAGTTCAAGACGTGGAAAAAAATTTTTTGTTGTTGTTGTTGTTTTGAGTTTTTAGTGCCAAACAGACAAAATGTTTGCTGAAGGCCAAAATTTCAAGGACATTATCTTGGCACTACATCAGGGAAGGAGAGACACTACTTCTTATAGGACAGCAAATTGGAGTTTCCAAACTTATGTTCTCCCACCTTCAACCCTAATTGCACCTTGTACAAACTTCTGTTTTGTCACTTATCTCAAGGTATTTAAATTATGTGTTTATATTTCTGCCTATCCCCATTGACCTGGGGTCTTTCAGAACATGGATGATACGGTGGCCTTGGCAGGATCTTACACAATGCCAAGCCCATAGTAGATCCTTCACAGATATTTGACAAATGAATGAAAAAATGGTTCACTGAAAGCAAACTATGTGAGCCAATTTATGTTTACTTTTAAAGAGAGGAATGTAATAAAGACATATCACAGAAGGAATATGGAAAACAGAATTCTAGTATTTTCTTTGTTGTAAATTCATAGTTACTACGTTCTTTGAAATTAAATGACCCACTCTGTGATAAGAAGTGGCCTGTTCTTGAGGTGACGTAAGTTGCCCTCTAGCTCACAGGAACTTTGAGAGAGAAACTGAAATAAGATGTATGAACACCTTGAGTGGTTCTGATCCCAGTTATGACATGTTAAGAGCTTCGAAGTCATCACTCTTATCCTTAAAATAAGTAAAATTAAATAAAATGAAAAGCAATGGCTTCTCTTATTCTTTCAGAGAACTGAGTTCCCAGGATAAGACACCACCGCACAACCTGGAGAGACAAGTGAATGCAGAGAGTCAAAGTCAAGAACTGCTTCCCTGGAGCAGAAGCCGCTGGAGCCATAAACTGGTGGGAACACTGAAACGGCAATTTTGACAAGTTGCTGGGAGCTGAGTGTGGACTCCCAGTGAGGTAAGAAACCTCAAGCAGAGAGCCGAAGTCTTGGGGCGCTCACCAGTTTCATGGGTTTGCCTCTAGGGACTCCACTAGGTTCTAATAGTGACGATCCCAGTAATCTCCCCTCCTTGAAGTGGTATAGGAGTGGAAAAGAAATAATTGTAAAATGCACCCTAAGTGCTTCTCCATCAGAAAGGCTGACTTTCAGGGGGAAAAGACTTAAAGCCTTATCCCAGCTGGGAAGGGTACTGTTCCCACTCCGACTCCTCTAGCATTCCTGCCTCACCGCAGAAAGAGCTCTGCCACTGGAGAAACACGTGGGACAAGTCTGAGACAGAGGCCCACTGAAAACTGAAATTTCATCCTAACAGAACAGAAATGCTCCGCCCTCTCACACATTGCTGTCAAACAAACGAGGCTCAAGTCTGGTCAGTGGGCACTACAGTAAGATGCAGACTGTCTCTGAGGAGGAGTCCTGAGGGAAACCCAGAGTCAAGGGGAGAGAAAGAAGACACTAGAGGAATTTGAAACTTCTGACGTTTCCAGGTACAGCCATCATTCAACACAGCCCTATTCTTAGCCAGACTGACTTAGATCCTTACCCCAAAGGTCTATTTACCTTGGTTCTTATTACTCGATATAAAATGACCAGCTTTCAACGAAAAAATTACAAATAATGCTGGAAGGAGAGGAAAAAAAAATATACTCTCAAGAGATAAAATAAATCTCAGAACCGACTCAGGACATAGGTATCAGAATTATCAGAAAATTTAAAATAACTATGATTGGTATCTTAAGGGCTATACTGGGAAAAAGTATGTAACAAGAAGAGATTTGTAATATAAGCAGAGAAATGGAAACTCTCAGAATCAAAAAGAAATGCTTCAAATAAAACATACTGTAACAGAGAATGTCTTCAGTGGGTGCACCAGTAAACTCAGTATAAGCAAGGAAAGAATCAGCGAGCTTAAAAATATATAAATGGACATGTCCCACTTGAAATACAAAGAGAAAAATAAGAAGAAAAAACAGAATAGGATATCCAAAAACTGTGGGGCACATTTCAAAAGGTGTAACATATGTTTAGTTAAAATCCAGAAGGATAAGAAAAAAAAAAACAGAGGAGAAAAAATTATTTAAAGTAGTAATAGCTGATTAATGACAGATATCAAGCAACAGTTTCAGGAAGCTCAGAGCACACCAAGCAAGCTAGTACTGACAGCTACACCTGGGAATCATATTCAAACTGTAGAAAACCAAAGACAAAGAGAATATATTGAGAGAAGCAGAAACAATAACAAACACCAATATGTAAATATATACAGTGAGATTATCTGTCCAAAGTTAAAGAGAGAAAAAAAGACTTGTCTGAAAAACAAAATCCGAGGGAATTCATCACCAGCAGACCTGTCCTACAAGAAGCGTTAAAAGACATTTTTCAGGGACAAGGAGATAGAGGCAGAAACTTAGATGTATGAAAGAAAGCATCAAAGAGGGATAACTGGTGTAAATTAAAACCGACATATTTTTTTTATTCTTAATTGATGTAAAGAATAACCATTTGAACTAATAATAGCAACAATATATTGGGTGATGAGAATATTTGGATAAGTGAAATGAATGACAGTGATATCGTAAGGAATAGGAGGGAAAAATCAGGAATATTTTGTTATAGGGTACCTGCACTAGTCTAGAAGGGGCATAGCATTACTTCAAAGTAGAGATATATCCTATCCAATAATGTTATCCAATAACATTAAATAATTTGAAGTGTTTGGGTTGAAAACCTTTTTCTGGATGACCACACCTTGGCTTACTAGCCTTATATAACCAGGTGAACCCTCAATCCATTCTATCAGTGTCCCCTTTAGTTAGGTGGGATAATATCACTTTCCTTACATTAATTACTCTCATATACATATTAGGGGTTGTATAGATATTAGGGGTCTCTTATGCCTATAAAATAGACATCATATGAATTTTTTGCTCACTTGTTTTAATCGATACAATTTTTATTTATTTTTTTTAAAGATTCTGTTTATTTGACAGAGAGTGCAACAAGGCAGAGCGGCAGGCAGAGGGAGAGGGAAAAGCAGGCTCACCTGCTGAGCAAGGAGCCCAATATGGGGCTTGATCCCAGGACCTGGGCTCATGACCTGAGCCGAAGGCAGACGCTTAACCGCTATGCCACCCAGGCGCCCCTCAATTTTTATCCTTCTATTATAAACATGTTAAAAATAATTTTCAGATGTGTATTATAACAAAATATAAAGCAGGCACGATTTAGCTAAAAATCACAATTCACACGAGAAGAGAGAAGATAAAGAATGAAGAAGATGGGAATAACCTGCATTGGGTTAGACATCATTTGCTATCTCAATTTTCATTCCCCAGGTCTCTGAGGTTCATGCCACTCTACACAGAAAAGGATTTTTTTTTTTTTTAATGGCTTGGGGGAAGGTAGCAGGAATACACTATAAGGATTGCTTACTTGAAATCCAGGGGCTAATAAAATTGAATTATTCCCACCTGCTTAATAAAAGGTCCTATCCCTTCAACAATTCTTTATTAAGTACCTACTAGGTATCAAAGTTTGGAGACACCACCAGACTAAATCGGTAAATATTTGCCTACACGGAGCTTACATTTTACTAGGAGAGGGGAGACAATAAACGAGTAAACTAAAAAGTACATACTCAAATGGTGCCATAAAGGAGAATTAAGCAGGATAATGAAGTAGAAAGACAGGTTTTAAAACAGGATAGTCAGAAAGGCATTTGCTCCATGTTCTCCACTTGAAAGGAGAGCTGAGGGCGAGGGAAGTAGCCACACCCGGGTAGAAGTAATCGGGTAGCTGGAACAGGGAGTTCAGAGGTCCCTGGTAAGCACCAGCTCGCTGTGTCTGAGCAAGAGCAAGAGGGCCAGTGAGGCTGCAGAAGAGTGAGCAGCAGGGCAGATTTATTTAAAGTGAAATAAACGGAGTTTCCAGGACAGGATCGTATGCATGCATCTTTTAAATCATGGTAGGTTATTTATTCCTATGGAGATGGGAAGTCACTGGGGATGTGAGCAAAAGGGTGTTGTAACATGACTTTTAATTCTTGCTGCTGTGTGGAGTGTAGGCTGTGGGGAGGAGGACTAGCAACCTCATTAGAGGGTTATTGCAACTTGGGCGGGGCATAATGGCTATTTGGGCTACATTGCTAGTATTGGAGGAAGTAGCGAGTGGTTCTGTAGGATGTATTTTGAAGGTGAGGGCAGCAGCGTTTGCTGATGGGTAAGACACGGGATATATATATAAAAAAAGAAGTCAAGAATCACTCAGGGATTTTGCATATGTATTGAAGTGTATTTGAATATATATGACTTTTTTACATACCAGTAAATCTGAACATTTAATCTAATACATCAGTGATAACTACACGGAAGACTGTACATCATGGGAGATCGCAGATCACTTAACTCTTGGGGAAATGGAATGCATCTGTGGTATCCACCACTGCAGCTCCACATCTTAGAGTGTTGCCCAGGATATAGTGAGCGTTATAGAAACTGGTTAAAAAATTAATGGAAATCAGTGATAGGAGAAGAATATTCTTAATGCCTGGGTTGAACAGCACATACCTTTCAAATTAAAAGGGGTGGTTTGAGGTTTGTAGACATTCTGTGAGAAACAATTTACTAATGAGTAGCCCCCCCCATCTCTAGATAATTACCATGCATTTATTAAGGTAGGGGAAGAGTGTAGTTTGCTCACTGTTTTCAACTGCTAGTGATTTAAATAAATGTGATACCAGAACATGCTATATGTGTGAAATAAGCATGAGTTAATTTTAGTTTACAATTTTGGTTTTGGAGTCTTTGCTTTCTTCAGTGGGCTTAAACTAGCATAATTAACATGACATTAACTTTTCATCAGCAGAGACTTCAGTTTTATATTATTCTGACCCTAGCCTTCAAATCCCACAACACGTTCCAACTGCCTTTTTTATTAACAATGACCCTTGGGTCTCTCTGTCATCTCTCAAGCTACCCATCTTCTCTCACTCCATTCATTCAGCTTCCCATCTCCCTTTTCTATGTGTTTTTCACTCCCCTTAACATATATGTCTAGTTTTCTTTTACAGTTTCCTTTTTTGTTCCTCAAATTTTTATCCAGTTTTCCCAATATGTAATTTTACTTACACTAAGTTGTCAAACCCTTACCTGGCTCAATTGTTAGGACCCACCAATTTCATCCTACAAATAACTCAAGATGGAGGTAGATGGGATGTATATGCATTTTCTAAATTTTTTTGTCTCTCTCAATGCAAGCATTATTGCTTTTATATTGCTGTTTCATATGAAATTGAGTTACTAATTCTAAGAACACAAAGAGAAAGATTCATTCTGTCCTTATAGCTCAGGGTAATGGAGGCATGACAACCATGAGAATGAGCTGGGCAGAGTTCTGACCTCAGGGAGTGTAAGTGACAGAAGGCTGCGGCATTAGTAAGTTGTGTGATGGCTTTCTTCTACAGACCAGGGTCCACAGTAGGACAGGCAATCACTGGCTTTGATACCCCCTCGCCCACATCAAGTAAAAGAGAATAGGTGGAAGCACTTAACCACCAGAAACCAGGAGACCATAGCTGCCTGGCAAAACAGGAGGGTAGCCAGGGAGTTTGACCTGCATGGAGTGGTAGAGATATTTCAGTGATCACGGCATCTTTAGGGATAAGACAGACAGGCAGGGAATCACGGAGAGTGCTGCTTAATATTTATAAAACAAATATACAAACAAACAAAAATCAAGAGTGGAACAGCAGTACGGTAAGTCTGGTCACCCCAATTAAAAAAAATAAAACTCTCCCTTCTTCATCCTCAGATCCATATTCAGATCCAGAATCCACTGCCAGAGGAGGTAGCTGGGTCTTTAGGAGGAAGACCTTCCACAACCATAGCAAGTGAGGACTCTCCCAGTTTTGCTATGAATTCCCCACAACCATTTACTCAGTGGAGAAAGGGTAATAACCAGATATCTGGGGTGTTTTGTTGACTACTGGTTTCAAAATCTGGTAACAAGATTTGGGACTTGGAGCCCCAAAGTATCATCATGAACCCCCTTCTATTAAAGTGGGGTCCTACGAATACATGACTAAAGTCCACTGACAGTTAAGCCCAGTATGTCCACCCATCAGTGGTCTTTTCTCCAGTCTCCGACAATATAATTGGAACTGATATACTTGGCATTTGGTGAAGCCACCATCTTGGTTCTCTATTCTATCAGATAAGCATTTTTGGAATGGACAGGCCAAGTGGAACATAATACCCCTCAGCTCCCAACTCTCACCCAGCCAAGACAGTAAATTAACAACAACAACAATAACAACAACAACAACAACAACTATATTGTATCCATGGAAGATAGCCACCCCAAACACACAAACAATGCAGGGGTGTTAGTTCCTATTATATCTTCATTTGGTCTACACAGAAACTGAATGAATCCTGGAGAATAACTGTAAGCTACTGCAGACTTAACCAAGCACAAGGCCTGATCAAGCTGCTTTGCCAGATGCAGTATCATTACTAGAGAAGATTAAAGAGGCCTCAGATACAGTATGTGGCCACTGAATTGGTGAACATCCAAAGATACCCAGTCTCATAGAGTGATAAAATGGCCTTATAATGGCTCAGCTGAAACACTAACTCAAAAGCAACATTTTGATAGAATAGGTGTCATTCTTCAGGATGCAGTTTATATATCAAATCCAAGATTTCCACATGGGACAATGTTCTCAACAGGATCCATGGACCATGAGGTGGAAGCAGGAGTAGCCAACTAACCATGACTCCACATTATGCTCTGAGGGATTTTGTGCAACTTGGAATTCTGCAGGATTGAAGGTCCTGGCCTCCAAAAGGGGTACACTCATACTGTGTTTGTCTCCTTGGGCTGCCATAACAAAATACCAGGTACTGGGTGGCTTACACAACAGAAATCTATTTTCTTACAGCTCTGGGTGGCTTACACAACAGAAATCTATTTTCTTACAGCTCTCCTTGGGCTGCCATAACAAAATACCAGGTACTGGGTGGCTTACACAACAGAAATCTATTTTCTTACAGCTCTGGAGGGTAGAAGTCTGAGATCAAAGTGCCATCAGGATTGGTTTCTGTTGAAAAGTCTCTTCTTGGCTTATAGGCAGCTGCCTTCTTGTATCCTCACATGATCTTTCTTTGTGTATATACGGGGAGACATAGCTATCTCTCTGGTGTCTCTTCCTCTTCTTAAAAAAGATGTCAGTCCTATTAGATCAGGGTCCCACCTTAAGACCTCATTTAACTTTGATTATGTCCTTACAGTCCCTAACATCCAAATACAGTCACACTGGAGGTTAAAGTTTCAACTGATGAATTTGGGGAGAGCACAATTCCTTCCATAACACCTGTCATAAGAGACATCAAAGTTCTAACTGAACTACAAATTATGGTTGTTCCCAGGGCACTTTAGACTCATTGTGTCCAGACACTTACAGGCAAGAAGGAGTCACCCAACTGATTTGAGTGATTGATCCCAATCAACAAGAGGAGGAAAGACTTTTAATCAATGTCAGAGTTTAGAATACGAGTTAAACCCTGGTAATCTACGTGGCTCCTACAATGTGCCCTGGCCCCATGATGACTACAAACAGACCCCAGATGAAAAAGGGGGTGCTTATGAGCACCCTCACTCGAGAAGCAAAATATCAGAAGTTACACCTGTGTGTAAAATGTAGAATCCTCCGGGGCGCCTGGGTGGCACAGCGGTTAAGCGTCTGCCTTCAGCTCAAGGCGTGATCACGGCAGNATCAACAAGAGGAGGAAAGACTTTTAATCAATGTCAGAGTTTAGAATACGAGTTAAACCCTGGTAATCTACGTGGCTCCTACAATGTGCCCTGGCCCCATGATGACTACAAACAGACCCCAGATGAAAAAGGGGGTGCTTATGAGCACCCTCACTCGAGAAGCAAAATATCAGAAGTTACACCTGTGTGTAAAATGTAGAATCCTCAAATATATAAGAATGTGCGTTGCAACATGATTTTTGGTGGTAAGGAGTTGGAAACAATTTGGGTTACATCCTTGCTAAGAGAAGAGAGAGGACAAATGTGTTGGGTGTACACCATGGAGCAGNTGTTCCCTCTCTCGCTGGCTGTCTCTATCTCTGTCAAATAAATAAATAAAATCTTTAAAAAAAAATGTAGAATCCTCAAATATATATGAATGTGCGTTGCAACATGATTTTTGGTGGTAAGGAGTTGGAAACAATTTGGGTTACAACCTTGCTAAGAGAAGAGAGAGGATAAATGTGTTGGGTGTACACCATGGAGCAATATGTGACACCTAGAAACATCAGAGGACTATGTAAACACAAAGTAAATTGGATAGACCTTAAAAATATAAGGTTTATTGAAAAAAGCAAAGAAACAAGTAAGATAGTCAATATAATAGTGATTTAATAGTAAACAGTACTAGTGAAAACTAAAGACATTTGCCCACAGAAGACAATGCACATTTTGGAAGAACACAAATACACAGACACACAGACACAGATACACACAAGACATTAGTATGGTGGCCCGTTGTGTTTGTGAGGTTGGGAGGGAAACAAGTGTGTGTTTAGGGATAAAAGGAAGAAAGAAAGACGTGAGCAACTGGAAAACTGAAACAACATTCATGCCTACTGACTACACTCCAGCAATCACATCTTTATGTATCCAACACCCCCATCTACTCCAGTAAGTGCTGCTTCTAAAGCATCCTTTATTCCAGCACTTGCAACATTTAAGTTCATGGTGGATTGAGCTGCCTGGCAGTGCTAGACATCCCAACATATTTTCCAGATGAAAAACTGGATTTAGGCAATGACTGTCTACATCCTGCTTCACCAACTGCTTATCACCCACTTCACACGCTTTCATACAGACTGTTGACCTGTCACTTGGCTTTGGTTTTGTGCTCACAACTCTTTCATTCCCTCATTCTTTCCCAGTTGCTTTTCCAATTTTGTCTATTGTACAGAATGTATAATTTGTATGTAAGGCCAAAAGAAACATGCCATTTTTTAAAGAGCTTTCTGATAGTGTCCGCCAGTCACTTGTTACCATATAGTTTATAACAAGGAATTAAGCTATAAATGTTGATAATAAAAATAACACATTAAACTAATGCTGCTATTCTGAAACTAATATCACAAAAGCATTACACCAGGTTATGAATTTCATCAAACTATATACATCCTAGCCTCCATGGTAAACACTGCATAGGACCCAGAGATTTTACGTTAGGATTCCATCATCAGGGTATGAGGAGCTTTTGTCACCAAGTATGACCTAGGGACGCCATTTAAGCATCAGTCAGTTAAACAAAATGGGACCTCTACAAGACTGCATCCTTAAGATAAGCCACCAACTTCAATACTCAATTGTTAGCTAGTTTACATTGCCCTGACAGGCTTAACTAGACCACGTTCTCTCTCCTTTTTTTTTTTTCCCCAATGAACATAAGAATTCTCATTCTACTCTGAATCAAAGGTTTTCATTTGATACATTTAATAATAAAGGGCACTCAAGGAATCACATGACTTGGACCAGCTTAGTAGGAGAAATAGAGAGAGTCCAAGTGAATAAAGCCAAAGGCTATATTAGTAGGAAAAATAAAAACAGGAAAAAAATAATAACCTGACAGGAAATACTACCTCCAAATTAAATATGTTAACCAGGAGCCTCAAACAGTTCTTTCTCCTAAGCTCAAGCAACTTTTCAGTAAGGTGAATTTAACTGTACTCAGTGTTTTCTAACAAAAACAAAAAGCTAATTTGGATTTGGTGATATAAAAATTCAGGGTTATGTGAAAATCTCAAAGGAGTTGACCCCTTTTTCTCCTGAGATTATTACTTTTTTAAACTAGATTTCTACTGGACCCAATCTGCCAAAGTTGCCCATTTTTTACAGGGTCTTTATGATATTCAGTCTACAAGGAAGTTAATTCAATAGTTAGAAAATAATGAAAAGGAATTTTTCCTCATCTTCATTTGAAATGGCTTCACAGCAGACAGAACAGCATGGGATGATGAACAATGGGTTAGCCATCAGGGACTTTTCCTTGTGAATTCAACTTTGCCTGAAAATAACAATATGTGAACTTGGGCAAGCTCCAGCTCCCTGAGCCTCAGTTCCCACATCTAGGTAATCATGTTGGACTAGGTAAGAGGCTCTTAACCTGAGATCCACAGACCCCCAAGTTACCTTCCCATAGACAGGCTGCGGAGGTGGGGAGGAGAATATGGTCTCAGGCAAACAACTAGAACTATTGGATTTTAATGAACTTCCAGCTGAAATTGAACATTTCTTTCAGTATTGAATATAAACAATAAACCAAAGAGGTATTAGCAGTACTTTTGATTTGATCAACAATAGAAATCACAGACTTTTTCACATTAAGATAGTATAGATCTTTCAAAACTTCATGTAAGTTCATCCCTATTTCAAAAGTTCAATGGTTATCAGACCTACTGGTATACCTTGTCATTTATGTATTAGTAAAGATAAATTATAACTTATTTCAATATATTTTTAATAATTCCACATATTTTATGTTATGCATTTATAAACATTCTTCTGTAAAGATGTCCATAAACTTCATACTGCAAAAAGAGACCCATGGTAGAGGAGGTAGGAAATCCTTAGGCGAGATGGTGAAAACAGTCCCTTTGACCTCTAGCATCTCATGGCATTTTAAGTCCCATAAAGGAATACTTTGTTTCTCCAAAGATTGAGAGGAAACAACTAGAAATAGTTAGTGTTCTGTATTTTACAGATTTCCTACGTGAGCTCCACAGGGTCAGATGACTAATCCTTCCCCTAATCCAGTCCTCTTTTCTGCTCTTTTTACCAGTAGAGTATACATAAGAATCGACAGTTAATGAAAATCAATTTGTAGTCATCATGCGAATGGCTCAGATAAAGACACACCTACATCCAAATCAAGTCTCTCCTATAAACCTTTAATCAAAGAGAGTGTTTGTTGTCTTCCCACCACACCAATCATTTGAAGAACAGACAAAGGGGTGGCATCTTTGCACTTACCACACCAGAGTCAGGAGAACTCTTCCCTTGACCCCAGAAAGCAAAAGATAAGATCAGGTATATATTGCACCTTAACAGAGTCAAAGAGGTTATTTTTGTCTTGACGGTTAATTTTGAAGCACAATGACCATGCCCACTGGTAATACAGCCAAATAACAATCATTAAGTGTTCTTGTATTGAGTACTTGCTATGCACTTGGAAGTTCCAAGTATTTTGCCTCTACTGACTCATGAAATCCTCACAGTAGACCTATGAGGTGAGTACAGTGCTGAACCTTACTTTGCTATAAAGAAAACTGAGCTAAAGGGTCATTAGATGAATTATTCAAGTTCACAAAGGAGCAAGCAGCAGAATTGGAGGCTGAACTCAGGTCTTCCACTCTGGGCCTGTGATTCTAACTCACCGAGCCCATGGCCTCACCAATCAGACTGGCTGCCCCTACCTTCCTGGAGTGAAGACAAAGGGGTGAGAAGAGTGGAAATGCAGTTCTTCAAATCCATCCAAGTTATTTTAAATGTTTCTACCATTGCTTTTGGTGGGAATGGCTGAAGCATAGGCTGAGGGTTTTTCTCTTCAACATGAATAAAAAAGATGACCCTCACAGATGTGAATATAAAACACAAACATATAAAACTCCTAGAATAGACACAGCAGAGAACCTAGATGACCTTGGGTGTGGTGATGCCTTTTTAGATACAGCACCAAAGACACGATCCATAGAAGAAATAGTTGATAAGGTAGACTTCATTAAAATTAATACCTCTGCTTTGCTAAAGCCAATGTCAAGAGAATTAGCCAACAGATTGGGAGAAAATAATTGCAAAAGACATCTGATAAAGGCTTGTTATCCAAAGTATATAAAGAACTCAAAAACTCAACAATAAGAAAGCAAACAATCCAAATAAAAAATGAGTGAAGGACCTTAATAGATACCTCCCCAAAGAAGATATACAGATGGCAAATAAACATATGAAAAGATGTTCTACATCATATGTTATCAGGGAAATGCTAATTAAAACAACAACTAGATACAACTACACACTTATTAGAATGGTCCAAATCCAGAACTTTGGCAACATCAAATGTTATCGAGGATGTGGAGCCACAGGAATTCTCATTCATTGCTGGTGGGAATGCAAAATGGTACAATCACTTTGGAAGGCAGTTTGGCTGTTTCTTACTAAATTAAACATACTCGTACCAAGTGATCCAGCAACAATGCTCCTTGTTAGGAATTTACCTAAAGGAGATGAAAACTTGTGTCCACACAAAAACCCGCACAGAGATATTAAGCAGCTTTATTCATAATTGCCAAACCTTGGAAGCAACCAAGATGCCCTTTAGTAGGTGAATAGATAAACTATGGTATGTCCAGAGAATTGAACATTATCCAGTGTTAAGAAGAAATGAATCACAAAAGACATAGAGGAATCTTACATGCAGTATTACTAAGTGAAAGAAGCCAATGTGAAAAGGCTACTTACTGTATGATTCCAACTCTGACATTCTAGAAAAAGCAAAACTAAGGAGAGAGTAAAAAGATCAGTGACTGGCAGATGTGTGTATGGGGAGAGATGAATAGGTGGAGCACAGAGGAATTTTAGGGCAGGGAAAATACTCTGTATGATTCTACGATGATGGATATATGTCATTATACATTTGTCCAAGCCCATAGAATGTGCAACACCAAGAGTAAACCCTAAGGTAAAGCTATGGACTTTGGTGATAATGATGTGTCAGTGTAGGTTCATTCCTGGGGTGGGGGCATAAAACATTATTCTGGTGGTGATGTTGATAACTGGGGAGGCTATGCATTTGTGAAGGCAGGGAGTATATGGGAAATCTGTACCTTCCTCTCTAGGTTTTGTTGTAAACTGAAAACTGCTAAAAAAAATAGTCTTAAAAAAACAAAACAGAAATACTAACCCTCCCTTCTCACTCCACACAATTAGAAAGAATTTTCTATAGCAGGATACCCAAGGAATTCTATCACTCAGTACTTTCAGCATAAAGCAGACATCTGGAATCATTATGATATTTTTAGACAATGGTACTTATTTTGCCAATATTGGCATTATCTGTATTATTAGTTTAAAAAAATTATAAGTATAGAGTTGTCATTAAGCACATATTGGTTGGGGTCAAATGAATAAGGAACAGAAAACTGAGGATGAATCCTCACTTACGCAGTATCTCTGAGCCTCAGTGTCTTTATTTGTTAAAGGAGTATGTTGATGCCTACTTCAGGGCATTTTTTACAATGATTTGGCCAAATAAAGTGTATTCACTGATTAGCAGACTGGATATTAACAAAACTGTGATGTGGCATTATTATCATTATTAGATTCCATAATGACCTTGGGAGAGAATTAGTTGGGGGTTTTTATTTTTGTTTTTACTTTTGCCCTTCCTTTTTTTTATGAGACGAGAAGCACTCTAAGTCATTTCTGTTTATTTACACTAGCCAACTAACCAAGAGACAGACTTTGCTGCATCAACGCAACCCATGGAATACTAATTTAATTCAAGTAACAAGTTAGAATGGATACTATACTTTTTAGTGAAATGGTGCTATGTCCTGAGAAGGGTGGAAGACAAAATATCCAATATCTAAGGGGGACAGTTAGAATAGTAACATACATTTTTGTAATATGACTTGTCTGGTAGAGAAGATGGATGGCCAATTGTCAGCTCCTTTCCTAACACCTAAGCCTGCTCCTTCTTCAGCCGGAATCCATCATCAGTGAATAGTCTCATCATTTTCAACTAATGGGCTAAGAATGAAAAGGAGCATATTTTCAAGGCTTTCTAACTGTTAAGATACAAACACTGAGATCACAGGGATTAAAATGGCTGCATTTGCAAGAATGGTTTATCTGATGGATTAAACGGACCGGGAGATGTCAGTCTAGAAAACGAAGCTACCCATTCTTGCAAGGCAGGCTCTTGGCAACCTGCCTTCTCTCTGTTTTGCTCTGAGTTGCTAATGCTTTCTGCTTACTCTCTACTCTCTGCTAACTATCTGAGAAAAGCCTAGCCTTTCCTCTAAACCCAGAGCAGAGTTCTGACCTTCAAAGTCGAAAACACTTTTTAAAAAGCAGCAAATAACAACATGTAACAACCCACTTTCTCATTTGGACCAGTTAAAGTGGTTTTAAAATTCTATAATCATTTTCACCACAGCCAAAGCAGATTTTTAAAACAGATATAAATTAAGCAACATATTTATGAGTAATAGGAGCTAGACACTTCAGGGGCTGTAAGACCTCTAGAAAACAAAATTTTATGTAAGAAACGTGGAATATTGCTGAAGAGCAAGGAAAAAAAAAAGAAAGAAACAGGTACTCCAAAACGGAATCATGTCACATTTCTAGGATCAATACAGGCATATTGACCTTTTCGCCATAAATGTAATTTTGAGTAAATCCATGTGAATATTTCAAAATAGAGATCATTCTGAAAACAAACAAAGAGACAACAAAAGGAAACCCTAAAGCATCTGATGAAGAGACGTGTGAGTGAGTGGCTTCCATGCCATGCATGCTGTGGGGCCATGTGTGTGCTCAAAAGCGCGTGGTACCATGTCTGCCGCAGACAGATTGCAACAGTCTGACTCTGAGGGCGCTTACATCAGGGCCATCATTTCTGATGTAGATTGGTAATTGCCCAGCATGCTGTCTTGAATTCTGTCTCAAGCTGTTTATATTCCTTTTTACTAATTCCATCCAATGTTTTCATATCTTCAATAGCATTAACAGTGGAAAGGCAGTTAGAATACCAAAGTATATTTTGAGTTATTAAATTGATTAATATCTTCATTATTTCCTAACAATTATTAAGTCTAGAGAGAATAAAACACATAAATCAGGGACTGGAACATGTTCTCGTGCCTCCAGTGGAAGGGTCACAGTTGATCTCATCCTCAAGTAAGTTTTGTGGGTTATGGCGATTCTATTTTAGGTTACCTCGCGTATGCATTCAATTATTCAATAAACAAACGTTTGTTAATGTGTTCTGTGAACCAGACATTGGAGACTAGAGGCACAAAAATGCAATAGGCATGATCTCTCTTCTCAGACCTTTCAATATTCTGGGGAAATGCCCAAGCAAAACAGCAAGTAGAATTCACTGTGACAAGTTCTAGAGAGAGATACATAAGAATGACTCTGGAACAAAGCATTTTATCTGATACAGTATTCATCAGTCACTGACTATCTTGTAATCTTTGGTCAAAACTAAGGGAGCCTGATATGTTATCAATAGTATAACTTGGGTGTTTTATCACTGCAGCTTTAGAAAGGACATGTGAATTTCTTCTACTTGTAAGGACTTCCTCATCCTATCCCCTCCATCCCTGTTTCTTCACTTGGTCACTCCGGACCCCCAATTTTCTGTACAAATGTCACCTCTTTTGTGACTCTTCTCCTGATTACACCCTAAAGACTTGGTAGCTGTCCTTTGTCATCTATTTCAATGCACAAACTCCTCTCATAATGATTACCTTAGGGTAGTGGTTCTCATAAAGTGTCCTTAGACCAGCTCTAGTGTCAGTATCAAGTGAGGACTTGCTAGAAATTTAAATCACTGGGCCCTCCCTAGATTTACTGAATTAGAATCTCTGGGGGTTGGGTTCAGCAGTCTGCGGTTTTATAAACCGTAAGGTGGTTCTGATGCAAATTAGAGTTTGAAAAATACTACATTTCAAGTTTGTATGTGTGTCTTGCCATTAAATTGTAAAGTACTTGAAAACAGAAAGGATGTCTTTCTACCCTGAAAAATGTAGCACTGAACACAATGCCTATCACCTAGTAGGTGACAAATGAATAATTTGGGGAAAATAAATTATTAAAAAGCCAATAGGGAGGCTCCATTTTTTTTTAAGATTAGTATTCTATTTCTCCAGGATCCTCATCTGATATGCATATGTTCCAAGGAGATTTTATTTGAAGGAAAAGAAATATAACCCATCAGCAAGCCTGAACACCTAACAGGGTATGAGGCACCATGTTTACTGAACAGTTGGTGAGTCAATTAGGAAATCAGACCCTGGTTCTATTACTTTCCTAAGGGAAAATTAAGTAATCTCTTGAGTTTTTATTTTTCTTATCTGTAAAACATGGGGATAACAAACAAATCACAGGGTATCCATGGACATAAGATAAACACATGTAAATAAGTCCAATATTATACATTAGATATCACAGAGTTCTGGTTACTCTGGGTAGCCTCGATTCTCTACTGGAGAAGAGAAGCGAATCTCTATTTTCCATTTTAGGCTTCTTTAACCAGGATTTCAGGAGATATAACTTACCAGCTTCTTTGAATGGGGAGAACAGATAGGATAAACTTCTGAACTAAGACAGTGTAGTTGTTAGAGTGCAGTTCTGGGAAAAACAGAATGAGGGAGTGCAACAGATCCCACACCTCCCAGAATTATAGATAATGTGACTGTGTTCAGATGAATGGAATATACAGAATAGTGTCTGGTGTAAAACCCTGAATACTGCACACTCAGAGAGATGGATACCCACAATTGTTTAAAGGGAGGGCAAGATTTGTTCGTGTGTGTATGTGTGTGTGAAATCTGTATTTCTATTTCTCTATTTTAAAGCTAGTTCGTAGGAGAATAGCCTTTCTATCAATTGGTGAATTAACGTAAAATTGGCAATAAAATAAAAGCTGTGGTGCCTTGTCATTATTGAGTATATATTGTGTATTAGCTACTGAACTACACACACCTCACTTTAGGTCTGCCTACATTCGTGGGACTCCATACAAAATAAAAATGAGGGCCACTTTGTGCAAAAACTAAGGAAAAGTCACCAGTGAAAGTACTAAAAAAATTCTCTTTCTTTCATAGTCTCTCAACTCATCATGGTGCTTTGCTTTTTAATTTGCTACTTAATGGAAAATTAGTCCTCATTTCTCAAACTAAGTGCTTCCTGTTCCCAAATGTGCAAGACTAACTTCTTACACTTTTTCCCTCCAACACTTCTTGATTAGCTGTGTAGATATGAAGTTTTGAAATTAAAAAAATAGTAAAAAGTACATAAAATGACATAAAAATAAATAGTAAAGGAAAATTAAACTTTTAAGTTATTTGCGTGAATTTTGCCACTCATCTTCATATAGTGCCAGTTCTAGTGCAAATATAAGAGCATTTGACTTGTATGCAAAATCACTGAAATTCCACAACTTGTGTTTTGTAGCTTGCCTATGCACATGTCCTTTGCTCATGTCCTAACAGCAGAAATGTGGCAAAACACTATCTCCACTGTTTTATTTCACTTGTTGTGACGTGTGGATTTTATCAACACTTCATACTTATCTTACTGATGACTAGTCAAATATTGAAAGGAATAAGAATTATGTGTTGCCCTATCTTTCCCTCCCCTATATCATCAATTTCGGTGTAAGTGACACTAGTAAAACAAGCTATGATAGAGCTCTTTGGTTGGTTAGAGCACTTCCTTGTTTTATAATTACACTTTGATTCTAATGCAAAGTGTAGCTTTTGAGGGTTGTTCACTGCTCACAGGCACTCAGTGTGGATGAAACACAGTTACCTGGTACTCACTTTGAGTCCTGCTAGATTCCCGTGCATCATAAGTCCACCACAGTTCTGTGTTCGTAGGGCCTTGAAAATGCTATATGTGGTTGGGTGGCAAGGAACAGCACACACAGATATTGTGTGTGTTTTCTCTGTTCACATGTATGCCCCATTGCCCCACTGGCTTCACTTGCAAAACACAGGTTCAAAAATAAAAGGGACAAGAATTTCAATATGGCAGCAACAGGATATTAAACCAAGTGTGGGACCCTTTTGAGAACTGTGCCCTGAGCCCCAGGTCCCATGCCAATGAAGCCATCCTTGTCCCTTCTCTCATGTTATCATGAGGTTGTATACCTATGCCAGCCTATGAGGCAAGTGTAGCTACCATTCCCACCGCGTAGACTGGGACACTGAGGTGCAGTTGGTTTAAGTCATGGTGTGCGGATTCAATTTCAAACAGCTGGGCTGTCTGTTTTTAACCTATTTTTTAACCATTATTTGCCACATTCATGGCACATTTTTGAGCATTTACAATTTACGCATCAGGTATTGATCTAAAGGCTTTATGGGCATTAAGTCATTAAATCTTCACAACAATCCTATTAGATGTTAGGCTTTTCTCCAACTTATAAATTGATAACCTGAAGTTCAAATAGCATAGACGTATTGTCAGAAGTTATCCAGCTTATAAGTAGTGGAGCTAGATTCAAATCCATGCAGTCAGATCCAAATCCTTTTCTTATCAGCAATTTAATACTGCTTCTACAAGACTGTTTACAGCAAGCAGATATGCAGGCATTCAATAAAATTATTTCATTCAATAAAATAGGTATTCAATAAAATTATTTGTTTCCTACTCATTAAATTTATTCACTGAAAATATATGCTTTCTTATATAAGCTTTCTAAGTAAAAGAAAAGTTAAGACTGAGGAATGGCAGGGTATATCTTATGTGTAAGATACTGCCAGGGGATAGCTGGATCATTGACATGGATCTGTTCTTAGCTCTTGGCTAGAGTCATAGTAGTTTGTGGGTCCTGGTAGAAAAATAACAAGCATCCACTAGTTACTTACTTCGTACAGAACAAGTCCTGCTTCTGCACTCACTCGAAGCCCTATCTTCTTAAGTGGTATATCACACCGTAGAGCTAGAAGTCTCGGTCTGCTTGCGTCGCTGTAAGAAATTACCATAGACTGGGTGGCTAAAACAACAGAAATCTATTTCTACAGTCTGGAGGTTAGGAAGTCTCAGATCAGGATGCCAGCACAGTCAGGTTCTGGTCAGGACCCTCTTCCTGGCTTGTACATGTCTGTCTTCTTCTTGTTTTGTCACATAGCAACATGGGGGAGGGGAGAAAGAGAGAGAGCAAGGGAGAGACAGCAATTTCTTTCCTTACAAGGGCAGTAATTCTAATATTAAGGCTCCATGCACATGCCCTAATTACCTCTCAAAAGCTCTATGCCCAAATATGATCACATTGGGGATTAGAGTTTTGATATATGAATTTTTTGCGGGGGGGCATAAACATGCGGTTCATAGCAGAGTTCTTTCATAAGAAAAAAAAAAACGAAAAACTATGCAACTCCCCCTAGTATAGCCTGGCTAGTTCATTATACATTGGGGTCTGTTAAAAATCTCTGTACACAGCCATTCTCAGAAGGGCTACTGGTAAATTACAGTTTTCACTTTCAAACACTAATAAACATGATTGTATCTAATTGCAGGCTAGCAGAAACATCCAGTAATTTTCTTCAGCAATATTGTGCTAGATAGGCAACCTGGAAATAATCAATTGCATTATTCTAAGTTATATTTATAAGAATTGACATCCACTGCAAGCCCACTAGTGTTATATTTTTCCTTCTGACTTTGCTTGTTAAGCTACAGACTGAAGTCTAAATTTTGTTAACTTCTGTATATTTAAAATGACAGTAATTCCATTTGGGAGGTTAAGTCTTAATGTTCCAGGAATCTTAGTATTTTTATGATTTAAACATGTCTTTATAAAATGGTAATTGGGAATGAATATATTGGCTTTCATTTTTGCTGATGAGCTCAATTTGTGCTACCTAGACATACAAAGATCTGATTTGCTTTACATTACAGATGAGCTGGGTTGCACAATTAAGTTAAAATAAAAGGATGTACAATCAGATTTTGGTAAATATATAAATAAATCAACTTGCTGGCTAATGTAAGTATTGTAATTATGTGATATTTTTATACAATTAATATTTATTTAAGAAAGGTTCTTTCATAAAGCTATGGTTTGAATGTTTGTGTCTTCCCCAGCTCATATGTTGAAATCCTAACCCCCAAAGATGATGATATTAGCAGGTGGGGACTTTGAGAGGTTCTTCAGTCACAAATGAGATTAGGGCCTTAAAAAAAAGGGTCCACCAATCACTAGCCCCTTCGGCAATGTCAGGACTCCTGAGAAGGCCCTAGGCACTGGCAATGAACCAGAGAGAGGGCCTTTACCACACTGGCACCCTGATCTTGGAATTTCCAGTTCCCAGAACTGGGAGAAACAAATTACTGTTGTATACAGTTTCTGTTGTTGCCCAGTCTGTGATCTTTGGTTATAGCAGCCTGACTGGACTGAGACACATGTAAAGTAAGTTCAACTTCAGTCCATTAATTTTCAACAGTAAGATAATTAATATGATGAATGTTAAATGTGTGGCTGAGTTGATTCTTATTTTCTATTTGTTCTTTACCTGCTTTAAAATCAGACTGAATTAATTGTATAATACCAGCTTTCCTTTCTACTCTTTCCTTTCTTCCTTTTCTTTCTACTCACACATTTAGCTTTATTAGGATATTATTTAACTTTACTATTTTAATTTAATAGATATTATTTTAATTTAAACATCTCATGACCTCAAATATATAATAATGGAAAGAACAAAGCTAATCTGTTTTTTTTTTTTTAATTCTCATCTTTCCAAATTACCAATGTCCATAATTTCTAAGTGCAGCTGCCCTTTATGGTCTGTGTGTGTATAGCTAATGTTTAGACAGATATAGATGAACTTTACCTTGTGTTTTGTATTTCTAATCTACAAGAGGGTGAGTTTGTGGAGTTTTCTCCTTTCTTTCCTAAGCCCTCATAAGAGCAAACGAAATGGATAGTATGGAAGACATGAATGCACAAAAGATTTTGACTTACATCTAAAACAGAGAGAATGGACACCTGCCGAAGGATAACAAAAAAATTGAGGCAACAACTCAGAATAAATAGAAAGAGCAAGCAGAACCTCTTAGAAGTTCTAAGACCAAAGTCAATTGGTTCTCAAGGGCAGAAGTAAGAACCAGGAATCAAAGAGGAGTGACAAAATAGTCTTTATAGAACCACTGTGTTGGTTGGCTTTCTACACCTTGTTACCACTTGATTACCCCCCACCTTGACCCCTATATACATTAAATGAATAGCATTGCAAAAAAACCTGCTACCTGGGGAGACTGATTTCCAAATACTCCTCTGCTCCAAAGGAAAGGAAAAACTCTTTCCTGATACATTTGATACCAGTGACAGGGAAGTGATTAACAAGTTGTGCCAGAGAGAAAGTGCTCTGAGAAAAACAAAATGAGATGAAGGTATTTCCAAAGACGCAGAAACCAGCCAGCATGAAGAACTTCTAATTGACCACATTTGTGGACAAAAAAATAATAATGTATTTTGACTCAATTAACAAAATAAAATCCCATAATCCCAGACTGATAACAAAGAATCAAGTAAAAAAGCAAACAAATCAATAAGTAGATGAAAGAGACATGATAGATATCGACATTTATTTTACAACATCACGGAAGTAATTACTTCAAGCAAAGTCATTGATGGATGCTACAATTATTGAATACAAATTTTTTTAGAGGATTTTATTTATTTATTTGAGAGAGCGAGAGAGAGCAGGAGTGGGAGGGAAAGGAAAAGCACGCTCCTTTGAGCAGGGAGCCCGAAGTGGGACTCGATCCCAGGACCCTGGGATCATGACCTGAGCTGAAGGCAGACACTTAACCATCTGAGCCACCCAGGTGCTCAAGAATACAATTGTATGAAGAACAAAATATTTATATAATTCCACAGCGTATCTCCACTTGCTATTTAATACTTGCAAGTCAAAGACACTCTATGGACAAACTTTTATTCAAAGGACTGAAGGTAGCATCCTCAATAACAGGACAAAGCCGTGCCTTCTGATGTGATGCGCTAAGAAGAAAAAGATGGCCCCCAGACGTATTCCTACAGATTATGCATGACCCAAATGTAACCGGACAAATTCAATGTGAGAGACATTCTAAACATTTGCCATGTAGTCTTCAAAACTGGCAACAAAAAGCAAAGAGAGGTTAAGGGACTTGTCCAAATTAAGGGAGAATTTGATCTTAAAACAGGCAGATGGTGGGGATATCTTAGAAGACATTATTGGGGGGCGCCTGGGTAGCGCAGTCGTTAAGCGTCCGCCTTCAGTTCAGGGTGTGATCCAGGCGTTCGGGGATCAAGTCCCACATCGGGCTCCTCGGCCGGGAGCCCTTCTTCCTCTCCCACTCCCCTGCTGTGTTCCCTCTCTCGCTGGCTATCTCTCTGTCAAATAAATAAATAAAATCTTAAAAAAAAAAGACATTATTGGAAATATTGTCAAAATATTAAAAAATAGTATATGAGTGTTAAATTTCCTAACTTTAATTATTTTATGGCAAGAATGTGCCTTTCTAGAAAATATATACAAGAATACCGAATTATTTAGGGGATAAAGGAGCATGATACCTGCAACCTACTCTTAAATGGTTTTATGTATGTATATGTTTATGATTTATTATATATGAATGTATTTTATGATATAGTGTGCATAGTAAGATGTATTATTGTTTATAATTTATTTTATATATGTGTGTGTGTGTCTGTGAATGAGAGCATGAGAGCAAGAAAGAGAGAAAGCAAATGTGTCATAATGTTCTTAATTGGTGAACTGGGGTGAAGGATATGTAGAGATTTTTTTGTTGTGTCCTTGTAACTCTTCCATATATTTCCTTAAAAGTCTGAAAATGTCAGGTGAAGTGGTTACATTAAACATGACCAAAAAAAAAAAAAAAAAAAAGAAAGAAAGAAAGAAAGAAAGAAGGGGAAGGTGGCAGTGGGTTGGGGATACAAAATTATCTTCTGTGACAGCAGCATTTCCAATTGCTATCCCCACATAGAGAAGTATTTATTACTGGTTGTAATCAGTAACCAGTGGAGTAACTCCATACAGAAGCCTCTGAGAAATGAGACTTTAAGTGGGGAAGACTGGAGGAGAGACTGTGGCTTTTCTTTTAAATTCCTCTATACTGTATTTTGTTCAGCAGTATTTTTAATTTTATTAAATATGATTTATCCATTCATTAAAAATACATTAATAAACTCATTGCATGTTAACATAAAATATTTTATGACTAATAGCTATGTTTTCCAAAACAGAAGAACTCAGTGAAAAGAGTGGTATTTTTGCAAATGGTTTGTTTTTTGGTTTTGTTTCAAGTTTTTATTTAAATTTCAGTTAGTACAATGTAATATTAGTTTGTTCAGTAGTACTAAAATATGTGCCTGTACTACTCCAATAAAAACAAAATAGTCTCCAAGTCCCTATTAATGGCCCTGGTGTAAGGTAATACAAGGTAAGGTAAGGTAATACAAACTTTCATCCATGATTTTGAATATTCTGATACAGATTTAAGGATCAATTTCCTTTCTCTGCATTCAGTTTTCAAGTGTTGAGAACTGAATAATTTAAGTCTAAGGTAACTAATTCTTGAGAAGAGTTATAAAATAATCTGTGATATTCAACCAATAATTTGGGTGTCTTGATAATTCCTTGAGTTAAATAATGGATGTATGAGAGGAAATTCAGAAATCTTTGGGGATTTGTGATGAGTAGGTAATACCTTGGTATCAGAAGAGTACCATGGAGGCTTTCCTTATTTTTCTAAATAAAGTTAATTACTGTAGCAATAACACGGAATTACATTTCTTCATCCCTGCCTATAAAATGTTTTGTTTTCATGCAGTCGATAAGCAACTGGAGCGCTCTTCTATTATACAATAATCCAGTGGGTGGGACGGAGAGCTCTCTGCAGTCTCCTCAGCCTCCCGTCATTGAAAAAGGAGGGATAAATTTTAATGCCAAGATAACAAGTCAGTTCCATCCCAAAATTAGTCTGTGGTCGGGAAAATTCACTCAAACAGTCAATCTGGTGTCTTTGGGTCGTACTGCTTTGGAGATCTTGTGGCTCCATCAGTCAGAGGTAATTCTGGGCAGAACTGTGAAGTCAGTATGATTCATTTCTCCACCTTGTCATTATTCTTTGCCTTCCCCTTTAAAATATCTTCCCCAAGCAAAGCTTCTCCCTCTCCGTCTATCTCTTTCTCTCTCTTAGTTTATCCAAGTCACCCACCTCTGCTCAACCCTATTATTTTTTCTGTGGGTTTGTTCACACAGCAACCATTTGTTTGTTTGCAATTCTGCAGTTTGGGCTGACATCAGTTGGGTGGTACGTCTGTTGGTCTTCTCTAGAGTTACCCGTGTGACTGTCAGCATCTAGAGCCTGGCTAGCTGGATGGTAGAAGGTGGTCTCACTCACATGTCTGTTGGTGAGCTGGGGCTCGTGGCTGGGGAGCTTAGTTTTCCTCCACATGGCCATGGCCCCACGAAGAGCACAGACTCAATTGCTAACATGGTGGTAGGAGTACTCCAGAAGGCAAGCTGTAATAACAAAGCGCTTAAGTCCTCTGCTTGTGTCATATATACACGAAATTCCCAGTGGCCAAAGAAAGTCACATACTCAGCGCAGAGTTAGTAGGCAAGGACTACACAGTGTGGAGGGCATGGTCATGGATGGACATCAATTTCTCCACCTCTCATGTTGCCCCAGTAGAAATAGAACCACAGCCTGCATTGCACATTTTTGATGTTGGTTCCATATACTTTTGAGAACTCACATGAGTTCCTGACTATTAAAAAACAAAAACAAAAACAAAAAACCCCCCCCAATTCCTGGAAAGTTGAATGTTGAGAAGATGTATGTGGCCCTGTCTGCCCCTTAGGC
>NC_048231.1:94281492-94413066 GCF_002007445.2 Ailuropoda melanoleuca
TGGAAATAGGGTATCTTTTTGGAGGTAAAGTAGTAAAATCCACTCCTAAGTGAAGAGTTTAGTTGATGATAGAAATAAATAATGATCTTTGAGGATATGACTGGACTACAATATCAACCAAGTGCTATAGGGAGTCTGACTCATCCCAAGGATTTATGACTAAGGTTTGTTATAACAACAACAACAATAACAAAATCTCAAGCAGACACTGTATGTTTGACCAAAAGACTACTGAAAGAGGAAAGTGCACAGGATAGCAAAGGGGCTGAGAGAGAGAATGTTTAATATACATACATAATAGCTAGCTGGAAAACAAAAACACCCTAAACTTGGCAATTGTGAATATTTTGCTCCCCAAAGAGGAGGTGGTTATTATTTAAAACAGGTGAAATATTGCTTGTTCTCTCTCTCTTTCTCTCTCTCATCTATTGAAAGTCTATTTGTATTGAAAGTTTGATTTGGTTAAGTTATTATGAGTGTTTATATACTGCTTCTTAATGTTTATTTTCTATTCTGAATTTCAAAAATTAAGAGGACTCGTTAGTTCTGAAGTAATCTTCAGGTCTTTAAAGTACTCTCACTATCAATAATAAAGAAAATCCATTTTGACATAAAAACACTAAATAAATTCTTTAGTTCAGCAATGGTTGCNTTGACATAAAAACACTAAATAAATTCTTTAGTTCAGCAATGGTTGCTTGGATGTTGCCATTCTCTCATTTGGAATTAATTTTTAACATAAAAGCATCTTAGAAGTTGGCCTCTACAGCGTTCCCTTCCNTGGATGTTGCCATTCTCTCATTTGGAATTAATTTTTAACATAAAAGCATCTTAGAAGTTGGCCTCTACAGTGTTCCCTTCCCTGCTATTTTAGGTGGGCTCATAAAACAACCTTTTTCCAAATTCTACCACTGAGTGAGTCTATTTGGCTGAAATACAGGACCAAAAAGGTTTCTATTTAGACGTTGCCTTTGACTTCACATCCTTCTGTTATCTACTGTACATAGATTTTTACAGGTTTTCTTGTTATAATCACTAATGTATTGGAGAAAGAAAACTTAATAGTAGAAAAAAGAAAGGGTAACAGTACTTTAAAATTTTTGTACTGAAGTGTAACACACTAATAGAAAAGTACATAAATCATAACTCTGTCGATCAATGAATTTTCAAAAACATATTCATGTAACCAGTACCTACATCAAGAAATGGAAGTCCCCACCTGTCCAGTCATTATATCCTCCCCAAAGCAATGGTTACCCCAAGCTCTAACACCATAAAATAGTTTTATCTGTATTTGAACTTTATGGAAATACAGTGATATGATATGTATTTATTAGGTTTATATTTATATTGTAGTGTATGATATATATTAATGCTTCTCCCAAGAGTAACCATTATTTCAACTATTAACACTACAGATTAATTTTGTCTGTTTTTGAATGTTATTGAAATAGAACCATATATTACATATTCATGAGTGTCTGGTTTCTTTCACTCAACATATTATGAGTCTAAATTTAATTTTATGAAAAAAACATAGTGTTTATGAAACCAGGTTACTCTGTACATTCATCCTCATCAATGTACCCCTTGTACTACAATAAGTATGTCTCATTTTATGGCTGATGGAGATCTATATATCTATATCTATATGTGTGTGTATATATATATATATATAGTTCATTATTGGGAATGGTTTAGGAAAATGCAAATCAAAACTACCATGAATGAGATACCACTTCTTACTCATTAGGATGGCTACTATCAAACACACACACACACACACACACACACACACACACACACACGCACACACACCCCAAAAGAGAAAATAACATGGAAAGAATGTGGAGAAATTGGAATCTTTGTGCATTATTGGTGTGAGTGTAAAATGGTGCCGCCACTGTGGAAAAGAGCATAGCAGTTCATAAAAAAATTAAAAATAGAATTACCATATGATCCAGCAATTCCACTTCTGGGTATATACCCAAAAGAACTGAAAGCAGGATGTTGAAAAAATATTTGTACATCCATATTTACAATAATATTATTCACAATAATAAAATGTGGAAGCAACCAAGTATCCATTGATGGATGAATGGATAAACAAACTGTGTATATATACAATGGATATTATTCAGTACAAAAAAAAGGAAGAAAATTCTGACATATGGTACAGCACGTACAAAACTTGAGGATACTATGCTAAGTGAAATAAACCAATCATAAAAAGACAACTACTGTAGGTTTCCACCTATACAAGGTACTTAGAGTAGTCAAAATCACAGAGTGAAAATAGAAAGGTGGTCGCCAGGGACTGGGGGGAGAAAGGAGTAGGGAATTATTGTTTAAGGGGCGTAGAGCTTCAGTTTTACAAATTACATCTGACTCAAAGTAAATAGAAACTACCTCACTCATCACTTCCTTTTATGTGTGAAGACTCAATTTCAATGCTCACAATTCAACTTGTTTTAGCCATGGAGATAAATATTAGGTGACATGCAATAATCACCAGTGTCTGACTGGAAACTTCAGAGAAACATCCATTAGTATTTTCAGAAAAAAAACAAGAAAGAAACAAAAGAAAAAGAGAAAGAAAGAAAAAAAGAAAGAAAGAAAGAAAGAAAGAAAGAAAGAAAGAAAGGAAGGAAGGAAGGAAGAAACCGAAAGAAAGGCTAAAGTTTTAAGTTATTAAGGTACCGTAAATCACTAATTAGAAAACCTACAGGTTTTCATATTTTAACATTTCTTTCATAAAAGGAAGAAAGTAATAACATCAGAATTTGCCAAATATGTGTCCCGCTGTTGGGAGAAAATACCAGAGACAAGGGCGGAACATTCTTTTAAGGAATTCCACATCACCAATGTTTTTGATAGTACAGCATGGTATTTTAGGGTTAGGAACAAACTTCAATGGCTCTATGTCAACAAGAGATTCTGAAGGATTTGACTTAGAATGAGGAGTATTTTAGAAAAACTGTAATAAATTTCTTTTACTTATATTCTCATATTATATACATTTTGGCATGATAAATAATAAAATATGTCTAAATATGTCTAAAAGTATGCTTCAAAAGTATAAAATAAAAGAGTGATAAGATGGTATCTTGTAATAGTTTAACAAGTAACAATTTTTTTCCTTAATGGTATACAGGATAAGGATGTGCCTTATGACTGAATCATAGATTCAATGAAATATGACATAATAAAATTTACTTCTGCTTACAGTAACTCATGAGGAGATATGCATAAAAGGGGAAAATATGACAAAATATTGATATATGTGTATATGCATAAGCTTATAAGGAAATAATAACTTATTTTTGGAAAAATTATAGAGTCATATTCATCACTAAGTAAATAGCTTGATTATTATTTTAAAAAATGAGAGCGACAAAAAAGCTTGGATGATCTTATACTACAAGTCGCTATTCAAATATGCTATATTAAAAAAATTCCTTATCGTCTTCAAATTGTTTTTGGTACATATTAGAAGAGAAACCTATCTGGAGAAAAACATTAATCTTGTAACTATGTCATTTTATGTAAACATGTTAAATATTTTATTCTGTTTTGTATCTTCTAGCAATAGATACAAGTTATATTAGCAAAAGAAGATTTAAATAAATCTTTCTGTCATTAGGTTAAGCCCCACAAAGCTCTGAGAGAAAATATCTCCATGTTTTTCATGTTTTTTATGACCCTTGTGGTGCAGTAAGATGCCTGTTTCTAAGCAGCAGCGTTAAACAGAATAAGAGTAATTATTATTGACACATAATGTAATTACCAATAATGTATTGGGTTCAAATGAAGAGGAGCATTTTAATCTTCACATGAAGCGATTGATGTGTTTAGCTCCCATTTGTGTTAATGGCAAGTATTCCCATGAACTCAGTGTCAGCAGAAGACAAATACACTCTAAAGAATCCTCATCAGAAATTCAAGCTGTTTTATTCAGCAGAAAGAACAGAGCTCCCCGAGAAAGTTCTATTGTTTAAATGAAAAGAGTTTTCTACTCCATAGAGCATAACCAAAGACTCCCCGCCCTTCCAAACATGTCCGGTGCACTGTTTTCTCCTAAAGAGAATCCTTTCAGGCTTCCTGTTACAGTAAGTGAAACTTTCCTCTGAAAAAATAAATCATTTGAGCAGAATTATGGCCAAATATGTGCTTTTTGGCGATTCCAGAAAAATGGAATCTTCTGTGTATAAAACTGGAGATAGGAAAAGAGAATTATCTCTAGACCAAGAAAAGAGTCTATTTTCCCCTCTATGTTTTCTGCTGGAAGTGAAAGAATAATTATTTTCCTAATATTGATACAAGGACATGAGAACATAGGCACTAGAATAAAAAATGTAGCTTTCTAGGTATCCTCTTTGGTGTAATTTTTACAAAATCAAAATTTCACTCAAGTTATTTTCTATTTTAAGAGCAATAAAACATCAGTAAATTCCTTAAGCCCTATCCAAACTGACTTCATGACGAATTCAAGCAAATATTTAAAATAAAAGAACTTGACTCATTTTAATTAATTACTATAGTTTGAATGATCTTCAAAATAAAACCACCACCAAACAACACCAACACCACCACCACCAACACCACTTCCTACTTTGAGATCCTTCAGGGAACCTTTTTATGAATAGATTAAAATTATGTGTAATGAGTATGTTGTTTCCCTGTGAGTAAAGCAATGCTTCTAAACTATCCCCAAAGATTGCTAAAATAAGTTGTGGCATATTTAAACAACAAAATACTGAAGAACATGTTATAAGAGAATACTTAAATATCTTGGGAAAACATTTATGCCTTTATTAAAGACTAGAAGAGTACAAATTAATATGTACAATGAGATTTGTTTCAATGTGTAGCACCAAGTATAACATTTTATATAATCATCTGTAACTTTGGAAAAATTTGGGAGAAATTTGAAATACACTAAACTATTAAAAGAGCCTATGGTGTTGGGAGCTTCCTTCCATCTGCTGGATGGGATGATGCCCAAGTCATAAATTGTTGAATAAAGAATAAAGCCAATTAGATATTAAAAAAAAAAAGAGCCTATGGTGGACTGGTGGGATTACAGGTGATTTCTTTTATTGTCTGTGTGCCTTTCCATATTGTACAAACCTCATACATTTAAGAAGCTGCTACTGCAATCATCAAAAGAATGCCTTAAAATAATCTCGTGTAGGTGAAATATGTGTTTGGAGTACATATTTACATACATAATATAGTTTATTAGCATAGTTTTGTCCCTATAGAACAAAAATGAATTTTATTTGCAGTAATCCCCATCTAAATGATCACATTTCAATTAACAACCCTCAGTGTTGCAGTATTACTGCTTCCCTTTTGAATTAAAAATTTCCCAGCTAATATCAGATACCATCATTATCTTATAGAACCCTAGATACAAGAATCCCCAAATATTTTGAGAGAAGTATAAACATAAACCTTCAAACTATAGGAAATAGGTCATACTGCTCACTTGTTTATTAAGCAGTGCAAATGGAAGAACAGAGAATTAACTGATTTCCTCTAAGATTAGATAGTGAATTTTACCTGCAAGCGTATCTTGTTTGCCTTCCATTTGAGAGATGTTTCAAGCTGATTAGTGGAATTACAATATCGATGTAACAGCCTCTACTGCAAAGCTTGCTGAACCCTATTTTTAAAGACTTAAGCTATGTATCTTTATTAACTTGGCCAGTCTGTTCTGAGATCACGATTAGAGTCCACATAAAAATATAATAATTAGAAAATACTTTCTGACCTTGAGCTGGCCAGAAAATTTCCTTATTTAAAAAAAGGGAATATTATGCTTTTGCAGTAATTTGTTAAACGTTTCTTTGGAAGACATAGGGAAGCAAAACTATAAACTTACACTTGCAGTATCTACCCATCAGTGGCAAATCTTCTCACCTAAGAAAAAAGAAAAATTGAGGATTGAGAGGGTGAAGTTATATCTCAATGTAATTACAAGGTATCAAAGAAATGCGGGAGCATAGAATTTCTTAATGGCTCTAATAATGCTATCTGAACAATAACATGTAAGTGAAATCAGTAATTTTTCCAAAGACACAACTGTGGTTCTGGATCATGTGAAAGTGTGGTGAGGAGAAAAACTTTACACAAAGCCAAGTTCATTAATCATGATGTTGGGACAAGGGCAGAGTTGTGCAGGAAATTTCATAAAACTATGGAGCAACTTATCTAAAAGACCTTCAGATGAATTTTAGACGTAATGTGATATTGTGGAAAAAATACTGGCCCAAAACTGGAAGATGGACTCTTTCAGCAACTAATTAGCTAGATAGACCTGCAGTGTCTTTGGACCTCATTTTTTCTTACCTGTGAAATAGGATTTAGAAATTCTACTTTCCATCCAAAAATAATGTCACTGTGTGAAATAATTATTGTCTCTTGGTTTCCTACATATAACTGGGAAGTATTTTTGCCCATATTGAAAACTCTATTTGGGAAATATTTTAGATTTTTCTTCCCTTAAAGATCCATTGTGACATATCATATAAAGTAAAACTGATCTTCAACTCAATATAAAAATGTAAGATAAAACTATTTTCCACTCTTAGTGCTGTGGGATAGGGGGAGACCACACAGTGAACCAATGAATTTCCGACAAGATAGATGTGGTGTCATATCACTTACTGAAAACAATTATTCTTTGGTGCCACAATTTCCCAAGGCCAGGAAATTACTGAACAATTAAAATAGGAAGAAGGCACAGTTATAATATTCATGGCAATGGGGGGGGTTGTATTTTTTTCATAAAAGAAAATATCCATTAATTTTATCAAAACCACCATGAGTTCTGTTCATTTCAGGTCATGTTTTGGTCGCCTTTTATACACCACAAAACATGCCAGGCTTTGGAAACACAACAGTGATTTTATAGTCAAATAAAGAGGAAGACATCCAGTTACACAAGGTGCTTTGACTGTGTGTATTTATCTTTTCTCTCCATCAGAGCACCTCTAAAATGGACAAAGGAAATGTGATTGAAGGCAATAATGGATGACAGATTTGAATACATTTTACTGGAAGAAGTCAGATGGAGGAGGGGCGCCTGCACGGCTCAGCTGGTTGAGCCTCCCCCTCTTGGTTTCAGCTCAGGTCAAGATTTCAGGGCTCTGAGATCCAGCCCTGTCTCGGGCTCTATGCTGAGCATGGAGTCGGCTTGAGATTCTCTCTCCCCCTCTCCATTGTCCCCTCCCCCCTCTAAAGTAAATAAAATAAATCTTAAAAAAAAAAAAAGAAATCAGACAGAGGAGATGTAAGTGACTGCATACAGAGGGCAGGCTGTGGGAGGCTGCAGAGGGCACACTAGTGAGAAGCAGCAATGTTCCAGATGTGACCCCAGGCATGGTGGAGGCCAGGGGTGACTTCCAAGGATAAAAACAGGAAGATTCAGATAAAGTTGACATAGTAGTGAGCCAAACTCCTCTAAGCCCAGAACCTGCTGAAATCCATCGGTAATACTTTGCATGTGTAAAATTATACCACAGGGAGGGAAAATATTATCCTTCGATTTCCCAAAAACAGGCTTCCTGGACTGGCAGCACACATCCGATGACTTGAAGGTGAAGTGAGCAGCGCACAAGGTTGATCCCCATACTGAGTTTCAATCAGCTTTCCAGGAGTCTTTTTCTTATATAGGCATAGACAGTCCCAGACCATCAGGCTTTTGAACAAGCTTCTATAATAAAAGAGAGAAGCAAGACCAAACAAACGAAAAAAACAAACAAGTTTTGTGAAAAAAAGATCGTTCAGGAAACAGACCAAAATCTTTTAAAAAAATTAATTAGTAACTTCAGATAAGCAAAGATATTATATCCCTGAAATCAGAGTAAAAAGGGGATAATTAGAGAACAAAAAGAGAAATATCAAAATTTTAAAGGATAAAAAATTTAGAAGAAGAATTCAAGAGGTTTAATATATTGGAAAGACAGAACTCAGGGAAGTGTATGGGAGTAATATGTAACAGAGATAAATCCTCAACTACAAAAAAGAAATGCAGGAGAAACTATCTTCATTTTGTAAATGAAGAAATGTCAGCATATGCACATTTTTANATTTAGAAGAAGAATTCAAGAGGTTTAATATATTGGAAAGACAGAACTCAGGGAAGTGTATGGGAGTAATATGTAACAGAGATAAATCCTCAACTACAAAAAAGAAATGCAGGAGAAACTATCTTCATTTTGTAAATGAAGAAATGTCAGCATATGCACATTTTTAAAATTTTTAAAAAAGATTTTATTTATTTATTTATTTGACACAGAGAGAGAGAGAGCGCACAAGTGGGGGCAATGGCAGGCAGGGGAGAAGCAGGCTCCCTGCTGAGCAAGGAGCTAGATGTGGGGCTCAATCCCAGGACCCTGAGATCATGACCTGAGCCAAAGGCAGATGCTTAATTGGAGCCACCCAAGTGCCCCAGCACATGCACATTATTTAGAACAAGCAAAAAAGCTGAATACGTTGCCTCTAGGTAACAAACCTCAAGATGAGGAAGAATGGAGAAGGAAACTACTATTAGTATTTTTATATATCAAACATTTAGTGCTTTAAAAATATACTTGCATTATTTAACAAAAGTGAACTTTCAACAAAATAAGCAAGCTTTTTAAAATGTATCAATATATTTAGCATAAATTGATTCAAAAATTGCAGAACATACATTGAAAAAAAACCAGAAGAGCATTCTAAGGATCTGGAAATTTCTGTAGTGGTAGAAGAACAATTATTGAAAAAAGAGAGTGACAGTACAATTTATGTTCTAGTTCCTGTATTCTTCTGTTACGATGGAAGCAGGCATTCCTTCCACTTGCACCAACATTTAACTCTGATGTGAAATGCTCTCCACCCAAACTTCATCATTAATGTCTCTAACAGACAAAATGACATATCCCTTTCAGATTTCTTTTAGCTTCTGCACTATTACAGCCAACTGTCTACTGGACATCTTTGCTTGGATGTCACCAAGGCACCTCAGAATCATCATGTCCAAAACTGAACTCATGATATTCACCGCCCCCACCCAAGTCTTCCTCAAACATTTCTCTTCCTAGTGGATGGCACCTCCAACCACACTGCAGAGCCAGCCAGAACCTGGGGGACTCTCTTGGTCAACTCATTCTCCCTTTCTCCCCATAACCTGTCACCAAGACCAGCTGATTTTCCCTTTATATATCTCTTCAATGGATCTATCGTTCCTACGTATGCTAGCCCTGCCTTGTTTCAAGCATGGCCAAATACAAAAACTAAGTATTTTATTTAAAGTAAAAACATTGACTAGAACAAGGATAATGGAGAAGGAGGGTGATTAGTTCGTTTGGAAGTTAGAAGAAACTTGGACTCATCATCGAGGAGAGGATACCACATTTTATACTAAGTCAGAAGCAAGTATGTGTTTTGGAAGCATTTCTTACATACATTCTTCAGATTGTCTTCAGGACCTTCTGCAATGTGTTTCCTCAACTACTGTTTCAGGTTATTGAAATATTTATAATATACTGGAAGTTACTGTAATAAAACAAGGGAGTCATATAATCAGATATATATATTTTTGATGGTGATAGTGATGATGGAAAATAGAATAGAATACCAATTTCTGAAATGTTATATTTATTTAGCTCATAACTCTATCAATAGAAGGAAATTAGCTTTCAAAAGTAAATCTTGTCGTTCCCAAATTTTTTGAAGGTGGGAGACTCTCTCTGCAATGGAGAAATCCAATGCTCCTAGGCTGAATTGCCAGAATATCTCATTTTCATGGAAATTTTTAAGTCTCCAAAGAAAGGTTTCCAACATAGTCCGATCAGTACACTCTCAAGTAGTTCTACTTTCCCAAAATTAAAATATAGCAGAACAGAAGAACAAAAGTTCTTGAGAACCTTGTCACTTTCACTGACTATCTTCTCTTGCATGCAATCTACTCCCCAAGAACTGAAAAGCAGAATTCATAGTAGTGGCAGGATGAAAAGACAGCTCAAAGGAGGGGGAAAAATCAATGGGAAAAAAATCAATGTGAAAGTTGTAAAAGCTATACCAATTAGCTCTCTAATATATGGCCTTTTGAAGTGCCAAAGAGCATTTTTAAGTGCTACTTTTTATTTTTATTTGAATAGACTCACTGCTAATGGTATACGGAAGCAATCATGTGAAACCAAAAAGACTAAACCCTAAAAAGAGCCTTCAGAAGCTAAAGGAGTATTTATAGTCTATACGATGGGTCCTTTATATTCACACCCAGTTTTTCTTGCTTCCTGTGAATTACCTTTCAATATATGTTGACATATGACTCTCAGAGTGTGTTTTAATCTTTTGAATAGGGCAAAAGAACAAAATAGATACCATAATTTGTAACTTTTCCTGATAATGTTGGAATACATTCACATTCTCTTACTCAAACATTATCACTAAGGCGTTTGAATTCCCAAAAAGAGTACCTTGGGTACATAGAAATAATAAGAATGGATACTTTCTGATTATCATTATTTAATCCCATTGGGTTCTCTAATTTCCGATGAAGACTATAATGAAAATATTGAAGGAGATAGTGTTCCTTACTCACTGTAAAGCATTTATTTCCCCAATTAAACCCTTACAAAGATGAGAATAAGATGAAAAAAAAAAAAGAAAAAAATGTCCTTGGGATAATAAATCATGCTCAGTTTTTAAGTAACAGCAGCATTTATTTATACGGTTCTTATCATAACCCAATACCGTTCTAAGTGTTTGTTAGCTCATCAGTTCCCCTAATCTTCACAACTACCCTGTGAAGCAGGAGTATCATTATGATCCCCATTTATGGATGAGAAAAGAGAGCCATAGAGAGAGTAAATAATTTGCCCAGACAGAGTCACTTGAGTAAGTGACAGAGTGGTGATTACTCCCAAGGTGCTTGGTGCTGTGCTCTTAAACACTTAAATGCTTTTCAGTAAAACATCCTTTGGTGGCTAAAAGTTGTAGGGCTTTATTTAGGGTAGAAGCATTAAAACAGCAATGCTGACAGCAACTTGGTTCAAAAGTCTTTGGATTCTAGATCACTAAATTGGAAATAATAGAAATGATCAAAATCCAAAAATCCTCTGTGCTATTGATCCCTGTATCACAGAAGTGACAGGCAGAGAAAAGCATTAACTATCTGTTGCAGAATTAATAAAATAGGGAAGCCCTGCTAGCCTCTCATAAATATAATGAAGGATATCTTTCTTCTTTCTATCTCTCTTCTACTGTGTCTGAGACTGAGTAGTAGTACAGCTTACCTAGAAGGAAATATACGTAATTATATATTTCACAAAGTGCTTAGACCTAGAGAAGACTGTTAGCTAACAGCCATGATTACTGATGGTAGCCTTGTCTTTTTTTTTCCTTAAAAGTGGATGTTCACTATCTGTTTTAGAGATACTCTTTATAGTGTTAAGAAAGAAGATAATTTTTTCTTGTTTATTAAAGAATTTTATTATGAAAGGATGATTCATTTTATCATTACCTCTCAGTATTTATTGAAATAAATCACTTGACTCTAAATTTATCCTTGTTATGATAATAAAATAATAATTAATAATAATGTATTTCTCAATGTTAAGTAATCCTTGCATTCTTAATAAACTCTCCTGTGTAAGGCTATCTTAGTCTGATGGATTCCATTTGCTAGCATTTTATTTAGGGTATCTGCATCTATGGTAATATTTTTCTTTGCTCAATAACAATATGAATAGCACCAGAATAATTTTTCTTTGACGACAGAACTTTTATCTAAGACAATCCTTGATTAGTGTGCTTTGGGAGTAGTTGTTTGATCATCAGTCATAGTTATGGCTCTATCTCATTTCTTAATGTCCTTGAAAAAACAGTGGTAATTCATACTTTCATAGAAATTTTTCTATTTTTTCTGCATTTTGAAATATATAAGTGTTTTACAGCAGTGTTCCCTCCATTTAAAAAATCTTCCTCCTATTCCTTGAATATAATGCATTTTCTTTGACTTTACTTTGGCATTTCCTATCATGTACTTCCCTTTTTTAGACATGTTAGGGTTTTGGATTTTTTTTAAAGACTTCATTTATTTATCATTTTAGAGAGAGAGAGATAGAGAAGGGGAGCATGGGGAGGGGTAGAGGAAAAGAGAGAATCCCAATAATGAATGTGGAGCCTGATGCAGGCCTAGATCTAACAACCCTGGGATCATGACCTGAGCCAAAATTAAGAATTGGTTGCTTAACTGACTGAGCCATCCAGGTGTCCCTAGGGTTTTGGATATTTTAACGACCATTTGAGAGCACCAGCTCTTGTTTCATTTATCAGTGTTACTTCTTTATTTTCCTTTCTAATTTCTGCTCATTATTATCCATATATTCTGCTTTCCTTTTTTTAAAAAAATTCTTAATTCTTAAATGCGTTATTTACTTTCATAAATTATTTCAATAATAGAAGCTTTTAAAGATTTAAATTTCCCTTTGAGGACAGCTAGATAATATCACAACTTCTGACATTTTATTATATTACATTTCACATTTTCTTAGTTTATGGTTTATTTTGACAAAATAATTTTTAAAAGAGCATATTAATTTTCTCAAGTGTTTAGATTTTAGAAGCGATCCTTTTGCTTTTAATTTCTACTATTGTTAAGTTGTGGGTAGAGAATGTGGCCTTTTAAATTTCTGTGTTAGAGAATGAGTTGAAGTTGTACTCTGCATACCTATTTGTATGTGTGGATGTATACAGTATATCATCATAGATTTTTATAGGTTACCAACAAACAGTTCATATACTTCATTTTTATGATATATATATACACACACACACACACACACNGCGATCCTTTTGCTTTTAATTTCTACTATTGTTAAGTTGTGGGTAGAGAATGTGGCCTTTTAAATTTCTGTGTTAGAGAATGAGTTGAAGTTGTACTCTGCATACCTATTTGTATGTGTGGATGTATACAGTATATCATCATAGATTTTTATAGGTTACCAACAAACAGTTCATATACTTCATTTTTATGATATATATACACACACACACACACATATATGTATATATATAATCATATATATGTGTATATATAACCATATATCATCTTGGTGACATTATCTAGATCCTTTATACCTATTAACACTTTCTGAATATCAGAATACCTTAGGTGGTGGGTCGTCTTCTNGAGCCCCACATCAGGCTCTTCTGCTATGAGCCTGCTTCTTCCTCTCCCACTCCGCCTGCTTGTGTTCTCTCTCTCGCTGGCTGTCTCTATCTCTCTGTCGAATAAATAAATAAAATCTTAAAAAAAAAAAAAATAAAATAAAAAAATATTACATACAAATTAAAGAGTTCCTGGGCCCTCTGAAAGAAAACCATGGATTCCTTTATGTTCACTAGCCATTATTAAGAACCTCTGCTCTGTAACTTAATTATTTACATGATATTTGCTTGAAGCAATAAAATGCAGAAAAAATTTATTAAAATTTCCTATTATGATACAGAGTTATCAGGCCCTTTTTGTACTTCTACTAATTGGGGCTTATATACATGGATACCAGATTGGGCATTGCACAAAGACTGGTATATTGTGCCTTCTCTAGCACTAGAACCTGATATCAATAACAATACCCCTCTCATTCTGTTTAGAATTATCTTATATCCATTTATTTGTGTTAATTTTATTTTGCTAATTTTCTCTAATTTAATGAACTTGAATAGTGTTTTACTTGAGTTTGTTGGAAATTTTATGTATAATCATAGTGTGGAAATTTATCTGCTCATTTCCAATATGTAAGTCTGATTTCTGTATTTTTATCTCATTGCATTTAATTATGTTTATGTAATATTAAATAATGATAAAACTAGGTATCTCTTTAATTGTTCTGATTTTAATGGACTTATTATTTACTGTAAGTTTAATGGTAATTTGAAATAGGTTATTCTGCTAAAATTATTAGTATACATTTAGAGTAGTTAATTAGCTTCTCCTATCAATTTTTCTTTACTTTCCTCTCTCTCTCTCATTAATTCTCAACTCTGACTGCATTACTCTAGTTTGACTTTTTGATTTACAGAAAAAGGAGCTCTTATCTTTCTCCTCTCTGCCTCCTTTCCTCAAACATCCAACCACTACTGCTACCAACTGGAAACAAAACCAATTCAATGCACTTCCATTATCAGCAATTTCTGCTTCCCTCAATTCTACATGAATCATGGTACATCGATACATTACTCAGAAACAACACTGCAGTTGACATTACTGATATTACATATGAATGAGGGAGCGATTTAGTTGAGAGCACAGGGTTGTGTTTGATAACCCACAAAACTCTTCCTGATGCAGCACATGAGAAAACAATAGAGTGTCTGGATAGTTCCCAAAGATGCTGAATAATTTTCCCTGCCTAGCAAAATAGCCTTTTGTTTACCCTGTTCTTAATAAACTCTTCTGTATGAAAGGCACATCGAGTTGGGGGAACGCACAAAGCAGATAATGAAATCGCCAGGTGTTTGAGTTTCAAGGCTGTTCTTTATGTTATTGCTTGTTTTGAACGTAGTCGTCTATGTTTTAAATGTTTATGATAAAATTACCATTGAGAAGACCTAAATTTGAGAAAAACTAATTTCTTCAGGCATATATTGAGGTTGTCCTTATATTAACAATGTGGAATATGACCAGTGTCACTTTTAAGAGTATGGCTTACATCCTTTCCAGATAAAGGAATAACACCCAGCATGGCATTTGTTGTAAAAGGGTAATTATTAGGTTATAAGCTTTTTGTTGGTAAAGACTTAAGGAGTATAATTTTTTTTTCATCATAATGCTTTTCATTTTGTAGAAAATCAATTTGTAATTATTGACTTATTTCTCCTCCTTTTGCTTAATACTAATGTATTTTAGAGGCAATAACTTATTTTTAACCACTCTTTAGCTTATCTTTGGTGTCCTGGAATTTTTTGGTGTCCTTATACAGGTCAGCAATAAAATGTAAAGGAATATTGTCTTGTAAACTGAAATGCTTACAGAGTTAATGTTGAGTTCATTGTTATTTAGTTACTTGAAAGCATGTGGTCTATGATAACACTTTTTTATTTTTTGAATGACTGGTTTATTTGTCTCAGAGAACAAAATATCCTGAGAAGATTCCTGCATCACCTCCCCAATTGATTCCTTCCGAGATGGAAAGCCAAGGTTCCTTACAGAGTAGGCGAAAGAGCAGCCAACCCACTGAGCACTGAGGGTTTTAAAAGCAGGATGCAAACAGGTATTTGAGCCGCATTACTCTAAAATGTATAAGCTATGGGAAAGAATCAATGAGAATTTAGGGTTTTATTTTAAATTTTTTCCAGCTTAGGTTGTAATGGACTCTGAACAAGGTGTCTGAACATTGATATTATGGGTAAAAGGAATGTTTATAATGATATCACAGCATGTGAAGACACTCTATCCAAGTACATACAAGTGGGTCCAAGTTTTAAGAGTTAACATTTGAGGAAAATATTTTCCAATATTCTCCAATTGTCTATCATCCTCATAAACTCTGTCCCCTTTTGTATTTTTCAGGTTAGTCCCTTGCAATATGTAAAGGAAAAGAAGCAGGAATTGCAGAGATGAAGTTTATTTATTTTTAATATTGTCTTTAAGTAAGCTCTACATCCAATGTGGGGCTCGAACTCAAGACCCTGAGATCAAGAGTCACATGCTTTACTGACTAAGCCAGCCAGGCACCCCCAGAGACGAAGTTTAAATCCAGGCCTGTTTGATGCTAAGCCTGTGATTTCTCTAATGCTTCGTGCTATACAGAGAAATTATAACTGTATTCCATTTATTAATCCGAACAGCTTTTTTTTTTTTCCCTCCAGGAATTTTTATTTTTACTAGAGTCTTTTTTTTTTTTAAACTGGGATTGATAAAAATATTTTCCCTCTCCTTTCTTTCTGCCACTGTCTAGACTCTGATGAACACAGGAATTAACATAAAGTTATCCACCAAGTGTCAGAAAAGAGTGTAAACAGCACAAAACTCTGAGTGCCTGCCAGTCAACTCTCAAGAGGCAGGTCTCCATTTGGCCATACTCCAGGTTATCTCTGGTGATTGTTTCCTCTATCCTCTGGTAGTAGCAGGTGATGAATGAACCAGTTTACCCCATTACTCTCTGGACAAGTACTGAAATATCAAAATTAAAGTCTTCACCAATACTATTTTTTCATAAAAATTAATCCTTACCATTATTATTACAACTATAATGCACTGAGTGCCTGTTGGAGGCCAACACTTTACAACACTCATAAAAATACAATCAGAAGTGTTTTTTTTAATCCCGAGTTTATGGATGAAGGACCTGAAGCTCAGAGAGGTCAAAGCACTATGCCATCACATACCACCAGTTCATGTTTCGACACGAATTCAAATCCAGATCTGCCTGTTGTCACAACATACACACTTGTCGCTTTACCCTGCTGCCTCTCAACCAAATAAATAAAGGGCAGGCATGAGGCATCAGGGGAGGAAGCTAAGAATTCAGGCAACCATCTAATCATACAAATAATTGGCAGTTGCACTTCACGGTGTCTCATATGTATAATCTCATTTAATTCATGAATTCTACAAAAGCTGAGGCCAAGACTGTAAGGAGGGAGAATGCAGAAAGACAGAGTGAGAGGAAAGCGCCTGTTTTGTATGGAATCACTAAGGGAAAGAAAGGTCACATTGCCAGCTGGTGCTATGCTGTCTGTCATCAGGTTTTATGATACGGTGTAAACACTGGGGTCTGTGACACTGAACAAGGAGGGAATAGCTTATTACCTCCCAAAATAGCACAAAGGCCAAGCAACTTTAACTGGCTTAGCCTCAGGAAATTTCTCCATTCTCCAAGAATGTAAGGTCGCATTAAATTATTTAGAGACGTAAGGCTTGAGTGTATCAAAAAACCTCAGTGCATTATTTTGATGATGGTTGAGTGAGGACTTGCTGTGCTCTTGAGTTCAGATTTCCTAAAGAGGCCTAATATTAAATCAGTTGTTGAATTATGAAAAAATAAACACAATATCTTATTAAAGGAAAACTGAACTATACATGTATTAGTGAAAAACCTACTTGGCATATTCCTCTGAATTTAAAAGAAAGAAGCTGTCTCCCAGGCAAAGGTTGTCATTCCGTAGGGAAGACTTGAAATGAAATTGTAAATCCCCAAACAGAGATTTTATTAGAGTGGAAAACCTGACAGAATCCTAACCATAGAAGCAGAATAGCAAAGGCTATGATGAACACCGGCTCTGTAAGATTCTGAAACAATTAGGACAACAGAGAGAAGAAAACATTAATTAATAATTTTATGTGTACTCACTCATTGATTTCTCACCAAAATTGTTATATTTTCCCTTTGTAAAATTAATTTTGATAATTCTCCTTGAGAAGCTGTTTGTTAAAAAAAGAAAAGAAAGAAAACTCTGAAGGAAGTTTCTAACTTGGGAAAACTTTTCTATCTTACATAATGCCTGTTTTTCAGAAAAGAAAAAAAAAATCTCCCAAACTCGGACTTCAAAAAACCTGTGATATTTCCTTCAAAAAAGGGAGGAAGAGGTTGTTTATGCAATATCCACATCCTCACTTCTATTATCCATATGCCTCCTACCTAAGCTGATCGCAGTTCGTTTGGTAGGGCAATGCTTGCTGTTCAATCTTCAGCAGTGGGATCCTATGTTGGAATAAAGTTGTGTCTAGAGACCTGATATATAAATCCAGTGCAAGGTCAGCCAGACAGTTGAGGACTGGAAGTTGTGCATAGGGAGCAAAGCCCACTTCAGATGGCTTCTCCTCCACACTCAGGAATCCCTAAGTCTCAAAGGAAATCATGAGAAGAATGACCCCAACTGTATTCTTTTTTTTTTTTTTTAAAGATTTTATTTATTTATTCGACAGAGATAGAGACAGCCAGCGAGAGAGGGAAACACTAGCAGGGGGAGTGGGAGAGGAAGAAGCAGGCTCATAGCGGAAGAGCCTGATGTGGGGCTCGATCCCATAACGCCGGGATCACACCCTGAGCCGAAGGCAGACGCTCAACCGCTGTGCCACCCAGGCGCCCCCCCCAACCATATTCTTAACCGATTTGACCTGTTCAGATTCTGTTCCACTCCCTTCTCTGTGGTTACATGCCTGTTCATGTTTCTAAACTCCTGCCACATATTAATCTTCATGAATAATAACAGATAATCACCATGATAAGCAATAAGTCATTTTTTTCTATTGTAGGGTTAACTAGCGGTTTTAAATTTTTTTTGATAAAAAAATGGAATCATTATAGCAGGTGTTAATATTATGTATAAATACTGTAGTAAGAGGTTATATCTCAATACTGTATCAGTGGGGATTCTCCAGAGGAAAAAAAAAAAATCAATGTTGTGTGTGTGTGTGTGTGTGTGTGTGAGAGAGATTTATTTTAAGGAATTGACTTGTGATTGTTAGGCTGGCAAGTCTGAACTCTGCAGGGCGGACCGGCAGGCTGGAGGGCTTGAGGTTTCAGTCTTGAGGCAGAATTTCCTCTTTTTGGGGAAATTTCAGTTTTGCCCTTAAAACATTCTACTGATTGGATGAGGTCTACCCGTATCATCGAGGGCAATCTTCTTTACTTAAAGTCAAATTATTGTAGATTTTAATAACATCTACAAAATACCTTTACAGCAACACCTAGATTAGCTTTGATGAAATAATTGGGTACTGTAGCCAACTCATAAATCTAACAATCAAAAATAAAATGTATAAAAATTTTTACTTGATATATACACACAAAATAAATGCTAAATATAATAACCTAGTAATTTAAAGAAAGTACAACACATTTAATATTTAAAAGTTACTGCACTTAATCTGAAGTTTCAAAATACAAAAAATATTATAATTGTCCTATCTGATAGCTGATCTTTGTTTCATGAAAAATAATACAGGTGAAGAAAATTTTCTTTCATTTTAGGAGGTTGTCGATAGAATTGTTAAGGTGAGTTCAAAAGCATCTTCTAATTGGTGTCATATGAGCTCCTTTCCCGTTTTAAGAATAAAAAGATTTGTGCGCTTGTTCTAATTTGGTTTTACTAGTAAAATCAATATTACTTTTGCTACATTAGATTTTATATCAGTTTCTGTGTTCAGATCAGAGTATTACACAACATTCACATCTTCTCTTTGAGACTCCTCTGTTAAAGTATTTACAAAGAACTCTAGCTTTTAGTGGATAGTTCAACACTTAAAAACTTCAGAAAACATCACTGGATAATATTTAAAGGATGTAATATTTGCTTCTTTTAGAAGGGCTAATAACATATATCTCATTTCCATGTTTAAAGACTTCTTTTACTACTAACATGGATTATTTCTTAGAATACATCTCATAGGACTTATATATGTATGCAATTATTCATATTTATTTTATCTGCAAAAATTTCACACTGTTCGCAACAGGGCCACATTGCACAGATGGCAACAGCCACCAACAATACTAATTGATTAGATAGTGACCACTTCTCTGTTCCTATTTCAGTTCCCAGATATAACAGCATTAACTTTTAGCTTTCCATGTGTATATGTCCTTCTCCTACTTTTGACATAAGTGGATTCTTTTGAAACTGCGAACATATTGACTGCTAAGCTTTCATTCTCATGAGAAAATTAAAATATATTTTCTTTTACCTGACTTGTCAACTTAAAAAAAAAACGATATTTTTTTCTGTTCACTTAATTTTTGTTTTGACACTTTTTTTCCCCTCAAAGATTTTATTTATTTGAGAGAGAGAGAGCAAGAGAGAAAGCATGCATACACACACACACACACACACACACACACACACACACACACACACGTGGGGGAGAGCAGGGAGGGAGACAGAGAAGCAAGGTCCCTGCTGAGCAAGGAAGCCTGAGGACAAGGGCTTGATCCCAGGACCCAAGATCATGACCTGAGCTGAAGGCAGAGACCTTAACCCACTGAGCTACCAAGGTGCCCCTCTTAAAAAAAAAAAACAAAAAAACTTGAGCCAATTTTGAGATTTCCCCACTCCCTTCTCTGGGATAAGGAGATCAGCATTAGCTCAAACAAATAAGTAAACACATTCCTTATAATAACAAAACAATCCTGATTCCTCCCTCCTGTCCCTGTATTATTGTCATTCATTTTACTTGTATGTAAGCAAATCTACAAAAGGGCACAAACGTTCAGTTCTAAAATATAGAAGTTCTGCGAATCTAATATATAGCACGGTGACTATTAAAAAAATAAGAAAAATAAAAGTTTTTAATTTACCTTCACTTATTTCTTCTTTGATGTTCTTCCTTTCCTTCTGTAGCTCCAAGTTGCTGACCTGTATTATTTTTCTTCTCTCTAAAGAATTTATTTTCACATTTCAGGCAAAGCAGGTCTACCGGCCACGAACGCTGGTTCACAAACTCGGGAGTTGCTTGGGTAAAATCTGAAACTGGCCTCCTACACAGCGGGCAGGCAGGGACCGAGGTAAGAGGCAGCTGCTCCAGACCCTTAGGCGGCAGGTTTTAGGAGCAGGGGAACTTCTTTATGAAGATTGTCTTGGCGGTGGCAAGACCTGTAGATCTCCGCACCCACTCACCAGAGTCTTACGTGTTTATAGAGAGGCCTTACTGGGGTTCTACCACATATACTGCTCAGAAGGCCTCAATAGCACTTGTGCGCTCAAGGCTGCATCTTTGAAGACAGTTGGCTGTGGGAATGGGAGGCAACTTGCTTGTTTCAAAGACTGAGAAGGTGCAGGAGTCAATAGCCTAGGGCCAACTGGCGGGTCAGCCCGAGGCCGCGTCCTCTTGATGACCTCCCCAAACACTCCAAACCTCAAGACCACCTCTTATAATCTCACAGGCCTCGCTCTTCTTCTATGTGCACAGCAGGGTCCGCGAGGGGCTTCGCTAGCACGGCGGTGGCTCTTTGGCTGCACTGGAGGCAGATACCACAGCAAAGATGCAGGTTCATGCAAGAGAAAACACCGATTAAGATAATGATTCCCAAAACAAGGAATTTTTTTTTTTTCCCACCAAGAGCCCACTGATTCACTGCGTCCTCTAGGGTTGGATTACACAGAGAGTTCGTTTGTGTCCTCCTGCGATTTAGTAAAAAGAGGATACATGAGCAGACTCATCCGGTTTGAACACACAACGGTCTGTTTCAATAACAACACAGGTAACTGCTTGCAAGGCAGTAATAATGGCCAAGGCCATTCTGTTTTGGAGGACAGCTTTTCCAATGAGAGACTTTGCAGTGTTCATTAAGGGCAGGCATTGCCAGCTACCATTTAAGGCTCATTAGTGAATTGTGTAAGGGCTTTTATATGTGCTATCATAACCCTCAAACCAGTGGAGGGGGGAAAATAGCAGCCAAATGATCATATCAGTAGAAACAGAACGTGCGCTCTCTCTTGAGGAAAGAGAGGTTAGGAATATATGTTATCGAGGGGCAGATTCTCCTGTGCCCAGGGAAAACCTAGGGTGCAGCACTCCAACCACCCAAGTGGAGCCGAGGCCAAAGATTGAGCCACATAGCCATCAGGTCCTATTCAGGGCCACCAAGGAAAACCTGAGGAGGATTAATGGGTCATTGCCAAACCACTTGCTATCCTTTAATGTGACAGAAGGACTGCGTGATTCCACTGATCTCCATTCCATATTCCTGGTACAATTGGGTTGGTTCTGTTTACAGTGACTTTTCTGTTCCCAGTGTAGGGGAGCCCTGATGCTCAAACTGCCATAACCTGGGGTGAGCCACATGAACTTATCTCAAATATGAGTGCAGCCACCCATGGTTCCAATGGTGGTAGTTTTAGGATCTTCCTGATCAGTGGTTGGATGGGCTGCCCGTGTAGTTCGCCACCATGCCCAGTGTTATCGATCGTGTGTGTCACAGGCCAGTTTTGATGAATGAAGAATACTAGTTCTAGCTTGTTTCCCTTAATGTACTGTTGTAGGCTTTCCACTCCCCTCCCTGAAGTGGTGATATCCACCATGGCAACCTGACAAAGCTAGAGAGGGGCAGCTGGCAACATATCCAACAGTTTGCCAGGCATACAAGGGGGCCCACTGTAGTAAGGTATTTTCATCAGGTGCCCACCCCGGGGCCAGACACCACAGGAGGAGCAAAAGTCCAAAGTTGAAAAGAGAGATATTTAGTAGGAACTTGAATGGGAAGGTCTTCTCTTTCTGTAAGAATTGTATCTGTGGTCTGATCCTTAGATGTTAATGTGGCTGCAGCATTAGAAACCTCACCTCGTTGTGCGTCCATACATGTTAGCTGGGGGAGGCAGAACTGTCAGACAGGAGGAGATGTGGTAGGGATGGATATACCCGATCGCGACTCTTGCATTCCCCCCTCTTTCAGTGGTGTGTGTTCCATTCCAGGTACAGTGTGTTTCCAGAGGTCCAGCTTGCAGCAGGACAGTGGGATCCTAGTGAACACTGAATAGTTCTCCCCTCACCCCGGAGTTTAGAAGTAACCCACCCATCCCGGTGGGACATCCCATCACAAATTCCAGTAGATGACACCTTGCCCAGGCATGATGGGATGTGGTGTTCTCAGCAGCATAGCATGTTGATCCATAGTGAGAGGCCAATTTTTGTCTTCTGTGACTTCCATACCTTTAAGGTCTTGGGTGACTTGGCATGGGTTCCCAATCTGCCATATGGGGCAATAGGTTCTATTGGCTGATCATTCAAATGTATTGAAGCCTGGACAATACTTTTGTCCACTTGGCTGAAGCGTTTTTACCTGTTTAGTAATTTAACAATGACTGACTGTTCAACGAGGGTATCCATTCATGGTACTCAGTTTCTCTAATCCCTAATGGTGGCAGCCTGGTTTTCACCATGATGGTGGAAAGCTTGGGTGAGACCAGAAACAATGTCCACATAAACCAAGGCACATGTAGAACCCTCATTTGAAGGGAGGGGGCCAATATAATCAATTTGCCAATCTATCACCAATTGGAAACTCCAGTGGACGGCCCCAGGCCCCTTTGGCAGTCGCCTTGGGTGTTGTTTAGAACACAGAGGGCATGCTGTTGCTGTGCTACCCAAGCCCTGTATTTCAAGGGTAATCTGGCATCCTGGGCAACACACCATCCGACCTGGGTATGACAGTGGCCATTTTCCTTTGCACCTAATCTGCCGTATCTCCTGAAGGATCAGTTGCTAGGGCTCATACCTGAGATAGGGCATTAACTTCTTGATTGCCAGGAACATTTGGTTTGTTCCGGGGTCCATCACCACAACATCCTCCCCTTCACTCTCCTCACTTTTGCAGGGACTTTAACCTTTGACGTCTCAATCAGGCTTTGTCACAGCACCTGGACCTTAATCCCCTCAGGCTGCACCCTCTCGGCTTTGCCGAACTGCATGCTAGGGTCTACAAACTGCTTCTCCTCCTCTCCCACCTTGCCTGCCAGCCCTGAAGCCAGCAGAGCGGTGAACACTGCCCTTCCTCCTCTAACCTTGGCTCTTCTTCCACCTTTCTAACTCAAGCTTCAGCCTACCCAATCCTGGGGCAGCGGTTTGCTCTGTGTTCACTTCTCTCTTATGCACAAAGAAGAATTGTTGATTTTTCAGTCTGTTCCTGTTTTACTTGTTGCTAGGACGGAGTGAGAACTTCCAAGTTTCTCACCTGTGGCTTCCTCACTCTTTTTTGTTAGCATTTTAGTTATCTGTTGCCATGTAACAAAATGGCCAAAAAAAGTACCACGTAACGAAGTGCCACATTGCCCCAAATAATGCATCAGGAATTTGGGAGCAACTGAATTGGTTGATTCCGTCTCAAGATCTTATAAGAGTTGCAGTTACAATGTGAGTCAAGGCTGGAGCCATCCAAGGCTTGACTGGTGAAAAGTCCACTTTCAAGCATGCTCATGTGATTTCTGTCAGTCACGCTGTCGGCAGAGAGTTATGGGAAGAAGATGCCATGGCAGGTAATGATTCTGGGGAAAGGTGAATGCAAGGCAGACCAGGATGCATAAGAATGATAGGCCTTGCTAAGGAGTTTGGTCATTGTCTTCCAGCGGAGAACAGTTGGAGGCTTTTAAGCAGGGAAGGCATGTTGAAGCACTTAGTAAAAACTGCTCAGAGAAATGGAATGTTAGTAGCTTCGTTGCTTTATACTGTGAGATCAAAAGGTACTAAATAGGGGTGTGCCGGGGTGTCTCCATCAGTTAAGAGTCCAACTCTTGATTTTGGCTCAGGTCCTGATTTCGGGGTTCATGAGATTGAGCCCCACCTTGGGCTCCATGCTCAGCATGGAGTCTGCTTGGGATTATCTCTCTCTCTCTTCTTCTGCCCCTACCCTCGCTCTCTCTCTAAAATAAATAAATGAAATCTTTTTTAAAAAGTTGTTAAATAGCAGGTATAGCAAAAAGACTCCTTGGTCAGGGTTTATGTCAAGAGATACAGAAGGCTCAACAGAACTCACCTGCTCATCTGCCTTCAGATCTCAGGAAGCTCTGTGCCCCCACTAGTTCCATGACATTTTCTGGTCAGAATTAGCCTCTGAGGGGCGCCTGGGTGGCTCAGTCGTTAAGCTTCTGCCTTAGGCTCAGGGCGTGATCCCAAGTCCTGGGATTGAGCCCCGCATGGGGCTCCTTGATCTGCTGGGAGCCTGCTTCTTCCTCTCCTACTCCCCCTGCTTGTGTTCCCTCTCTCGCTGGCTGTGTCTCTGTCAAATAAATAAATAAAATCTTAAAAAAAAAAAAAAAAGAATTAGCCTCTGAATGAGCTTTGGAAACGAGAGGATGTGTCCCGGGGCTGGGCTCTGCTGTGTACCAAGCATCCAAGCATACCAGCCATTGCACCCTTCTGCTTTGAATGTTTTCTGTAGCTAAGGCAATAGGAAAGCTAATATGTATCAAACACTTATCAGTGGCATGCCTGCTTTAATTGCTTTATGTGAATTAATACCTTTAATCCTCGTAAGAGCTCCTTGATAAGTTGCTATTATTACTCAAATTTTACAGATATGATAACTGAGACCGGGAGTGGTAAGTGGTTCAGGGTTACAGAGATAATAAAGGGTGGTGTTGAAATTCAAGCCTGGGAAGTTAAACTAAAGACTTGATCTCAACAGTCTCATTGATGCCACTTTCAGGGAAATTGCATAAATACTCAAGCTCGGAATTGTGCTTAGATAAATGAAATCTCTGCTGCAGACAGCTCAAGGGAAGTAAGCATAAACAATCTGATCCAGAAGTTAAGATAAACCACGGTCTATTTTTTTACTGTTTCTAAAGAACATTTTTCCTTGCATTCCACTGATGCCAATAGGATAAGAGAAATGGATTGTCGAAGTCCCATGTAAAGGCCGAGCATTATTGGTAAACGTTAATGTAATTCTTCATGTTAAGCACCCTGTTTTGTTCTTTCCACCTTCAGAATCACTGAACCCCTGAATGTGTCCCATTTCCAATTCTCAGTAAGATGATTTGCCTCTTTCTCCTCAAAGTCAAACCACACTGTAACACGTGTGATTAGTCCACTACTTATTGAGACAGGATCTGTATGTCAAAGTGAATTATTTACACTTCTACATGGATGTGGCTTAAAAGTGGAATTGACAATACAACTGATACTGACAATCAGGTTTCCTTTCTTTACACATATATTCTAGACCAATGGGCTGTGAAATATTAATCTAAAAGAAACCCTGTGTTTATTCTTCTCAAAATGGGAAATTACCTAATCCACTTTATATACATATCCTCAATTTGTTAGTCTCTAAATTTGTAGCTCTTATTGTGGCTATTTCTGACCTACATCTATTTCTACTTAACAAGGGCCTTAGGTGGTAATTTTGATAATTCTCAGCTTGTTGTATGAAGAATGAACTTTGTCTTTAATTGGACTTGTACAGAGTATGCATCATAAAAAAGAAAAACTAAATCTTTTTTCCCTTTTACTAAATTAGGCGTAAGAACCCTTTCAAGCATATTATCTTGTATTTATACTGGTTTTAATAAGTTCGGAAGATTAAGGGCATTACTACTTGAACACAGTTGGAAAGAATCGGATCCTTTTTTTTAGAATGTGTTACAAATAGTGCTCTTCATAGCTGCCAGGTATGACACAAATCACATTTTTCCACACTGTTTATTTTTATTTTTATTTTTTAAAGATTTTATTTATTTATTCGACAGAGATAGAGACAGCCAGCGAGAGAGGGAACACAAGCAGGGGGAGTGGGAGAGGAAGAAGCAGGCTCATAGCAGAGGAGCCTGATGTGGGGCTCGATCCCATAACGCCGGGATCACGCCCTGAGCCGAAGGCAGACGCTTAACCGCTGTGCCACCCAGGCGCCCCAACACTGTTTATTTTTAAATAAGAGGATTACATACATTGCCAATCTGCTGTAATCTCACTAAATTGCGTTTTAACCAAACTCTACGGAATACAATTAAGGAAGGTCTCTGAAGATGATGTAAGCACACACAGTGAGCAGCCATGTTTTCCGAGTCCTGCATGGACCCACCAGGGACGTGTCTAAGTAGATGACGCTTTCTGAGGCACTAATGGACCTTACTGTTAATGGTGACTCCTGTAGCTAGAACACAGAGGCCCTGGGAGTACCCTACATACTGTAGGAATTCTTTCTGCAAAATCCCTGGCGGGTGCTCATCCAGTCTTTCTTCCTTACTCAGAGCCTCTGCTCTTGTGTTTCTCTCTGTTTAGAATAACTAGGGTCTTAGACCTTCGCATGGGTAGAGTCTCAACTTTAAGTTGGCTCAACTAGTCCTTCCTCAGAAACTTTCCCTGGTAAATGAAAGAATGAAAGAAAATTCCAGCAGCTCTAGGGACAATGTCATACAATGCCATGGGTTAGGCATTCCATTGTTTGGAGCTCTAATGGTTGAAACATCTGTATTAATTTGGGAGGGCTGCTGTAGCAAACTGCCACAGGCTGGGTGGCTTAAACAAATGACATTTATTTTCTCACAGTTTTAGAGTCTAAAACTCTGAGACCAAGGTGTTGGCAGGTCTGGGCTCTCCTGAGGCATCTCTGCTTGACATACAGATGGCAGCCTTCTGGCTGTGTTCTCACATAGTTTTTCCTCTGTGCACACCTGTCCCTGGTGTCGCTCTGTCCACATCTCCTCTCCCTACAAGGACACCAGTCAGATTGGATTACAGCCCACCCTAGAGGCCTCTTTTTAACTTAATCACCTCTTTAAAGGCCCTATCTCCAAATACAATCACCTCCTGTAGTCATGTGGGTTAAGCCTTCACCAGATGAATATGGAGGGGGCACAAACTGAATTCATAGCATCATTCTTTGCCCAAAGGATTCTTTCTGCTTTCTGGATACCCTCTTCTATGTCATACTTGTCTTTGCAGCATTATCTTGTGTCCTTCATACACACTACTTAACTGAACTTATTTGAAAATGCCTGCTCATTTACCATAGCAGATGAGAGAATGTGGCTCTCAGATTTCCTACTCAGTAACCACAATTGACTAAAGGCCTCACTGGGGTGCTCTGAATCCTTTGTTACACCTGCACCAAGGTGACCCCTCCTGTTGGCTGCTCCCAGCCAATGACTCAGTGCAGCAAGGATACTAAGGCAGGTTCTTTCCTATGAGATACAGTGCTCTTCTGGCTGGAGACTTTTCTTGAGGATTCTCATCAGTCTCAGGAAAATGTCTTCAAACTGCTCTGCAAGCTAAGACTTTCTTTCTATCCCTCTCCATCACAGGGGTGAGACCTGCACTAGGCTGATGACTTCCCATCCTCTGGCCCCCTTCTCATTTTCCCTCATAGGCATTTCTCCCAATAATCTCTTGCACATCTAATCATCTTGACATCTTCTTGGAGAACCTGGACAAATTGTCTCCACATGTGTAAATGATAGAGGTCTTCTCTTTTCTGAGAATGTAACTTAAATTGAGAGAATGGATTCAAGAGTGGAAATTCTAGCAGGCAAGGGGAAATATATGTATTTTGGAGAGCCGAAATACCATTGAAATAATTCAATGCTTATAACAAGGACAACATGAATTTAGTTAAAGTGTTTCTCAGACTTCTAAATAAATCATTAGGCATTTTAAAATATAAATTTATGTGACACAAAATTTTTATTCTGAACACAAGGATATTTTATTCCTCTTTATACTTAAACAAAATATATACTTTTTTTCCTACCAAAATTATCAACACCAAATTAATAGGGTCAGGATAAAACCTTCCCATTTGAGCCTCCAGAATGTTATCCTCAAACCTATTCCCAGTCCAACAGCCCCCCATCCCTGCTCTGAGACCAGCCAGAACTAACCTCATTAAGTCCATTACCTGTTTGGGTCAATCACCACAGGGAATCCCAGGCTTCCAGGTTTTCCCTCACTGCACACATTTTAATCACTATATATCTTTGCATATCCTTTATTATGTCTCTTTCTTCTACCTTCCCTAACTCCTAAAACCTCTCCAGTGAGCCCTCTGGAATTTATGGTCCATCATAAATAAAACTCCCTGCTCTCTTCTCTAAAAATTACCTTCCACCCACTCTCAATGAAACTTAAATCTCCCTTAAGGACATGGCTTTCTCTGCAGGTTCTTGGGCAGAAGCTGTTTTGTCTCCCTCAGCCCTCATCCCAGGGGGTTTGAATCTGGGTAAGTGTTCTCTTTGTCCTCATGGACAATTATAGGCTGCAATCCCTCTATGGTCCTGAAACTCTGTAACGTTGATTATGAGGCCATTCGCTTTGGCCACATATCTCCCGTCCCTCACTAAATCTGCTCCAACCACAATGGTCTCCTTAATTTTCCTCGAACTCACTGGAAAATGCCATACTTGGGGTCATAGTACTTCTTACTTCCTTCCCTACAACATGCTCTCAAATATTTGACTAAGTTCCCCTGTTTCTTCATTTTATTTAATTTTTGGGGGGTCAAATGTCAATGAAAGATACCCTGTCTACAATATTTAAAATGGCAACCACCTTCTGCGACATTTCTTATAATCCATTGCTTATATTTTCTCCATGGCACCTGTTTTTATTCATATCTTCCATTAATAACTTAAATTTCAAAAACACGGGTTACATTCTTTACCGATGAATAAGAGTCTACCATAGAATAGTTACTCAATAGACGTTTAATGGATGAATACAATAAATCGAATTTATGGAAATTATAATCTTTCTCCCCTCCTTAGAAGGATAAGTTAAATACTGTTTTAAGAAAAATCACATTGCTTTCTTATTCAACATCTTCCTATTGTTTTTTTTCTTTCTGTTATGTGCCTAATGTTCTGCTAATAATGCAAACATGAATAAAGTCTGATTTCTTACCTTGATGGGTACCCTTTCTAGCTATAAGACATAAATATATACAGATTATTATGATAATAACAGGGATAAATATTTATGCATATTTAAGTTTTAATTTTCTCTGGCAACTATGTACAGGGTAGATTTGAGAGGGACAAAACCAGAGACTGGGAAACCAATTAGAAATATGCACAATAGCCAAATGATAGACAGTGGAACCCCATGTTAAACTTTTTACTTGGAATGGGAAAGGGCAGACCCACGGAAAATAATTTAATAGGCAAAATTCAGGAAAAATAATTTTGATTATATTTAAAAAGTGAGAAACTAACAAAAGACTGCATGATAAAGAGGTGTTAGAGGAAGTCAATGGAGAAAGATTAGAAATTAACATTTCATCTGATGAATGTTGGTGCCTATGTGAGATACAGAGAATAGATCCTGAATAGTGGTCTCAATATAAAGCTTGGTAGAGAAGTATGGGATGGAAAAATACATTTGGGAGTTCTCAATGCATCTGCACTAGTTTAAGCCTTAGAAATAAATGAGATAGCTCAGGATAATATATAAAGTAAAAATAATCAAGGAGCAGAGAATTACACTGAGAACAACAATTTGGAACACTTGTAGAAAGGGGGATGATTTTATAGAAAGGATAAAATGTCAGCGAGATCACTCCCCAAAAAGCATAGTTCCTACCGTGGTATGATGTAAAGTAAGAGATTAGAGAGTGTCAAGAATGAAAACATAAGCAGAATTCCCAAAAGCAGCAGAGAAGCTCAGTAAACTCAGAAAAGACAATTTTCATTGGATTCAAAATTAGGAGACCACCAATGACTACCAAAGCAGTTTCAGTGCACTTGAGAGAGAAGCAGGCAGCAGGCAGGGCCCCGAGAATGGAATGGGCTGTGAAACTGTGGTCTGTGTGGCAACAAAGCTTTCTTTCATTAATTGCAGATGAAAGTGAGCCATACATGGGGCAGTAGGTGGCTGGGAGATGACCGGGGAGGTTTAAGTACATTGGAGGCTAAGAGGAAGAATCAGAAAGGAGAATGTTGGAGATGCAAGAGAGAGAGAGACAGAGAGAGCAACTGATGGCACAAGAAACATTCTGGACACAGTGTTCAGGAGTGGGATAAAGAGCTGAATCAGAGGGGCAAGAGAGGCCAGAGGACTATGACGGTCTTAGGTGTGGATATAGATTGGCTTGTAGGAAGGGGACAGCCTAGCTGATGTAAAATGACATTGGTAGTCTCGTTTTTTAATTAAATAAAGGAGGCACGTTTTCTTGCTGACAATTTTAGGGAAAGGGCTTGGATATTAAATAAGACATCTGTGAAAGCTTGGTATATTCATAGAGGGGAATGGAAGAGAATGATAGTGTTTACAAGTCATTGGAACAAAGACACAAACTTCTTGGGGAAACAACCTGCATGGTTGGGTAATATCCTCCAAAAATCCTTATCCTTCCACAACCACAAATGATAAGGCAGGAGGTGACACTGATCCTGAGTTAAAGTTTTACTAGGAAAGTATGGTAAAACAAGGTAATGGAGAGACCAGATGGAAAAGAAGTAGATTTGATGGTTGCTCCTGTTTTCTAGGTGGGACCGGGAGGGAAGAGAGACCAGCGGGAGTTGACAGAAAAGGAAGAAAGGGATCAGGAATCTTTAACTTTCTTGCAACCAGAGTAGAAATGGTAGGTATGAAATCATGGGAGATTTGGGAGGAAGGGAATACAAGATTAGAGAGATGGTTCTTGGAGGAGAATCTCTTGGTAACATTTGTTCCAGATGATTTCAATTCAAGACATTGTCTGATAAGAAAAGGGGTAAATTTTATGAGACTAAAGGATGTCCATGAATTTGAGAGTAGGTAGAGTTTTGGAATCCAAAGAAAACATATAAATATTGTAGTTTAATTTCTAGACAAGGGATCTGAGAGAGAAATAACTTGTTTGAGAGCACACAGCTAGTTAGTGGAAGAATCTGGATCAGAGCAAGATCCTTCTGACAGAGTAGATTTTTTATTTGTTTATTTTAATATTGCTTCTTGTTATCTAATACTGGGGAGTATGGCGATACCTTCTGAAATCTTCCCTGGAATTTCTCAATCAAGTGATTGAGGTAAGTTGTGGGATCTTTGTGAATAATAAGCATTTGGAAAAGTAAGCAATGATAAGAAACGAAAATTTGCTTTTCTTTTGCTCATACATTCCACATTTTTTATTAATAAAAATTCTCTCTCTCCCTGTTTGCAGATACACCTTATAGAGGAAGAAAGTTCTAAGGCTGGTTAGAGATTTCGATGGAATTTATTATTGTCTTTTATTACTTTCAAATACTAGTTCAAGAGGAAATCTAATAAGTGTATTATTAAAAAAGGAAAATAACTTGCATTTGCATATTGAATTGTGTATGTGTTTGTAGCATTGCTGCAAATATTTCCTCCAAATTTCCTATGTTGACTCAAAGTTATTCTAGAATTCCAGAGTTGGGGTGCTGATATGCTGTTTACTTGCCTTCCCCAGAGTTGGGGTGCTGATATGCTGATTACTTCCCTTCTATAAAAAGAAAAGTCTACTTTGAAGGTGGTTTAAGAGCCGATGCTGTGCACAAATTTGCACACATTATTAACACTTTGGCAACAGGTGCCTTGCCTCTGTGGGAACATAGAACAGGTACCACAACTCACTGAGCTGACTCCCACAATGGATTCTTAGTTAGCTTTCAAAAGATAAATAAAATTGCTTCTCATCTCTTAAAGAAGGTAATGCGTAAGCACATGCCAATTGACTGTGACGAATTCCATAAAATCAGCTGTCACAAGGAGCAGTTCAACACACTTTGACTCTTTGTAGGGAGGGAGGTACCCTTTTATAGTAATAGTATGAGTAGTGTAATCTACTGAGTCAGTAATAAATTTTGGCTGATACAGTTAAACTCTAATCCTGTTAGATAACTATTATATATTAATTAGTTAAGTAGGTTTCAGCCCTAGTGTTTGAAAATACAATAGATGATAAACTTACATCATGGAACTAATGATAATACCTTGTATCAAAAGTGTGAAGGAAATATATATATTTATTTATTTATTAGGTATTTGAGGCATATGATTTTGAAAAGTATTTGAGGTAGGTGATGCTCAGCTTGTTCCGACTAATTTGGGAAGTGTATAGGGAGCATGGAATATGAAAGAGAGAAGTATGTTTGGGGAATAATAGCTAATTTTTAATTATTGGAACATAGGATGTGTATGAAGTAGGGACAGAGGCAAAGCTAAGGCTATGCTGGAGGTAGGCAGGGTCATGGTCCTAAAGCAATAGTTGATTAGGTATAGGGCCAGGACTGAAGCCAATCAAGGAGAAAATATATTAGAAATATCACTATGCACAAAAGTTGAAATAAAACTTATAATTTGCCAATCATATTCTCTATAAATACCATGGAAACTGCAGTGGAAGTATTACCTTATATAATATGGTTAAGTTATTGTCATTTTCCAACGAATGAAAATGCAAAGATTTATCTCAAGAGACACGCTTCTTGAAATGAAATTGTGTGGCTTATTCTCAGTCCTTAACCTACTTGATTATTTTTCAGTATTTTATACTTTGAAATATTATCATCATTGAAAATCTTTCTGATTGGCCTATATCAAAATATACTATCTAACTATTTCTCCAGTGCCTTCTTCAAGCCTGCGCTTCTAGCTGAATCTAATATTACTCCTGCCCCTCCAGTAAGTAGATGTGTTAACTCTCCAATAACCTCACTCTGGGCTACCATGACTGCCCCTACACAGCACACACTTATCTTCACAGGAACAACTACTTCCCTCTCTTGCACTTGTCAAAACCTATTCGGGTCAAGCTCTAGGAAAATGCTACTCTTTACTCGAAGTTCTAATTAACCAGGAAGAATTAGTCTTCCCTCTTGTTCCTACAGATGTGTATAACTCTTTATTCCAGGACTAGTATTGTGACCTTCTTTCTTAAATTATCTGTTTGCTACCCAAACCTCCAATACAAGATGTTAAGTTATTGAGAGGTCAAGGCCCTGGCCAATGTTGTGTTCCCTAAGACACCTTTTTTGTTCAGTTGCCAGTTTCTGTATCCCTCCTTCCCACGTATCTAGGGTGGTGAATCTCTGCTAGATATGCAATCTAATCCCAGTGCCCAGGACTAGTTCTGAACAACCAACTTTGAGGTATAATGTATTTGAGGCATGTACCCATCCATACTGGCCATTGATACATTCCGTTTTATGCTAAGACATGAACCTCTCTACCAGTTACTCTGACTCAGCTACTCAGCTGATCCTTCCTCTATTCCTTTACCCTTGACTATTCTATTAATCTTTATGGTAAGGAATAATATCTTCAAGTCCTTTGGTCTCCACCTAGGTCACTGATTTTTCTAATTTGTAGACAATAGGTGTTTAATAAATGCCTGTTGGGTGGGTAAATGAGTACGTGTGCACGAATCAGTGAATGAATGATAAAGACTTGGTAGACACACGGATTGATTGCTACTGTCCTGTAAAGGACACTCATCATATGGACCACTCCTCAGGTATAAAATTTTTTCCACTATGGAGTTTTCTTTCACTTAAGAAATGATCTGCTAGAGTAAATCCTGCCCTCTCTGTCTGATAAACGGGAGGGGAGACTCCTTCCATAAATAAACTAACTGGTATTCAATAATGCCACTAATTACAAGAATTAGTGTGGCAATATAAACCTTTTAAAGCAGTAAGGGAACCTCAAGATTATTTACAATTTATCCTTTACACAAAAGAGGCTCTTGAGAATAAAAAAGGTCAAACTACTTGCCTAAGTTTCAAGGAAAATTGTAATAGAATTGAGACAAATGTCATGGTTTCCTAACTTATCCTGTGTTCCTTTCATTATAAGTACATTTACTTTATGACGTTAGGATGAAGTAATTGAATATCGCTGAATTTTTATATTTCCTATATAGTGATTAATTTTTTAGTGTGTTATTACTGTGCCACAAAATTACCAATAATCCTTATAAGGATGTATTGTTTAAAGGGTGATTTTTTTTTAATACATCACTCTTTTCTTGACATGAATGGGGCTTCATATGACATTTTTGCAAAAAACTGTCCGACCTGCCCAAAAGCTTTTTTAAAAAAGCAGCAAATGTAGAGTTAAAATTTCAGAGTAAATACTCTCTCAATTCCCAAGGCAACAACTTTAAAAGGGAAAACAACAGAGGCCAGTGAAGGAGGCTCTAAGACGCCTGTTTTGTGGCCCTCATGGAACTTTGCACTTCCTGAAATCTCTGGAGGAAGGAAAGTTATTTGTGTTAGTACCGCTGGGGTGAGACGGTCCCTGAGAGTAAGTTAGGGGACTGCTTTGGACGTTGCTTTTTGCTCTTTCCAGCCCCTACGAGACTTCTTAGCACATTTGAAGCAATAAGGGAAGGAATCAATTCAACTTTTGTGCTTGTAGAGCAGATTCAGAGACAATACTTGTGTGAAATCATATCGGTTTCGCATCGCTAGAATTTATGGTTGTACTCAATGCTGTTGTACTAGTTTGCCAGGGCTGTTATAACAAAGTACCACGGATGGGGTGGTTTAAACCAACAATCTGTTTCTTTAGACAGGGGTATGTGGGCTGGCTCGGGTGGCAGCATGGATCAGGGGAATGTCAGACTTCAGAGAGCTCAGCCTCATGTCAACCCACAGCCATCCACTACAAAGCTCACAGACCCATCCCTTCCTGCTGGTGTGCCCTTGCCTTCCCAGTGGAAGGGAGTCAGGGGAAGGATGGTCAAGCAGGCTGTGGGGTTATTAAAACATATTAGAGCTGGATTTGATGGGTTTGTGGAGTTGGCCGAAGATTGGACAGAAAAATGGCCCCTCTTCCTCATCTCTGCATCCCAACAATCCCAGGACCTCAGAAGTCATCCATTTTCCCACCTCAGGATCAGTGGCAGTTTCTTATTTTTCAGGAAAGAACCTGTTATACTCTGTTATACCCTCCACCCAGGAAAATCCATTTCCCTTTATAAAGCGGACACAATCCTATGAGAATTCTTTACTGGGAATCAAAGTCAAGTACAGCTGGCAGAGCAGCATGACTGAAGCACTCCTGGACAAAATCATGAAGGAAGGGGACAGCTATAAAAACATGCCTGTCTGTGGAGAGGTCACCTCAGGCACCACAGAACTTGGGTGAAAAACTGTGTATTCAGAACAATCCATCTTATAATTAGTTTTTGAGAATAAAATAAAATGATACATATAATGTTCATGCAATGGGACAAAATCATTCTGATTTGCAATTAGAGCTACCCAAACCTGAACTTATTTAAAAATAGATGAGTCGATCTGCCGGTGACTCTGGGAGCTCAGGGCAATGACAGGATTTGTACTTGGATTGTTCCTTCAGTAGATCTGACCAAATGGCATTAATGTGATTTGAACACTGAAGTTCCAGCCAGAGCCTAAGAAGTCTTTTGCTCCATTCCCCTGCTACCTGGAAATCACCAAGTTGAAAATGCCTCCATTTCTAATCCATTAAAGTTAACAACTTTCAGAGCCATTAGAGATAACAACTTCCTCTGTCACAGTTTCTCATAGGAACCCCCTGTGAAGGATTTACGCAGAAAGCGGATCAAAGGAAAATAAACAAATTCAAATTTTGTGACACAGTGACAGGAGAGATGAGGGGAACGCACTGCTCTGACAGGAGTCTGACCATGTCGTCTTTTACTTCAGGATGGAAATCCGTGCCTGAGAGTGGCGAGCCAGGCTCGAAGATGCACACCTTTCTTCCCTTCATGTCCACAAACAACTGCAAGATGGGAAGAGAGTCCTTCACGGGGAAGGCTGCAGTCCTTTGCTGGAAACTTATTCCTTCAGAGAGGTAATGTCCCCTGGACTCCCCCCCAGGTCTGCCTCTTGGGAGAGGGTGCTCCCCCAGCTCCTCCTTTAGAAGTTTTTTGGGATGGGGCTGTCTCTTGCTGGAAATTTGCTTGTTCCAATGCTTAACTTTATTATTTTTATTCTTCTCCATTTTTCAGTGGTCAGAGAGCACACTTTCTGCCTCAGAGAACGTGCCCTCCTCTCATCCTACCACAACCACTGCTTTCTTATCCTTGACCCAATTCTGTATCTTTCAACAAGAATCCGAAATCCATAGTATTGTGAAAGAGAGAGCCTTCCTTAGGCTCTCCTTTAAATCTGCAAACATTCAACATGTTTTTCTTTATACTGTCGTAGAATTTTTTAACAATTCCATAGGAAAATGACATTTTAGTAAAGGAGCCTGTTTTCATTCTACCTCAGAAACAGTATCCAATATTGGACTGTGGAAACAGAATAGTTCATAGACACCGAATCAGGCTTGGCCGAGTTCAAATCCTAGAGAATCTAGGACTTCATAGCTCTGTGACTTTGGACAAATGGCCGAGATGTCTGTGCCCCAGTGTCCCTGTCTCTAGGGCGAGGATGGGGATATTACCTACCTCACAGGTAGCAAGTGCGAAGCTCTTAGCCTGCCACAACGTGAAACATTTGCTCTCTCTAGTCTGATGCTTAAAGCATTAATTAATCCACAGATTCCAAGCTAAATCGTATTCATGTCGGTGAGACTAAAGAAAGAATGCTTGGGTCTCTCCTTCGGCTCACGGAGCGGCGACAGATGTGGTAGGGACAGCAGCAGCCCACCTAGTAATCATATTCACAGCCTGTCTGAGATAGTCTGATAGTCACTTTGGAATGGCAGAAACCAGAGTTAAGGGAATAATAATGGCGAAGGGAAGGGAGTTGAACATGTGAGATTATTTCCTGTCAGAAAAAAAGCATATTTCTGAGTATCTAAAGAGGAACAGGACAAGTGAGCACGGGAACCAGATGTGGCAGCCTTACTGAATACAAAGCAGGGCATAAATAGCAGATGAGAAAAGGTGTTTTCCTGACAATAAATAAATAAATAAATAAATAAATAAATAAATAAATAAATAAGCTTGCATGCCAAAGCCATGCCTCCTGGAGTTCTAACGTGGTGGCTTTGGGTGCTGGCTCTGGGAACAGCACCAGTTAGGTCACTGGAGAAGTCCCCTCACCTTTTTCCCTCCGGATAAGCACACAGGCTATGCTGTTTTCACACTTCTAACATAGGAGTAACTGGATGAGTAATTTTGTGGGTTTAACAATCATTTTAACATTTTATTTTGAAATATTTTAGGCTTACTAGAGAGTTGCCATTTTTATATATCATTCATCCAGCTTCTCCTAATCTGAGCATCTTATATTGCTACAGTGCAATTACTGAGACTGGGAAATCAATACTAATGCAATGCTATTAACTAATCTACAGGGTTGAGTTGAATTTTATCAATTTTCCCAGAATTAGTACAGCAAACTCCAGGAAAATCTAGCTGATTTTAGTCCAGAATTTTAGGCGATAGGGAGAGGAATCATGAGTTCTCCGAATTCGTGGTTCCATTTTGTCTTTTTTTTTTTTTTTTTTTAAGAGAGAAAGAACAGGAGTAGGGAGAGGGGCAGAGGGAGAGAGAATTCCAAGCAGACTCTCTGCTGAGTGTGGAGCCCGATGCAAGGCTCAATCCCAGGACACTGAGATCACGACCTCAGCCAAAATCAAGAGTCAGACACTCAACCGACTGAGCCACCCAGGCACCCCCCCATTTTGTTTTTAGGACCCTAACTTTGCACTATCCAATTTGAAAAAGGGGGCTTCTTTCATTCTGCTGGCTTTGTCTCCCCCAGAACCAAATGTTCTGAACATAGCCCCTTCCAAACACGCGTACTTTCCAATGCCTTCCTTTCCTTTGTCTATATTTGATGTCGTTTGGCTTTGTGTTTTTGGATTTGAAGGGATTTAGTATTTCTTTCTTTCTTTAAAAAAATTTTTTTATTAAGTAGGCTCCAACACCCAGCATGGGGCCCAATGTGGGGGCTTGAACTCAGGACCCTGAGATCAAGACCTGAGCCAAGATCAAGAGTCCGGTGCTTAATCGACTGAGCCAATCAGGTGCCCCGGATTTAGTACATATATATTTTTTTAAGATTTTATTTATTAACTTGACAGAGAGACAGCCAGCTAGAGAGGGAACATAAGCAGGGGGAGTGGGAGAGGAAGAAGCAGGCTCCCAGTGGAGGATCCCGATATGTGGCTCTATCCCAGAACCCCAGGATCACGCCCCAAGCCGAAGGCAGATGCCTAACGACTGCACTACCCAGGCGCCCCAGGATTTAGTATATTTCTGGCAGTGATTTGAGATCATCCCTTGACCCCATCCGTATTTTCCCTCTTCACTCTTCCATCATTTTTTTTTTCTTTCCATTTGCTTTTGTTCATGTCAGAGCCTGGCAGTAAGTTAGGGATGTGTGTGAGAAAGAGATAGCATGTGCCGGGATTAGGGATTTTTCTTTATACATGGTTATTTAAAAACTGGGTATTCTCTATCTTAAGTTATGCTGAAGGCCTGGTTTTGTGTCAATAAACTCTTCCTTTCTTATTACTTTTATTATTTTCCAGTTACCCAGAAATTCTCGGGGTTTTGTTTTGTTTTGTTTTATGGATGATAAAGACACAGGTGGTAACTGGACAGTATCCTGAGGGGTCTCATGATCTAGTCTCCTATCATCAGGGAATGTTTGCCCCCTACAGGAGCTACGTCATGTGGACTTAAGGAAAGAAGATTCTGTTAAAGATAAGGCTTACAAAGAATCCCCACATTCTCGAAAATCTCATACCGCAAGAACCTTATTACATTGTTTCGTCATGTAGGTTCAGGAATTTCAAGACGATATTAAAAAATGTGGGCAAACATAGTAAGCAGCATGTCATGGTTGAAAGTTAATTGCTAATGAAACATAAGGATAACTTTGTTTTTGTTAAATTATAGGGAAAGGAAAAGAATCTTATTCTTTGTCAGAACTGCAAAGATGTGATCATTTTAACAAGCGAAATTTTCTTTTGGATTTTTCATTACTTACTAGTTAAATTTTCATCTAAGTATTCCTTAACATAGAGGATGCTTAGTGTTACAGATGGAATGTTTGTGTTCCCCCAAAATGCATATGTTGAAATCTTAACCCACAGTGTGATGGTAGTAAGGAGTGGGGCCTTTCGGAGAATATCAGGTCCTAAGGGTGGAGCCTTCATAAATGAGATTAGTGCCCTTATAAAAGAGACCCCCAGAGAGCTCTCTTTCTTCCTCCTCCATGAAAGGATACAAGAAGCCAGCAGCCTGCAGACCAGAGGAAAGCCTCAACAGAACCCTGTCCTCAGATTTCCAGCCTCCAGAAGTGTGAGAAATCAATTTCTGCTTATGAGCCACCCAGTAACTTGTTATAGCGGCCTGCACTAAGACACTTAGCTTGTTACACATAGTAAAACAGAGTTAAAAGTCAAAGTTTCAAGGTCTTTGTTCATATATACCACATATCTACAATTTCTTTTCAGATTATTTTTAATGTTAACTGCAGTGACCGACGTGATTTATGACCTCACTTTTTTTGCTAATAGTTCAAGTAGTGTGTTAGGGGAACTCATTAGTAAGTGGGCTGTATACAACCCTTAACTGTGGTTTATTTCGATCATCAGCTCAATGGGTGGTATGGCTGATCTGCAGCACCATTAATTTTCAAATCATGTCTATTGCACCATAAGGATGATAAAAGCGTAAGGAACTTGAAGTCGCACTGCACATGACTCCAGGGTCATAAACATGTCATGTTGACAACACTACAGTCTGCCAAGCGTTCTGATGCTAGCAGAGACCTTAAATCCTTCACTGCCAACAATTTCACATGACAGAGGATGGAAAGGATCCCAAGATCTTACATTAAGCCCACTCTTAAACATCTTGATCTTAACCACTTTACAGATGTCTTTTTTGTTCCTAGAGTTACCAACTTTGTCTTTTCAAATAAAAGCTTCTCCCATTTATGTGCTCCTTATGGCTTTAACTCTCCCCTTTTAAACCACTGGAAAGAGGTTCTCAATAAATCACCACTTGTCTTTTAAGTTATATCAATATTTAAAGAAGCAAATTTCTTTTAGCTCTTTTGACTGAAAATGGAATTATATCAATTGTTGGCCTATGAACCATTCCCTTATAAATTTAGGGAGTTTTGATGTAAGGAGGAAGTAAAGGTTCAGAATTTCAAAAGTTCTCTATATGATTTAGCTTCTATCCTCCAGATCCTTGATTTTCAGTGTTTTATATAATAATGTTTTTGGTGGTTGGCTTTACTCTACTCATCACTGTGGCTCCCTTCTTAATCTTGGATTCACATTTTCAGTTTTATTTTTTCTGATCTTATGCCCTATTGATTCTTCAGCTTGTTTCTTGTTATTGCTTTGCCAGAATCCATATCCTTGTTTTGAGATGAAGTTTTAACCAAGAGTTTCGTATGGTCTGGAAAACAGTATTGACTCTTCTAATTTTTTCATTTATTATGACAACTTTATTAATCAAACAGGATGTGACATCCACTGTGATAGAAACTGAGAATGCAGTCCCGCCTGCCCTGAAGAAATTCAATCTAGTGGAGTAGATAAAAGAACTAGGATACACTCTGGAGAGTTTTAAGACTGAGGTGTGGACAAGGTGAAGTGCCACCAAGGAGAAAGCACAGAAAAGGAGAAGACCCTACATTAGCCGGGGGTGGAATCGGGAGCAATCAGAAAGCTTTATAAAGGAGCTGGCTTTTGATCTGAGTCATGAAAAACTAATAGGAGTTTAATAAGCTCTCTCTCCCTGTCTCCTAACTCTTACTTTCAACAAAAGCTTTGATTTTAAAAACACCATTTTTATCCTTTATGTCTTTCTCCTGTTAGCATCCTATTTCACTTTTTTCTCATCAGGACTCACCTTCTTGAAAAAATAGTCTGGTCTATTTTCTTAACAACCAAGCACTCATCCATCAGAGCTATCCAGACTGTGCTCTAGCCATGGACAAAAACTCTCCGTCAATTCTCATAGATGACGTCCTAATTGCCAAATTCAGTACCAACGTTTCTTTCCTATTTGACCTTTCTGTATCATTTGGCACAAGTTACCACCTCCTTCTTGAAACTGTCGTCTATTTACTTTCTTGCTATCACTTTCTGTAATGTTCATTTCTGGATGGTCATGCGAAAGTTTTCCTTAGGTAATTTCTCTTACACCTTGTACTACTTAAAGAATCCTACAGGATACAGAGCTCTAGGGTTCCCTTGATTAATTAGATACTTTATTTAAGAACAGCCAAGTGCATGATCCAGAACTATCTAGAGCTGAGGGCTGGACCTGCATTTCTCTGGAGCAGACGCCCTGTCTGCAGGGATACCATTATTCTGACATCAGTTGATGCATATGCAGTGTCTGTACGGGGTCTACTCTATGTAAGATTCTAAGGACAAAGGAGGTGTGTACATGACTAGTTAACAAATTATATGTGAATATCAAATGGGGTTATATTTGTTTTCCTTCTTCTATTAATATTCTTGGCTGCTTACTTGTTTGGCAGAGATAATTTTGGCTTATATATTTACACTTGCTTTTATTAAATCCATTGGCTTTATGGTTCTTTTCTGTTTGCAATATTTCCAGCAGCAACTTACTCAACTCCTATACAATCCTCAGTCATGTATTATTCACTCCTTCTATGTCATTAAGAATAATGTTGAATTGGAAAAGGATGATGATCCATCCTAATAGTACCTCATTAGACACTCCTCTCCAACTGTATGGTGAGCTATTTATTCAGTGCCCGTGACCAGCATCCTTTTACCTACATTTCATCAATAACAACTTTAACCAGGCTGTCATTATTTACCAATTTCCCAAATTTCTTTTCTTCATTTTTCTCTTTAAAAAATAGAGCCATATAAAACCCATTATCAATGGCTCATTGATTTTTATGTCCCTCCCTATTTGTTAGCAGGCTTTTATTTTCTCTGCCCTCTTTTTTTTTTTTTTTTCACTCTCAATATTTAAAAACTCTACTCACTAACTCAGTCTGCGTGTTTTCCTCTGTCAGTCTTCCCCACTGGAAGTTTCCTTTTTCAGATTCTGTTCATCGGTTCTTAACAGACTTTTGTTTTTTCATATATCTTATAAGTTCCATACTAGACAGTAAGCTGTTGGAGAGAAAGGAAAAGATGACGTGTGTGCTTTTAAAGTGAGCGCTTCACGAATGACGTCTTTTCTAGGTGATAATGAGTGAGAATCACAAATATGTTTTATGAAATGATTCCCTCATGTTCAGCTTTTGGCAGCTCTTATTTTCAGAAATAGTAGCAAGCTCCTAAGACACAGAAGGGGTTGGAGGAGCTGAGGATCTTTATCTGCAGGAGCCACATTTTAAGGACTTCGCTTTGGCTGTGCCTCTTGCTGTTGGAACAAAGATCACAGGTATTGATCATCACATCCCCAAGTGCTGGAGAAAACGTTCTCCACAAAATCAACGCCATCTGCTGAGCTTCCTATCTTTCACGATTTTCATATTGTGTTTCATATTGTGTATTTAAATATTTTAATTACTAGTACCTTTTAGTTTTCATGTGCGTAGGAGTTTTTAAAGCGAAGGGCACTAGTACACACATGAAATACAACAGTAATTACAGGGAATTACGTGGAAGGATGTTGTGGAAATTATCTAGATTCTTCAACCAATTACTGCATGCCTCTCACTCTGCAGGGAAAAAATTTAATTAAACCTTTCTTACAATACAGCGATATGAAGGGGAGAACCCAGTCTTATAGCTCTATAAAGATTATACTCAGAAATTTAGATTTTCAATTAAATGAGTGTTCTTACATTTGATTTGTGTCTCCTAAATCGGAGATACTTTTAAATTTCTTCTTTTTTTTTCTTATACTCCCAACCATTATTTAAGCCTTATTTATTAAAATATTACATGATTTTTCTATATTTAAAAGCTGAAAATAATCATGGGTTAATATCATTAACTGCCTTTTCTTTTCCTTTGAGCACTTCCTTTATGGTTCTCAATATTTGCTTATTCCATTTATTCTGCTATTCTTCCATGGCACGTGAGAGCTTCCCATCTTACAGACAGCCTCATTAAGAAAGGTTTTCCTGGGGCACCTGGGTGGTGCAGTCGTTAAGCGTCTGCCTTCGGCTCAGGGTGTGATCCCGGCGTTCTGGGATCAAGCCCCAGGTCAGGCTCCTCTGCTGGGAGCCTGCTTCTTCCTCTCCCACTCCCCCTGCTTGCGTTCCCTCNAAAAAAAAAAAAAAAAAAAGAAAAAAAAAAAAAAGAAAATTAAGTCAAATCCAGTCTTAATAATATTACTCCCATATACATCATCCCTACCACCACCAATTTTGACTTTTCTTTCCCTTTCTTTTTTCATTTTGGGAATAGATTTCTTCTGAAACTGTCTTTCAACATTTTTGATTCTGATCACCTTCAAAACCTAATGAGGAGTAACTGATACTGAAATTTCTATCCCACAGTAACAACTAGAAAGCAGAATGAAATCTATAAATAATTGTTTACAGATACTAAATGACAGAACAGGGCTGTGACTCTGAGGGTGGGAAACAAAGTGAGTCCTCTGACTGGCTCTGGCTTTCTCTGTGAATCTGCTTTCTGGGCTCTAGTACATGGAGGAACTCAAGTAGATCACTGAAATATTGGTATCTTAAAGAGGCAGAGATCAGACACTGGGGAGACCGAAGTGGCAGGTAACTGTGGGGCACAGTAGCGTAGAGAATGGAGCTCTGCATGTAGAGAAGGAGATCAACGAATATTTATTGGGATCATCTGGAGTCTTTGCTGAATACTAAGCTGTGCAAATACTGGTTCTAGAAGATTCTATTAAACTTGACTCTATTCTAGAAGCACACTAGATCTAGGAGAACTGGCATGGAACAGTTACCAGGAAGCTATAAGATAAACTGTTCCCAGATCTCAAAAGGGCTTAGAGACATTCAAGTGCCAACAAAGCAATAATGGAGACACTCTGTTAAACATTGGCATTAAGTAGAGAGACCAGAGTGGACACACTTTACTGGAAAGGGTAAAACAGCCCTGGAATAAAGACTACTGTAGATAAGTCCTGGCAAAGTCTAAAATCAATAAGCCGATCAACAAATAAACTCAACTGCCTGATAAAAGACAACTCTATTCTACCTTTTTAAATAAGAACACAAAACTCAGACTCTTGATAATGTAACTATTACATTGTTCAACATCCTATAAAAATTGCTAGATATGTGAGGAAATAGTGAAATCTTGGCATAATTTAGAGAAAAATTATAAAGAAATTCAGAACTGACAAAGTAGTGGAATTGGCGAAGATAAAACTTCAGTATAAGAGATCATTGAACATGAAGATATTGACATAGACTATCCAAACTGAGAGAAAAAAAAAGGCTGAAGTGTATAAATAGAAACTCTGAGAGAGGTGTGGTTCATATCAAGGGAGATAGAATGTGAATCCCGGAAAGTAGGATGCCCAGAAATAAAATGGAATAAATAAGGGTTATATTTTTCAAAATGTGATAAAAAATTTTAACTTTTATATCTAAGAGAGTCAACAAATCACATGCATAGTGTCAATGTTACATTGTAAGAAAAGCATATAGGATGGAACCTATTTGTATGGCCATTCTTGGAAAATACCATCTGTAAGCACAAGGTCAGTGTACAAAAATCAACTGTACTTCTCTATACCAGCAATGAAGATTTGGAAAATGGATGATTAAAAAATACCACTTATAATATCTTAAAAATAACATGAAATGATTAGAGGTAAGTTAAAACTACATGTGGAAGACTTGTAAAATGAAAACTACACAATATTGTTGAGATAAATAAAAGAGGACCTAAGTAAATGGAGAGATATACCCTATTCTTGGATTGAAAGTGTCAATGTTGTTAAGATGAGTTTTCTCCAAAAAGATCAACTGACTCAAGGGGATTCCATTCAAAATGCTAGCAGGCTTTCAAAATTAAATTTATTTATTTAGGAAAGGAGTAGAAAATGACAAGCTGATTCTAAAATTTATACAGTATTGCAAAATATCTGTAATACTTAAAAGTAGGTTACAGAAATAAAACTCATCCACTATAAGAGCTAATGGAGGAAAGGTCAGCATTGATATATTAAAATATTTAATTTACATTTTCAGAAACCTGAAGAAAGAATGGTAATAAAACTTTCTACATGCTTACAGATTATTTTTAAATTTTTTACTACTGGAGAATGTTTTCTACATTAATAATTCCCATTGTATATTTTTGGAGTATAAACATCTGTAATGAATGTTTGTATGCAGATATATGATCTGTTAGTGGGAATATAAACTCTTAATATTCCCAATTTGCCCATTTTAAGTATTACAGATGGTGCTGTATATAAAGCTACTTACCTTATGCCCAACAAATATGAAATTAATATTTTTGTTTTAATAAAAAATAAATTGCATCTAGGCAAATTATTCCTTCACTTCCTATAGAAACTAAAGTTTCAGGACCAAATATTATTTACGAAGAATCATAAGCTAAGCTACCACCACTTTACAATTGGATATTGGTCTAGAAATGTCTTTTGCTGGCTTACTTTTGATTCATAGGAGAGACTTGCATTTGCAGTGTTAGATGCTTGGAGGAGACAGAAACGTAAATATTGACCTAAAATGTTAACAAGATAATGACCAGGAATTTTTCTAAAATGTTTCTAGGAAATTATGGATACATGGTAAACAATGATATATAGACATCACTTCACAGCCTCAAAACCAGCAGACTAGAAATATAAATCCCCTGATACTACCTGCCTACCTACCCTTGAACAAGTAAAATTATTTTATTTGTATTTGAATTTATAAAAACATTTTGGGTTTCTGTGAGTCTCTTCTGTATTTGACCTATATGATATAATGTTTTCCCCAGTAGCAGTTTTTCCCTTTGACTGGAAACAAAACGAATTAATCATTTGGGATGCCCTGCTGTAAAAATCTGTATTTATTTCTGGTGATTAGGAGTAGAGAAAATACCATGGTTTGAAGTCTGTATTTCTTTGAACTGATATTTAAAATTAGGTAGAGTCTCTGAATTAGCTCAGACATATTCTTTACTGTGATGATCCACTATATTATTTCATATGCTTACACATATTTTAGAGTGTATCAATCTTTAAAACTTAATTGTATCATTTTATTGCAGGTTCAGAATTGGCCTTGTTTCTTAGATTTTAGCTTTTGAATTTTCTAAATTTGTGAGTTTAATCTTTTTTTTAAATTAAGTTTTAACATGTTTTGCCTCTTTTATTTTTTTATTTTTATTTTTTAAAAATATTTTATTTATTTATTTGACAGAGAGAGAGAGACAGGCAGCAAGAGAGGGAACACAAGTAGGGGGAGTGGGAGAGGAAGAAACAGGCTTCCCAGCGTAGGAGCCTGATGCGGGGCTTGATCCCAGAATGCGGGGATCACGCCCCGAGCTGAAGGTAGACGCTTAAGGACTGAGCCACGCAGGCGCCCGTGTGAGTTTAATCTTAACCCCCATCATTTATAATTACACATATTTCCATTGAATTTATTAAATATTTGTAATTGAAGAGATGAAACATTTGAAAATTGTCTTCTTTTAAGGTAGTGCTTTCAAAGACCATTCCACTAACATTATAAATAACACTAGCAAATAAAGCCTGCCTATAGGAACAATAATTAGCTTTCCTTTGTGATGGGATAGAATCAGAACTCTACCGAAATTCATTATATGGATCAAATAGTATCTATTAGACACTATCCTACATTTTGTGAAATTATTTTGCTAAAATTGTGAAGTTTAGTAGCATTACATTTTAAAAACCAAGAAAAAGCAGAATAGCTGTTCAGGGTATTAAACTGTAGCTTAAGCTTCCCCTTCCCCTAATAGTGCTCAATGAAATTTTACCTAATAACTTCAATTTGACCTAATAATTCTAAAAGGAGGCAAGCCAGGCAATCACCAAGTAATGGTAACATAAAAATATAGTATCTATCTATCTATTGATATATATATAGATAGATAGATATGTATATATATGTTTTATATTATATATACCATAAAACATATTTTGAAGTTCATCTAATAAATATTTGCTGAATACTTATGTACCAGGAATTTATAAAATATAATACATATCTTAAAAACTATTTATTATTAATTTGTAAATCATATTTTAATTACCCATAATTTTCAAAAAATTAAAAGTATATAAAATATTTTAGTATCTTTTCTATTCTTGTGTCTTTTGAAGGCACTCTTCGAAGGAACCAGTCATAAAAACTTGGTAAATATCCTTCTAAACTCTTTCTGTGATTTTACTATCACATAAATAATATTTGTATTCATTCACATTTATACTAGATTTTATATACATCAGCATGTATAAATGAAATCATTAAATAATGTTTTATTTTGTTTAGTTTTCCTGAGAGTTGCTTTTTTTCCTACTTAAAATAAGCCCTTAATACTTAAATACTTAAAAGTGTTTCCATGTCAGTACATAGAGTCTATCAGTATTTTTAACTTCTTCTTCTTTTTTTTAATCTCCTTTATAACCCTTAGTGTGAGTATATCCGAATGTTCCCATTTTTTCACTATCAGGTACGATACTGAAATATATGTGCTCATGATTTGGTTACTGTAATTTTCCCTCCACTGATTCCTGGGGTTTGACCAATGTGATTGGCAGGACACACAAACTCTGGAGGAAAACTCTCGGAGAACATAACACATTTCTCACAAACAGAGTCTGAGTACTGCAAATCCACATGAGATCAGGCAAGCTAGTTCTAAAACCATCATTCACCAGAATACAGCTAACAGTGAGTACTGCTTTCTTTGGTTCTAATTTACCCAGGGAATTTGACCCAGATCATCATCCAAAGTTAGTTTCTGCATCCTGGTTCCTCTGTATTTTCTATGTGGTTTTCATGTTGTACTTACAACAGTATTTCCTCCTCTTTTTCTAAGACAATTCTTTTCTTCTTTTACCTAAACTATTGCATTGTTGGGGGGGGGTCCTATGTCTCCTTTATCATAGTTTCCCAAATACTTAGAATAGTGCCTATGAGCAGTGATCTAGAAGCATTTCTGAATGATTATCTATTACATATAACATATCAGTTGTTTAATATATTTCTGTGAAAAGGAAGGTAATCCAACTTTAATGTCATGCAAAGCCATAATAATTTAGTTCATCAACATGTGAGCTATCCTATCATCCATTTAGAAAGTCGGTTTCCACTCACTGCTTTACTTTTTCATAGGAAAATAAAAGGCTACTTACTTTTTGTGAAACAAATTATCTTTAAAAGAGAAAGGAGCCGTTTTATAATTTTTTTTATGTTGGTGGATTTAGATATTTAGATACCTTTGATCTAGTAAGATTCTGACTTCCTGCATTCAAACTTCAGCTCCACTCTTTCTAAGCTGCCACCTTCGTTTCTCTGAGGCTCAATTTTCTCCTTTTTAAAATGAATATAAATATGCTTTCCTATAATGAGTATTCTATGGATTAAATGAGATAGAGCCCAAGTCGTATGTCAAGTGCCAGTCTCTGACAATAAGAGAGTGCAATATTAATACTAGTAATACACTAATTAATAACAGCATATGGAGTAATGAATAATAACAATGATTAGTAAAAATAAGAATAGGCGTAATAACACTTACTGAGTATTTACTATGTGCCAGGAACTGTTTTTGGTTCTTCACATACATTAACTCATTCTGTCTTCATTACAACACGTTAAGATGGGCATTGTTGTGTCCCTATTGTATAGATGAGAGAACTAGGGCTCAGAGGTAAATAAAGAAACCAAGATTATGTGGTTAAATAGAGAAACCAGGCTTCAAATTCAGGAATCAGCTGCTGGTGGTACTGGAGATGATAAATAAAGAAATAATGACTGCTATCTTTATGTGAGTACTTCCAACTATTGTCCTTCAAGTTCAAAGGCGAGTGAGTTAGAATGCTTCTAGTTTTGAGAATTATGCTAAATGTAATAGTAAGTTCATAATTCTCAGAAGGTATAAAGTTACTGATCCATTATTTGCTTCTATTAGTTGCTAAATTTTCATCTTGCTGTCAGATTAAGCTATGTCATAATGAAACACATAAATTTACTTGAGTAAATTAAATGTATTAATTGACTATGTAAGACCATATTAGTAACCTACATTTGTATACTAATGCAGTAAAATTTCCTTCCATCAAATTTGCACTTCTTCTCTTGTCTTGTCCTTTATGTTTGTTATCTGGATATCGATAAAACAAAAACAATGAACTTCTTATAGTATCATGCATTTGGTTAATTATTCCTCACACCGTTTAACATAGTGTCAGATTAGCTCTAAATTTTTAAAAAGTAAGGAGAAAATAAAAACAGGATTATGTAATTAGTATTTTTCCTTTATATGTCTTGATCTGATTAAAAAATTCAGATTTCATAGATGGACATGGAAGAAAATATAAGAAATACCTCCTTGTATTTAAATATCAAGTTTTAATCTTAAAAGAAAGAAAATTATAACTACTTAATTATCTCCATAAAATATTAGAAGTTAGGTTAAGCTGATGATTACATTAAAGAAATCAGATAAATCCTGCTCCACCCAGACCCACAGTACTGCTGAGTGTTTACAGCCATAGCCATAAACATAGAGTTAATACTAACATGGTTATTTTCATTAGTTACTGGGAAATTCAACATTATTTGTGTGGAATGTGGGATATTCAGTAGATGGTTTTATGGAGGGATTATAGTATTCAGTTTGCTAGTTTTAAGTAAGCAAAGGGACAGATTATTGTCATCCTTATGGAATTAAATTCTATTTGGGAAGATAAAGTTTATACCTATGGATGGCTTGGAAAACATTTAAAGGAACATATAATGTATGGACATAAGACTGTAGAAAAAAGTAGATATTCCGAGTATGAGAAAGATACAAATTAAAGATGTGGTTTGAACTGCATAGAGGGAATAAAGAGTACAGGTTTGTGTAACAGTCTCTTCCAAGCCATGCTTTGAAAGGGTTGATGTTATAATCAGAAGTTTAAAAGAAGATCATTTAAATTCCATTCTCTACATTCTCCACAGGTCTACCACTTCTTTTGATGTCAATGTAAGAAAGCTGCCTTTACCTACTTCTTTGCAGGAAAAATAAAAATCAAAGCCGATAAAGAAAAAGATCCCCTGAACTTTCTCTCAACATCCCTGCAAACTTAAATGAATGCATAATGATTCCCAGCTTCCACTTCAAGGAAGGAACTGATGTTCAAGCTGCAGGGTGTGCTGTTACCGGACAGTCTGCCCCTGAAATCCCTTCAGGGTCGGTCTAAGCTGCAGAGAGACTCCCTGCCAAGTTCCCACCCTTAACAAGACACCAAATCCAGGGACTGATCATAGTAGAACTGTATATGTATAGACCTTGGACAAACTGAAGGGCCATTCTAGCTCCAGGGCTCCCTATGGGATGAGCCAAGGCTGTCATTAAAACTGCCATATAGTGTTCTTTCTTTTTCTTTCTAACAATGGTCCCTTCAACACTTTTCCAAAGTTAGATCCTATTAGTGCCCCTTAATTAGCACCCTGCACACATCATTTAATATTGTCAGCCATGCTTTTTGAAATGGTCTGTCCCCTCGTCTGTGAAGTCAATATATTCCTTTACAGTCTTTCTTTACAGTCCCATCTCCTTCACCTAACTTTTTCTTTTCTTCTTTCTTTTCTTTCTTTCCTCTCTCTCTCTTTCCTTCCTTCCTTCCTTCCTTCCTTCCTTCCTTCCTTCCTTCCTTCCTCCCTCCCTCCCTCCTTCCTTTCTTTCTTTCCTTCTTCCTCCCTCCCTCCTTATTTTTCTTTCTTTCTTTCTTTCTTTCTTTCTTTCTTTCTTTCTTTCTTCCTTCCTTCCTTCCTTCCTTCCTTCCTTCCTTCCTTTCAAAGAGAGAGGGAGAGCAATTTGGGAAGGGAGAGAGATTCGGAGAGCAGAGGTAAAGAGAGACTCTTAATAGGCTTCATGCCCAGCATGGAGCCCAATGTGGGGCTTGAATTTACCACTCCGGGATTATGACCTGAGCCAAAATCAAGAGTCGGATGCTTAACTGACTGCACCACCCAGGTGCCCCTTCCTTCACCTAACTCTTAAATGTTGCTCTATCTTAGGATTCATCCTAGATCCTCATGTACACATGATCTCCCTAGACATGAATGAATAAATCTCATTCATTTTCATGGTTTCAATTACCATCCACATGTTTAAAAGTCACAAAACTACACCTTCAAGCCAACATTTTTCTCCTGTAATCAACATCAACAAATGGAACTCCTTATTGGCTTAAAATTGGAATGCCCACAGTGGTCTAAAACTCTCATGTATGCCCCCAACATTCAGGGATTCAGTGAATCACTAAGTCTTGTTGCGTCTACTTCAAAAACACTTCTGTATTCTAACATCTTTCTTTCTTTTTCTTTTTTTGGTGGGGTGGGGGGGGGTTGTGAGGACCCTCATCTTTATTAACTCTAGTTTAGGCTATCACTCTTTACCCTTCTGTATTCTCTTCATTTTCATTCATCTCTACACCTTCCCATTGATTTAGAGCTGGGGCCAGAAAACTTTGTTTGTAAAGGACCAGACAGTAACTATTTTAGGTTTTGTGACTCAGAGGGTCACTGTTGCAACTTCTCAATTCAGCCACATTAATTGAGATGCTACAATGAGTGATGTGAAAGCACTCACAGGCAAAATGAAAATGAATGGTTATGCATGTATCTCAATAAAGCTTTATTTAAAGAAGTAAAACAGGGTAAAGGTCAGATTTCCTTTGTTTGCCAATGCCTGAGCTAAGTCACTATTCTTCCCAAAACTTTTTCCTAACTTCCACTCTTTCTTTAGATCTCAACTTAGATATTACCTGCCTCTGTTCCTTTGCATGTGTTTCCAACACTTTATTTTGCCTATTACATTTTATTTTAGTTATGTATGTAATTGCATGTTACCCCATTAGCTTATAAACTGCAGTAGAGTAGCAACCAAACCTATCTTGATAGTCTTTGTATCCCTAGGATTTGTATAGTGTTTGGCCCAAGGTAGGCACTAATAAGTATATCTGGATGAATGAAAGCATACTCAAAAGTATGGATTTGGGAATAAGCTGGATGTATTTAGGGGAAACCAGAATTGCTTAAAGGCAAAACAGGCTATGGGTATGGGTAGCAATCTGATGTGAGATACGATTATACTTTCCTAGAAGATGCATAGAATCAGTAAATTATCTTGAAAACATTCTAAGGTTTGAAACAGCCTTAGGAATTATATATTGCAGCAGTGAGCTGGACTAAATTTTATTTTGCTTCCACATGATTCAAAGGTATAATGCACTTCCATCAATACGGCACGCCTAACGAATTTTCAGTGTAGGTTGGAGGGGTTCTGTTGAACGTAAAGGAAATTGGTCCCAGGACATGACTGCCTGTCCAATTTGGACTCAATCTAATTGTCCTTTCTCATGCATATTTTCTCAAAGACAAATGCCTCATTTCAATTACTTCCACAGGCCTTTTTATTTTTTCCCCCTGCCTCTGAATCTTTTCATCTGCTATTACTTCTGCCTTAAGCAACCATCCCTCTGTTTTTCATTTGGCTTCTTTCTTCCCAGCCTTCAAGTTTCAGAGGGGATTCTTTGGGTTAACTGCCTACATGCTGATCATCCTACACTTGTAGTCCCTTTTCACTGTATCAGATTCTTTTGTAGAACCAATCACCAGCTATTGGAAATTGGCAGTGTTACTGGAAACGCGTTGTGCCCCAGATTCTCTGTGAGGAGAAGATAATGATGGCACTTACCACACGGGTTTATGCAAGAATTGAATAAATTAAAGTCTTGAAATCTTTCTGGAAAATAATATAGGTTGGCTGTGTAAAATAAAGATGATTCATTTAAATATTAATTATAGGATTATTAATGGCGATTGTATTACTACTTACTAATTAAGCAATATTAACTATTGTTTATTAATTATCTCCCTCACTAGACTGTATAATCAATTAGAAAAGGGCCATATGTGATTTTGTTCTAAATTATATACCCAGTGCCTATGGCTGTGACTGGCACTGCAGTTACTGTTGAATGAATGAGACAGTGCTGGCAGCCTTCTCTCCACTGCCCATGGTGAAAATCCTTGAGCTAACTGGTGTCCAGAGCTAGACCAAGAAGCACAGGCCTACGAGGAATATACCTCACTCAGGTCACCTAATCAGCAGGTTTAAAGTAGGGAATTAAGCTGGAGAAATTTATCTTGTCCAGGCCTGCCTATACCAGATTTTATTTCACCAACTGCTAAATATTTACAAGATTGTGAATGCCACGCAGGACTCCCCATTTCTTCACCAGTTTCCACTGGTAAAGCAGTTGTGTATGGGAAGTTTTCAATTCAAATACTGTCTCACTCCAAAGTTTGTTCCTATGTCCAAGTTTATGAGTATAAGGAGGCATTAGATAAGCAAGTTATTTGCTTCTACTGGAGGTTGGTTGTCACTAGTTCCCTCTGGTGTACATGTCTGTGTGTCTAAGTATTTCAGAAATAAAAACTTTTATCCTTAAAATAAAATTAAAAGTGAAGAAGAAACCAATGGCAGCCAGTCAGGCAAAGTGGGAGCTACATCGTTCACATAAAACGAATAAAAGCATTTCTAGTACTAGAGGATGAATATTCCAAACTACATAGCTTACACTTGAACGATAAATATACATTTAAAATATGTGACTGATGTTAAAACAGGTACTTAATTCCTGAGAAAACTGTTTTGAAACTATTGCATAGATACCAGAGGAAAAACAGCTTATCTATTTTGGAAAATAAGACTGTTATATTTACTTTCAAGTATGCTGGTAAACAAACATTCAAGGTTACACCTTACAATGTATTTTTACGGTAACAATATTTCCCATTAAGCACAACACAATAAATCTTTTTAAGTCTTTTGTGGATGTATTTTTCTCTGAGCTGTATTTAGCCTTGAACAAGGCATCCTGATGAAAAAATTTCCTAGAAACCAATGTTGAAAAACAAGAACTTATGAAATCCCATTTTATCTACAAAGAGACAGCAATGAAAAGAAAAGAAAAAAAAAAACAACTTATTACAACAAATGAAAAATTGTAACTCCTTTGCTACTAAAAATTCCTTTTATTGTATTAACACACTGTCAGAACACATAAACCTATTTTGTATAGCAATCAATTCTAAAACAATTACAAAGCTTGCAACACAGCTCTGGAAAAGATCTTTGAGTTGTCCTGGCTGAAAAAATTCTCTGAAAATAATAGAACTATAATTTTGAAGGAAGGGGCCTAGGAATTGTTTTTCCTAGGGAAAAAATATTAAAAAAAAATAAAGATTTAGGTTTTTTTAATCAAACTAGGAAACACTGATACACATAAAAATAGAAATCATCGTTAATATTTGGTATCCATGGGTCATTTTTGTGTGCATTTGGTATATAACCATTCGTTCTTTTTATTCTGTATTTTTTTTTTCATTTGAAAGGGATGCTACTAACTGTAATTGGATACTATTTTGAGCAAGTATGAGTGTTTTTCTTTTCTTCCCCACCATAGAGCTAGGTGAATGTTATCCCCATAGAGAAACTCTTCTGCCAATATGGTACCTAAAACAGTAGAGTAGCAATAACTGAAAGACAGATAGGTAAAACTCCTATGTTTCTCAGTTCTACACATAATTTGTAATGTGTAAAAAAGTTACCATGAATATCTCTAGAAGAGCACAGAAATACATGACATTAAATTTGCATATCTAGATAAAGCAGAGATAAGGAACAGAAGTGTGTTCTGCAGGACTAGAAGCCCTGTTGGGAGGCATCGGTAGCACTAAGTAGAACTAAGCGAAAAACAAAAAAGCAGAAGCAATGAGCTACCTACTAGAATGGAGGACAGCACTCAGACCAATGACCCTCCCTAGAGTGACCCAGACACTTAAGCTCTTGTGGAAATTCAGATTAATCCTGGGGAGAAGAGGAGGTGAAGAAACTTGAAATGACAGTAATAATCGTAAAGAGACTGAGACTGAATTCAGGGGGGCTCAGTTTTCACGAATTGGAAAGCTTAACTTTTTGGTAACAATTCACAGAGGTGATTTTAGTCAACTTATAGCTAAAGAGATCTTACCGCACATCCAAGATGCATATTTTAACCTGTTACATATACATTCATAAATGTAACACTGTTTCTCAAATGCTAATATATTTTATTTTAAAATTTATTTATTAATTTGTTATTAATATTTTATTTTATTTTTTTTGGTAATCTCTACCCCCAATGTGGTGTTGGAACTCAAAACCCCAAGATCAAGAGTCGCATGTTCTACCAACTGAGCCAGCCAGGCACCCCTCAAATGTCAATATATTTTAAACATTTTTCCATAGCAGTATCTCTACTAAATAATTTAAATTTAACACCCATATAATTTTTCATTATATGAGTTTATTGTAATATATTTAACAAATTCCTTTTTTTGGGGGGGGGATATGCCTTGTTTCCCATATCTTTATATAGGTGCACATAAATTATTTTCATCTTTTCCTTTAAATTAAAAGTCTAACTCTTTAATTGCTAGATCACATGATAGCTACCTTTTGAATTTTTTAATGTGGAAAATCAAATATTTCTCTAGAAATATTGTACCAATACACATGGCTGAACAGTATCCATAATGGATCTTTTCACTGTTATGTGGGGAGCAAGGAATAGGAAAATATTTGGAAACTTGATAAACATTTAATATTAACTCAGGTTTTTAAAGACACTTTTATTACAAGTAGATTTAAATGTTTGTCTTTAGGTAACTGGCTGTTTATTTTTCATTCACTTATTTTTCAAATGATACTTATTTATCTGATTGTTTTTACATACAATATTAATATTGATTCTGCCTATATTAAAATATTTCCAGTTATCTCTTCATTTTTAATTAACTTTTTGGAATAAATTTAGTTTCTCATAACATTAGGTAACATAGTAAATAGTGTTCCTGTATACCCTTAGCCTAATTTTCCCCAATGTTAACATCTTACATAACCACGGTGCGTTCGAAAAAACTAAGAATTTCAGTCTGGTATAATATATTAACTAAACTGTAGATTTCATTTAGACTTCTCCAGTTTTCCCACTAATGTCCTTTTTCTGTTCCAGAATCTAATCCTGGATACCCCATTTCATTTGTAATCCTGACTTTTTAGTTTACTTCAGCCTGTGACAATTTCTCTGTCTAGTTTTTCATTACTGAAACTTTTGAAGACTACCAGTCAGGTATTTTGTAGAAAGGTCTTCAATTTGTGTTTGCCTCATGTTTTCTCATGATTACACTAAGATTGTTATGGGTGTGGGGGAAGAATACCACAAAGGTGAGGTGTACTTCTACCATGGTTAGTGTTATATGTCAACTTGGCTGGGCTATATTTCCCAGTTTTTTTTTTTTTTTAAAGATTTTATTTATTTATTTGACAGAGATAGAGACAGCCAGCGAGAGAGGGAACACAAGCAAGGGGGAGTGGGAGAGGAAGAAGCAGGCTCATAGTGGAAGAGCCTGATGTGGGGCTCGATCCCGTAACGCCGGGATCACGCCCTGAGCCGAAGGCAGACGCTTAACCGCTGTGCCACCCAGGCGCCCCTATTTCCCAGTTTTTTAATCAAACACTAATTTAGGTGGCGTTGTTAACGCATTTTGTAGATACGATTAATATCTACAATGAAGGGACATTAAGAAGATTATTCTAAAAAATGTGGATGGATGTCATCCAACCACTTGAAAGCTTTAAGAACAAGGACAACTTTCCTGGAAAAGAAGGAATTTTGCCTTAGGGGTGCAGAATCAAATCCTGTCTGAGTTTCCAGCCTGAGTTTCCATTGCCCTACAAGTTTTAGATTGCCAGTCCCAACAATCACCTAAGCCAATTCCTTTAAATAAATCTATATCTCTATATCACCATATCTATCTACTGTCTACTGTCCATGTATCTATTTACTTTCCAACCCACCTATCTACTACTGTTACTATTTTCTGGAGAATACTGACTGATACATCTTCTCATTGCTTGATAACAGGAGATAAATAGAATGAACATGACTCATGATGGGAGAGGTTAACCTTGATCACTTGGTATAGCTGATATCTGCCAGGTTCCCTTTCTGTAAAGCTTCTATTTTTCCCTTATGATCCTCTACATTTTACAAAGAGTTGTTAATTCCAACGGATAGCCTAGTAGATTGGAATTAAGTTCTACTTCTTTGGAAGGGCGACTGTCTACATGTATTATTTGGAATTCTTCACTAAGGAAGACTTATCCCTTCTTCCCCATTTCTTTATTCATTTGACCTTTTATTTATCTCAATATCAATGAATATATACTTATTTTGTATTTTAGGTTGTAATACAATATTATCATTTATTTTATTCCTCAAATTTTTCCAGGTGTGGCCATTGGGAATTCTTTTAATTGGCTCCTGTATCCTTTTTACAGACCCCCAGCTTCGTTTTGCTTTCTTTGAACTTCCTTTCTGGCACTTCAGGATCTCCCAAATCATCTTGTCCTATTTTCCAAGCCCCAAGAATCAGTCATTTTTTCCAAAGGACCTTGGTTAAACTTACTGGAGAACTGTATTTGGAAACCAAGAGCTGAGTTCTCAGTGTGCTCACTGATATGTCATTGTTTGTAGGCCCTGTCAATAGATGAGCTAAAAAATGTATGTGTGTACACAAAGCTATGCATATGCACATATCTGAAGTGACTCCTCTGCTAATCCAGTATCACAGGACATTCTAGACCACCTCTCGTGCTTATTTTTAACTTTTTAATTTGACAATGAGGAAACTGGTTACCATTAACTATAATTTATTTACTTGCTTGTTTAACTGTAGAATACATGTAAAGTAGTTTCAGAATTGGTAACCCAGGGGCGCCTGGGTGGCTCAGTCATGAAGTGTCTGGTCAAGATCGCAGGGTCATGGGATAGAGACCTGCATCAGGCTCCCCACTCAGCGGGAGTCTGCTTCTCCCCCTTCCTCTGCCTGCTGTTGCCCCTGCTTGTACACTCTCTCTCTGTGTGTCAAATAAATTAATAAAATCTAAAAAAAAAAAAAAAAAGAATTGGTAACCTATACTCTTGTGGGAAATCAATTTAATAACTAGAGTACAATCTTTATATATGGTTCTTTTAGTCTGTAGTTTTAACAATATTCAGTAGAAACATTGTTTCCAAAGCTACTCAGGACAGTTCCTTTTTACCTTTACTTTCATCAATGAAGTCATACTATAATTTAATTTGCTGTTTCTTCTATTAAAGGTGGGGACAATGCTATTTGTAACTCAGCACATCATTAAATTGATTCTAGAAGTCTGGAATTGTTGATAAAGGCTTCAAGGAATTCAATGGGAAATATTTTTAACAAATTGCACAAGATCAACTGGATATCATATACTTTTAAAAATTGACCATTAATTCATACCATACTCAAATATTAACTTAAAATGGATTGTAGATCTAAATATTTAATCAGAAATCATAAAATTTTTAGAATAAAATCATTAAAAATTTGGAGTAGGCAATGTTTTCTCAGATAGAACACAAATAATGGAAACCATAACATATATCTTTAGAACTAGGTACATAATCACATATCTATGTCTATAAATTTGACTTCATGAAAATGAAATCTTTTCTTTCTTAAAGACACTATTATGAAAATAAAAAGGCAATAATTAGAATGGAAAAAGAGGACTTATAAGACATTTATCAGACAAAGATACTGTATACAGAATGTATAAAGACCTCTTACAATTCAATATTAAAACACTGATAAACCTGGGCACCTGGGTGGCTTAGTAGGTTAAGCGTCTGACTGGCAGTTTCAGCTCAGGTCATGATCTCATAGGTCCTGAGATCCAGCCACTTGAGTCGGCTTAGGATTCTCTCCCTTTTCCCCTCCCCCACTTGTATGCGCTCACACTCTTTCTTTAAAATAAATAAATAAATAAATAAATCTTTTAAAAAAACATTGATAAGACCTCAGACACTTCACAAAATATGCAAATGTTCTACAAACACATGAAAAAACACAGTATTATTACTTATGAGAGAAACTGCCAAATTAAAATCTCAATGACATAGCCCCACAGACCAAATACAGTTATTAAAATTAACATGAAAAATGCTTACCATGATTTTTGTTCTCGAGGGTGTGGACCAACTTGAACTCTCATATACTATTGGTGGAAATGTTTAAGTGGTACCACCATATTGGAAAATACTTGGTAGTTTTTTACAAAGTGAAGCATACACATACTGTGACTCTTCGGTACTTATTCAAGGAAAAAAAATGTATAAAGATGTTTACATCAACATTATACCACCTTCATTTCCAGTAGTCCAAAGCTGGAAACCAAGTGTTCATCCTCAGATGAATCGATAAACTTAAAAGTAGTAAAAGTACTTAAAAGTAAATACACACTTAAAAGTAAATACAAAAACGCAGGGGTGGGGGTGTGCACATGGCAAACCATTGGTAAATACAGATGCATCTCAAAATGGTTATTCTGATTGAGAGAAGCCAGGAAAAAAAAAAAAAGACTGTAGAACACGATTCCATTTGCAGATAATTCCTGGAAATGCAAACTAATCTGTATTGACAGAAAGCATATCAGCGATTGCCTGGGGATGTATTAGTAGAAGTGGTAAAAAGGAATACAAAGAAATTTCTGAAGGTGACAGAAATGTTTTCTTTCTTCAATGTGGTGATAGTTTCATACAGGACCCACATACATTCTGACAATTTTTTTAATACTTCAAATATACTTTATTAAACCTGTTTTTAAGAATGTACCAAGTCGAGTAGGAGGAGGGTACCGAGAGGTAGGTGTGTGTGTGGGGGGAGGTGTGGGGGTGTGTGTGTGTGTCTGATGACTCTAAGATCCCAGCATTCCCTTCGCGCTGCCACCAAGATGCCGGCGCCCATGTCACCGCTTTTTCCAGGCAGGCCGGTGGTCTGGCACCTCAGGGCCATCAGAAGTCTTGCCCTTGGGGCTGCGTGACGCCACTCAGGCGCTCACGGTTGCTGGCGGCGCAGAAAACTCAAGAATTCAAGGAGTTCTTACCTGAGAAGGGAATGAAGAGACAGCTCCCGGAGCTCTTCCACGGTGGCAGGGCAGGCAACTCCTCAGACCATCTACAGCGGCTTCAGCACCACGGCCGTCTCACTTCAGGTGGGGCATCTAACGGCGCTGCTCGGCCTGTTTCCCTTCCACGGAGCCTGCCACAAAGTGATCGCACTGGCAGGAGGCGCCACGGTGCTCCTGGGACCTGAGCTGCAGACTAAGGAGCCTGAGACGTGAGCCGCGTCAGCAAGGGTTGAAAACCCCGGTGGCGGCTAATGCCCAGCCGCCCTTCACAGATGGGCAGACCTGGGGCTGCCTCACGGTGCTGCACAACAAGGCCCGGGAAGAGAAGCCGCGGCTGGTGGACTTCCGGCAGCAGTGCGCAGCCGCTTTCACATGGGCATGCTGCTGAGGGGGGCTCTGCCTCCAGACTGGCTCAAGAGCCCCGGGGGCGTGGTGTGGCCTACTTCTTACAACTGAGGCTCCAGGCCCTTCACCTCTACTGCCTGATCTGGATGTCAGGTCCAGCAGGGTGGATCCGATTAGCTGGGCGACGTCTTATCCGGATACGAGTTCATCCACAAGTTGACCGGAAAGACATGTTACACGAATTACAACGGGAGCAAATCTGGTGAAGTATGCTGGCGGTGCTGTTTGGCTGCGTAGACCTAAGACATTTCCATTTGAATTCTGTCAGTTCTTTGTCGGGCCGCACGATGATTCGGTGGAAAGGTACCGGAAGCTCTCCACCTTTCCCTTCCAGAGATTGACCACATAATGGAGTTACAGGTCAAGAGGGAGGAAAGCGGGGTTCCCAGAAACGACTTGCTGCAAAAGTTAATAGAGCTTGCTCACGGACAAGAAGGACTGGATTCCGCTAAAAGGTGTTCAGAAGCCTGTTGCCTTAGTCGCATACATGTGTGATCAAGAGTTAAAATGGCTGTTTAAAGATTTATTTTCTGAATTAGTTCTTGACCCTGGAACAAACATCCTGAATACAGGCCGCAAAGCAAATGCCATTCTAGGGTATTGGATGATAACACGGGCGGAGTCAGTATAAATCACAGACAGGCAACAAATCCTGAGAGCGTTTTATTTGTTGGGCAACATATTCTTAAGGATGACTTTAGTTAATTAAAATAGGAAAAAGGAATTGCTACACCATAAAATGGTTTCAGCTGTGATGAAAAATCCTGATTGTTCAAAAAAACCTATCCATCATTCATTCTTAAATTATACCGAAGTTTTGGCTCCGGAACTTAACACCATTGATTGCCTGTATCAGAGCAACAGGGAGTGGAGTATAATCTAGGCCTCCAGGGTGAGTAATCTCATTATTTATGTAGCTTGGTTAATAAGTAGGGTGTTTGTGTCATGAGGGGATATTTTATTTTCTGATCTGCAAACATTAAGGACCACCATAGAAAACAATGATTTCATGGGTTAATCTCTTTTAAAAATAGTACTTCATGAAGAAACTAAATGCTGCTTTCGTATCTTACCTTTCTTGTTCTCATTTTTGCTAATAGGGAAGAACAATGAAGAAGAGCTGTGTGAGAAATTATGGGTATTTTTATATCAGGTACTACACATAGCTCACTGATCTCGCCAGTGTTGTACTGTTCTAAAATCAGCAGCTCCTCTAGTGTCCACATTACATTAGAGATATGAAATCTGGGGGTGGCTGGGTGACTCAGTCTGGTAAGTGTCTGCCTTTGGCCCAGGTCATGATCCTGGGATCCTGAGATGGAACTTCACCTTGGGCTCCCTGCTCGGCAAGAAGTCTGCTTGTCCCATTGCCCCCTCCCACTCGTGTTCTCTCTCTGAAATAAATAAATAAAATCTTAAATAAAATAGAAATATGAAATCTGGTGTTGGAAACTTGTAAATCTCTAATTTTTGCATTGTTTAGGAAGTGAAGGTAGTTCTCCTGAAAAAGAGGAAAAGTATTAGGTAAAGCCAAGTTGACATTAGAAATTACAGTAGACAATGTATCGTTTCAAAGAAAACAAAAGTCAATACTTGACTTTCCAGAAAGTTTCTAATTCAGTTTTCCAGTCCCTTGCCTATGTTCTAGTATAATTAAATTTATTACAGCCTTAAAAGAAAGTACCAAATGGACATTACTGAACTGCAAAATATATCTGATGAAATTCAACAGCTGCTTGGATATAACAGGTTAAAGAATCCAAAAACTTGAAGGCAAATGTAAATAGGTTATTCAAATTAAAGCATGTAAAGAAAACCAAAAAGACAATAGTTTCAGCTGTGGGACAGTATTAAGGTAGGTAATGTGCATGTCATTGGACTAGTATTAGAATAATATGTTGCCTGCCTAGAGTGCTTTTTTACTACCACATCTAATTTCTTGCTCAATATGAAACTCCAGGGTTTAACTACCCGCAATGATTTTCTGACCCCCACTCCTTCCATAGATATCAATGCGTAGTAATTCCTTTGCATTTCTTAATTTTAGTATTATACTTTTATTTTTGTACCTTTAACAACTCATTAAATGCTTTATTTATATTTGTCTCTGCCACTGTAAAACAGACAGGGATGATGTCTTATTTATATTTATTTATATAGTATCTAGTAATGTGACTACACATGGTTATTCTTTAATAATTATTCATCAAGTGAGAGAAAGAATACTAAAAAAAGAAATTTGAAAAGATAAAACACAAGGAATAAAAATACCTAAAACTCATTACTATGAAACCTCAATGGATATGAGAAACTACTCTGTGAAAGAGAAACAGGGCAAATTATTACGCTTGATAAATAATTGATAAATGAATAAATAATTATAAATAATTCCGATTCCCTTAAAATTGATTTAGGGTAGCATGGAAAACAGACCACATTTTGAGCTGATAGAGAGCATGGCTTGTGAATCAAAACAAATGAGTTGCTTCGTGTTTGTGTAACACATGTCTTTCATTGACGTTCATCTCCTTTTTCCTGTCTGATAAGAAGCTAAATTGGTTAGCATAGGTCTTTCATTTATTCTATTAACTTCAATCTATTTTGGGGTTAAAGTGTTTCTTCTCATTTTAAAATAATTTAAAAGCATTTGTCTCTAGTATGCAACAAGATAGCTGTCTCACACTGGTTCCTTGCTTACCTGCCTAGGACATAGTAGTTCTCTGCCGAGGGGTTTTCTAACCCTAACTGGGACATAAAAGTCTCATGAATGTGAAAATGATCTTCTGAGAGTTTCTTTTTTTGGTGAGGGACATGGTTTAAATGACTTTTCTCGACTCGGGGAACTTCCATATCACGTGCTTATAAAAAGTTTCATTACAAATATGAGACCAGAATTTTTTTGTAAGCTCCCATCTCTTTATTTTGAGCATTGCTTCCTGAGTCAGGTAAACCCCTATCTTACACTTTGGTCATACATGAGTATCATGCATGCCCTATACAATTAAGAACAGAGGGGACATAAAAAGGCCCCGTTGGTTGGGATGCTAAGTATCAGGTAGAGTGGACTGCATGCCATTTTATGTCTTTCCATTTATAGGACTGTATGAGGCTCAGGAATCAGCAGGATCTCAATGAAACAACAGGCAATGTTATCAAATAATAATGCTGATGGAACAATCAAATATTTAGAGAGTACTACTATCTAGCATAGAATGGCTGGAATCTTTAAATTTTTTTCTTAAATTTTAGCAAAATGTATGCCTATAACACTTTTTTTCTCAGCATGGTTGTGGCATACATGCTTACTCTCCTGAGTTTCCATGGAGACTTGGCACTACGGTTTGTTTTTGCTTTGTTCCCCTACTTACAATTTTCCTTTTAGTAATTTTAGTTCTCCCAGTGAAAAAATTTGTTAATGATCTTCAAAAGTGTAATTGTTGGATTTGGAGAAGTTGTCTCCTTTCTTGTCATTGTCATTTGCTCAAGTACTTTGAATACACCATTCACCTTATTTATTACATGGACACTGCATGAAAGAATATATTTTATTAAATATTCAAGAGTTCTGGGTATTTATTTACACTATGTTGCTTAGAATTGTAAAGTCTAAAAGCTTTACAATTTATCTAATCCTCTAATTTTATGTATTAGGGAACTAAGCAGTAGAGAATTGAAATGATGTGTGTTAGATCTTATACCAGTTTGCAGAAGTCCCAGGAGTAGCTAATTCCTTTGTTGGTCTCCCCTGCTGTGTCAGATATATTTGGTTTGTCCCTGTAGCCTTTTGGAGATTGGAGAAGACACTGCCTCTGTTTCCCCATTCACAGAATTGTTCAAATGAAATAGAAAGCTTCTTGACCGTGGGTGAACTCAGGCTTCTCTGTTGCTGAGAAATCTGCTTTTGCGAACTGTGAATCACTGTGCGGCAGCTGCTTGCAGGGAGAACACCTGTCTCTGTGGCTGGTGTCTGTGCTTTGGCACCTTTCACCACCTCCGGTTGTAGTCAAAGCAACAGTTTTTGATTTTTAGAGGGCACCAAAGTTCTATACAGTAACTTTATTTTTCTCTTGGAGAGAAGTCCCCTTTTGGAATCCCTGCGCTTTCATAACACGTAAGGACCCATTTTTAGGTTCTCTTTTGTCAAGTTGTGACTGGACTCCGAAACATTACTTACTCTTTCCTGGGGTAAGCCCATCACTGTGGGGAATACATATGTGATTCATTTTTATCCCACATTGGAAGTATACACTCACCAGTAGGCAACTCTTACAATCTCATAACTGCAAGTTTCCAAACAACCTCACTATGACGTATGCTATTTTGCTGTTGGACACCGTGCATTATCATCATAATCATTGGTGCTGTAAAGACAAGCACATTAAGTATAATATAGACCAAATAGAGTACAAAGTTTTTGCCTTCTGGGAACTTGAATTTTAATGAATGCTATTATTTAACTGAAAACGTATTATGCCAGAAGGTATTCCAACTTACTGTGAAATAAGTTGATGAAAATGTTATTTTTCATAACAAATCGAGGAAAATTGAACAAGCGAAGGGGACTGAGCAAATTTCATTAGAAGGTGCAGTATATCTTGTTCAGAGTTTAGTTTATGGGTTCCTTTCATGTATCCTTAAAGCAGAGATTCATAAAATGTAACCATTTCTTTAAATGAGATGACAAATGTAAAAATTTCCTTTATTCATCATTTCTTACTCTAAACTTCTCCACACTCATCATTATTTTCAAATAGCACAGTGGTAGATACTCAATAAACAACTCATATATATGTTTAGAGGATTTTGAAGCCAGCTTGGGGTTTGAATATGTTATATTTGATGGTACTTGTTTAACGAATGAATGGGTTCCCCAGTCCTGTCCTGCCAATCATCTCTCTTCTAATGAAATCCTCAAGGGAACTGTATAAAAGGGATAAGAGTGAGTGAGAATCAGCATGTCATTTTATTGCCAGCTGGGTAGATACCAAATTCTAGTGAGCAGCTTGAGGCACACGCTTTATGTTGGAGGCCTTCAGGGGCCATTATTTCCCTTAAGGTTTAAATCTCAATTTTGAGAAAGTACAGTCCTCTGGTTGCCTGCATAATCTTGGAACCTGAAGGAATTGCCAGCATATGTAAGTGTTCAAATGGCAAAAAATATAGCCAAAAATGTCTGTCTTAGGGTGGTAGGCTTGGGCCAGTTTATCTCTCAATTTCCTGTAGGAGAGGAAGGAAAGAGAACATGACTTTTTATGTTAAGTCCTTCTTAGGTCTTCTCATCATACAAAGGCAAACAGTAGGTGGTCGTTCTTGGTAGGAGGCCAGTAAATTCAGATGGTTTCTACACATGGGTGTATATGCCCTCAAATTTTATGCTACAGTCTGAAACAATAGTTTAATGCTTTATTCATCGTGAGAGATTGGAAGAGAGGAGTGGGGAGTCTCAGAGGCAGGCGAGACCTCTTTCTGGAATGGAGAGCCTCCCAGTTCCTCCTGCAGAAACAAACACTGGCTACCAGAATAGACTGGTATTCAACTTTCTTATTCCTTCTGTAGAATCACAGAAATAGAGTCAAGTCTTGGCATTTTGTATAGTGCACTTTGCTCATTAATGGGAGATAGCTTCTGGAGACTTTTAAATTGCCCAAGTACTTGAATGTTTGTATTCTTAATGAATTTTCTGAGGACTAACAGTTTTCTATTCTCTCTTTTGCAGTTTACTTTTCATTTCTTTCAATTCTCTGTTACTTCTCTATGTCACTAACAAACTTAAATATCTGGAAGAAGCCAAAATTGACCTCAAACCAATAATACAAATGCTCATGAAAAATAGAACTTGCTTCTGCTATAAAATAGACGAGACTCTCAGATCTTTACTTACATTGTCTTATCTCAGTTTGCAAAGAAGTCTAACAATCAAGATTATACAAGATACCAGACTATAAGTAATTAGAAAGAACAAATTGAGAAGAGGTTACTTACTGCTGTTCATTGAGAATAGCAGTGAATAGCTTAATAGCCAGAAGATAAACCTATAAAAAGGAAATATAAGAATCTTATAAAGCATAGGATCCAAGTCAGTTCCTGTAGGAATAAGCCAAGTTATAGGACAATTGACCCCGCATTATTAGGGAGAGTTTGATACATTCAATATTGTCTATTTATTTTATAGATTTCTTAATCTCTATTTAAAATATATAAAAATATGAAATACAAATAATTATTTCATTTTATCCCTGTCTCACTACACACAAAACATAAATCACCTTTATGTAGAACCATATACAAAGTTGAACGAATAAAAATCATTAATACATTACATGTTTATTTCATCATGTAAGTTTTAGTTGTTTTTAGCAAGTGTAGAGAATTCATTTTATCGTCCTAGATATATGAGAAGTTGCATGTAAGAATAGAAAAGGGGGACTTCAGAAGAACAGTAGTTAAAACAAGGGCCTGAAGTCTAATGACACTGTGTTCAAGCCCTTGCTTTGATATTTGACTCTCATGCATTCCAGTTTCTTCCCCTGCTATCATCATTGTAGGGATTTAATGCTTATTCCCATCATGCAGACTTATTCTGATCATTAAATGATAATAAGTAGAGGCTATTTGGGCTGTCTATTGAGTAATGTAGAATAGAGGAATAATAGATAATGGGTATAGCTTATTCAATTTATCTCTAACATAGGCCTTGAGAATTAAGCACTTAGAATCAGTCTCCTAAAAATAAACTTACATATTTGAGTGAATAAATGTGAATAAATGCAGGACGTAGAGAAACTATTTGTTCTCTAGTGCCTGCAACTCTTGAACCCATAGTAGGCATCATAGTATCATGGCCCCAGCACTGTCCTTCAAGATGGAGGTGGCTGGTGGTAGATGCCAATTGCTTGACTCCTCTTAGAAAAATGGCTTAAAAAACACTTATTTTCCAAGTTAGTCACTTATCTCAGGGGAGTTGGGTCGAACCACAAAGCGCCATCCAAGCAGAGAGTATGTGCGCCAGGGCACAAATCCTGGTACATATCATGACCAAATCCTTTTTTCTTAGTGCTTTTCCACTAAGTGACAGGGAAAAGTGGGGCCACCGTCATCCAAGGTTGTGACATCATATATGATGTCTTTAAGTCTGGGTCACTGAAACCAAAGCATTTTTCTCTGTTCAACTGCTTTACTTAATGTAATGGTATTAGCAATACCGGGAATTACATTATTGCTGTAAGTAATTTCTCACCAGTGTTGTCAATGTTCCTTTTTTGTTTTTGTTTTTTTAACTCAGAGTTCTTTTTTTTTTATCATTATGTTATGTTGGTCACCATACAGTATATCATTAGTTCTTGATGTAGTGTTCAATGATTCATTATTTACATGTAACACCCAGTGCTCATTACAATACATATAAACACTATGGCACTTGTTCTATTTTTCATATATATTGAAGTGTGAAAATGGCAGAATTTTCCAAATTTACCAAAGTTCAAATGTAAATAGTAGACCCTTTCTGTTTGAATATTAATTGCATACTATTGTCCTGGATTTTTTTTTAAGATTATTTATTTTATAGAGTGCATGTAAGCACAGGGAGGGACAGAGGGTGAGAGAGAGAGGGCGAGCTTTAAGCAGACTCTACTCTGAGTTCAGAGCCCAATAGAACTCCATGTCATGATCCTGAGATCATGACCTGAACTGAAATCCAGAGTCAGACGCTCAACCAACTGAGTCACCCAGGCGCACCAAGACCCAGGTTTTCTGTTTTTTGTTTTTTTTAGTGGAATCATTGGTTCAGAGAATTTCAGTCACATATTAATGTATTGTCTTAAAACCCTGGATATGTTTACAGAACAGTTAACACCCTCAAATAACTGTCAGTGTGTGTGTTTAACTTTTCATCAAACACTGTTGTCAAAGTGACAGTTTTTTATCTGGAGTTAAGATGTTCCATTGTTAAACACCTTTACCTCTATAGTGGGGCAAGGAGAGCTGATAAATTCAATCATGCTGTGTCCTGGTTGCTGAATATCAAAGTAAAGAAGCTAATTAAGTCACCTAAGGATACATGTGTGAAAGCAAGGGAACCCACAGGCTCTAGGATAAACATGTTTCGAATTTCAGAAAAAATCTGGCTTCACAGGAGTGCCAATGTGCACATTAGGATAAGTGCAGTTGAAATATTAAGCATAAGTTTACACTGGCACTGCACGTGGGATTGAAATTTGTGCTTCTTAAATCTATAGGGACGCAACAGTGAAGGAAGGGCACTTTTGAACTTCAAGAACAAGAGATTCTCAGTATTACTCCTTTCTCTAAAGACTCATCTTCACACATCTAAAATCCAGAGATATTGCTTGTTTACATTTTGGCAAATACAGTTCTATTTCAGTGCTTTTTTGTATATATCATTTATATTTTAAAAATTGATGTTTTTAGAAATAGGTAAATATATTATAATTTTTACTATATATTATATTATTTTTTTAAAAAAATGTTAAGTATTTTCAAAATTCTTAAAAACTATAATTCTACTATGTTTGGATATTTAATTTGTTTCTACTGGTTTGCTGTTATAAACATGAACGTCTCTGTGCACACATTTATGTACATAATATTGCTAGAATTAAAATTAATGGGTCAAAGGATATTGATCTAGTTTTTTTTAGTACATATTGAACTTTTTCTCTGGATAGTTTATATCTATTTAAGTTTTGCTGGACAGAAGTGCTTTATCACATCCTTACGTTCACTGGGTATTATTAACATTTTTCTTAGACTTTTAGAAAAATCTTGGGATTTGCTTTCTAAATTAAGCAAGATATACAAGGCATCATTCAGTATAAAATAATGTGGCACCACGTAGAAGCTAGCCTTCTAGTTCTTGTATGGTTTATTGTTCTACCACCAGCAACGAATGGTGGAAAATCACAGTCCTTTTAGACCCATGCCAACACAGAGGACTGACTATAAGTTAGTATCTACTGAAGAATAAAAGGAGAGTCACAAGAAACCCTTTCCTCCTTACACATGAAATGAGAAAGACTTTCCATGGAAATACTTTATTACATCATTAAGTAGCTACTGATAAGTTTCCAAATGATATAACAACTTTCTTGTGTCATTCAGATCATAATGGTACATCATTAATAAGAGTCAACCTTTGGTCTAAAGTGATCATTACTTGTAGTGAAAAGTTTCAACTTTCTGAATATTATTTTAAGACTTCTGGGTGAATCAACATTAGATAAACAGGTAATTTGAAGCACTATGCTTTTTAAAGTTTGCTTTATGGTTGTATTTTTTTGTTTTGTTTTGTTTTTTGTTTTTTAAATGCAGGAAGCCTGATATTTCACCTAGCACTTTAATCTTACTATGTGTAACCACCTGACTCTAATTTATGTTTGCTATCATTTCAGACAGGACCAGTCCTGTCCAAAAACAACATTAAAATATGAATTTGTAAGTCTGCTGTGCTGAAGCTGCATTAAATAAATGTAATAATTCCATTCCAAATAATGAAAATTGATGATGACATGTTACTTTTAGTAAACAGAGTCTGCAGTTGATATAGGAGTGCCTTAGATCAAAATCAAGATGTATTAAGGACAAAAGAATAAAATCAAAGAAAGAATTATAGTAAATCCAAGGAAAACTATTCATGAATTAACCTCAGGGTTTAGGACAGCCATGAGCAAGAGTCCTGGTGGCAGGATTCACACCTGTATTTAGATGCTAGTGCCATATATCCTCAAGGAGTGTTATTATAGTTGTGAGCGAGTGTAAAAATATTGTCCATAAAAATATGTTGTGGACTGAGGGCAGGCTTTGGGATATAAGAGGCCTTGCTTGGCTCCTGGGAGGCAGTCAAACTTGAGTACTAAGTATGACCTTCTCCACTTATTGTCCTGGGCCAAGAGACAAACCGAGTTCAACTGAGTGGCCTTGCTTTATTTTGGGAACATAAATGAGGAATTAATTAGTTCCATGGGGGAATACTGTGTAATTATTCTCCTTGCGGACTTGTTCTCTTTAACTCTTGTGTTATTCATCTATTTTTGTATGTTTTCTTTTCAATATTTGTTGCCTTGAAATATTATATACTTAGGGTACACAAAATACAAATGTAAAGCTAAATGGTTGACAGCACAACAAACACCAGGGTTAACCATCATCAAAGTCAAAAACAGACTTGAAACAATCCTCACACCCTCAAAACCCTCTTAGTGCTCCATTCTAGACAGTTCTCATTCCCTTTCCAGAGAATGCACACTCTATCCTGATTTTATGGTTTTTTCCATTTCCATGATTTTTTAAAAAAATAGTCTTTATTTTTTAGAGTAGTTTTAGGTTCACACGAAAATGGAACCAAGGCACAGTGATTTCCCACATATCCCGATTTCATTCATGCATAGTTACTCCCGTTATCAACAACCCCCACCAAAGTGATATATTTGTTACAACTGATGAACCTACATTGACACATCATTATTACCTGAAGTTCATAGCTTATATTAGGGTTTGCTCTTGGTGTTTTATACACTATGGATTTGGAAAATGTATGATGACATGTATTATTCACCATTATAGTTTTATGTAGAATAGTTTTCTTGTCCTAAAATTTCTCTGTGCTCTACCTATTCATCCCTCCCACCCTCCTAAACTCCAGCAACTACTGATCTTTTTCCTATATCCACACTTTAACCTTTTCTAGAAAGTCATGTAGTTGGAATCGTAAAATACATTGACTTTTCAGATTGGCTTCTTTCACTTAGTCATATGCATTGAAATTTCTTCCTGTCCTTGATAGCTCATTTTAGTACATAACATTACATTGCCTGGATAGACTGCAATTTATTTGTCCATTCACCTATTGGAAGTACATTTTGGTTTCTTTCATGTTATGGAAATTATGAATAAAGCTGCTATAAACGTTAGTATGCAGGTTTTTATGTAGATACAAGTTTTCAACTTCTCTCACCAAGGAGCACGATTGCCGGATCACATAGTCAGTGTATATTTAGTTTTATAAGTTGCTGCTAAATTATCTTCCAGAGTGTCTGTACCATCTTGCATTATCACTGACGATAAATGAGAATCTCTATTGCTCTAAGTCCTTTCTAGCATTTGGTGTCGTCTGTTGTCAGTGTTCTGGATTTTGGCCATTCTAATTGATGTGAAGTAATGTTTCATTGTTGTATTAATTTGCAATTCATTAATGATATGATGTGGACCATTTCTTCATATGCTTATTTACCATCTGTATATCTTCTTTGGTGAGGTGTCTATTAAGGTTTTGGGCCCGTTTTCTTAATCGAGTTGTTTATTTTCTTATTTTTGAGTTTTAACAGTTCTTAAACATTAAAAGTTCTTATGTATTAGGAGTTCTTACATATTTAAGAGTTCTGATAACAGTCCTTTATGAGATTTTTTTGCAAGTATTCTCTCCAAGTCTATGGTTGTATTTTCATTTTCTTGACAGTATCTTTTACGAAACAGAAATATTTCATTTTAATAAAGTCAATTAATTTAATTGATAAATTCAATTAATTTAGTAAAGTCAAGCTTATCAATTATTTCTTTCATGGATTGTGCCTTTGGTGTTTCTCTAAAAAGGCATTGCTCTACCCAAGAATATTTGGATTTCCTCCTACGTTATCTTCTTGGAGTTCTGTAGCTTTGCATTTTACTTTTAAGTTTGTAATCCATTTTGAATTAATTTTTGTGAAGGGTGTTAAGCTCTCTGTCTAGATTCATTTTTTCTTTCTTTTTTTTTTTTTTTTGCATATTCCACATAGCGGCATTTGTTTAAAAGACATTTTTGCCCCAGTGTATTGCCTTTGCTCTTTTTCCAAAGATCAAAGGAATGTTATTTATATGGTTCTATTTCCGGGTTTTTTATTCTCTTCCATTGATCTGTTTATCTGTTCTTTCATCCATATCAAACTGTCTTGATTGTTGTAGCTTTATAGTAAGTCTTGATTCAGGTAGTGCCAGTCCTCTAACTTTTTTCGTCTTCAATATTGTGTTCACTATTCTGGGTCTTTTGCTTCTTCATATAAACTTTAGAATCAGTTTGCTAATATCCATACAATCACATGTTGGGGTTTTAATTGGGATTGCATTGAAGCAGTAGTTCAAGTTAGGAAGAAATAACATCTTGACAGTATTGAGACTTCTTATCCAAGAATATGGGATATTTTTCCATTTACTAGGTCTTTGATTTTGTTCATCGGAGTTTTGTAGTTTTCCTCATATGGATCTTGTGCATATTTTGTTAGATTTACAACTAAGTATTCTGGTTTGGGGGTGCTAATGTAAATGGTATTGTGTTTTTAATTTCAAATTCCATTTGTTCATTGCTGGTAAATAGGAATTAGATTGATTTTTATATTTTAGTCTTGCATCTTGTAATATTGCTATAATTGCTTATTAGTTCTGGGAGTTATTTATGTTGATTCTTTTGAATTTTCTGCATAAACAATCACATCATTTGTAACAAAAATTGTTTTATTTCTTCCTTTTCAGTCAGTCTATTTTTATTTCCTTTTGTTATTGTAATAGCTAGTTCTTCTAGTATAGCTTTAAAAAGGAGTGGTTTCAAGGGGACAGCCTTGCTTTGTTCTGGATCTTAGTGAGAAAGCTTCTAGTTTCTGACTGAGTTGCGTATGATGGTAGCTGTGTAGGTTTTGTAGATATTCTTTATTAGTTTGAGGAAGTTCCCCTCTATTGTTCATTTATCAAGATTTTTTATTATAAATGGGTGTTGGATTTTTGTCAGTTGCCTTTTCTGCATCTTTTGATATGACCATGTGATTTTTCTTTTTAGCCTGTTGTTATGATAGATTATATTAATTGGTTTTCAAATATTAACCAGTCTTGCATATCTGGATCAATCCCAGTTGGTGTGGTATATAATTCATACTTTTCATTACTGCATTCAATTTTATAATATTTTGTTAAGAATTTTTGCATCTATGTTCATGGAAAATATTGATATATAGCTTTCTTTTCTTGTAATGTCTTTGTCTGATTTTGTATTAGAGAAGTGCTGGCCTAATAGAATGAATTAGGAAGCATTCCTACTGCTTCTGTCTTCTGAAAGAGACTGGAAAGAATTGATATAATTCATTTCTTAAGTGTTTGGTAGAATTCACCAGTGAACCCATCTGGACTTGGTGTTTTCTGTTTTGGAAGATAAGTAATTATTGTATCAGTTTCTTTAGTAGGTAGTGAGCTACTCATATTGTCTATTTCTTATGCGAGTTTTAGCAGATCTTGTCTTTCAAGGAATTGGCCCATTTCATCTAGATTATCAAATTTGTGGCCACAGAATTTTTCATAGCTTTCCCATATTATCCTTTTAAAATCCTTGGAATTTGTATTTATGTTCCCTTCATTTCTGATGTTTCGTAGTTTCTGTCTTTTCTCTTTTTTTCCTCAGCCTGACATTACACTTACAGTATTATCCATGTTTTCAAAGAAACAACTTTGGTTTTACTGACTTCTCTAGTGGTCCTGTTTTTAATTTCATTGATTTCTGCTGTAATTCTTATTTTTCTTTCTCTGCTTTTTTTGAAATTTATTTTATCTTTCTCTCCCTATTGTTCTTTTTGACTTTCCTAAGGTGGACGCTTAGATTATTGATTTTAGATCTTTCTTTTTTTTTAGTATGTGCATTCAATGATATAAATTTCCCTCTAAGCACTATTTTCAGTAAATCCCACAACTTTGGTCAAGTTGTGTTTTCATTTTCATTTAGTTCAAAGAGCATTTAATTTCTCTTGAGATTTCTTCTTGCCTGATGTGTTATTTTTTTAAGTGTGTTGTTTAGTCTCCTAAGTGTTTCTGAATTTTAAGGTATCTTTCTCTTATTGATATCTAGTTTAATTCCAACCGGAAACAGACATTTTATGATTTCTATATTTTTCAGCTTCTTAAGATATGTTTTATGGCCCTGTAAGTAGCTATCTTAGTGAAATCCAAAATATGTATACCAATTGCATTCCCACCAGCACTGTATGAGAGTGTTGATCCATATCCTTATCATCTGTGGGTTTTAGTTTTATTCTGGTGTATGCTTAAAGGAATGTTACTGTGGCCTTAATTGGCTGTCTTAGGTTGAGTTTCTTCTTGAAAGCAGAGCCTTAGAAAAGAACTTATATGCAGGATGCAGGATGCCATTCAAGGAATGGCAGTAGGAAAGAAGGACCTTAGGGACTGACTGAAAAATGAAAACCCAATATAAATGTGTGTTAGAGAGGTCACCACGCAACTAGGGTTTGTTCCTTTTTAGGACCTAATGAAGAATGTACAGAATATCATTCAGAATCCTCTGCTCAAGGATCAACTAGGAAGATAATTATTTATTGACTATAGTCCTCCTTTGTAAAGGATTACTCAAGCTTTCTTGCACTTCCACCCTTGCCCAGTAGGCTTTTACTGGTGTTCTTAACGTTGGAGAAACCCTGAAGCAGGCAGAAATACATGAGACACTCTTAAGGCAAGATGCTGTCTGAGCAAGACTGAAAGACATGGCTGAAATTAGAGATAAAACAGAGGGGATATAGGGAGGTGTGCAGTGGCTTCTAAGGGAAGTTCAATGGTAACTAATGGAGCAAAGCACGTTTTGTGCTTATTGACCATTTGGACTTTTATAAAGTGATACTTGAAGCTTCTTGAACATTGTTTTATGATATCATCTCTGTGTGTTTTACTTTTCATTTGTAGAAATGTTTTATATAACATAGTTACGATTACTTTATCACTTACATGTGCTGTAAATGTCGTTTCATCCTTTCACCTTGCCTTTCTACTTTCTTAATCATAGGTTTGCTGAACAGGAGATCCTATTTTAGTGTAGTCTAATTTTTCAAGCTTTGTATTTATAATTAGTATTTTCATGCCTTACTTAAGGAATCTTTTCCTATAAAAAGTTTATAGAGATATCTTATTATTAGAAGGTTTTTGCTTGGGACACCTGAGTGACTCAGTGAGTTAAGCATACAACTCTTGATTTTGGCTCAGGTCATAGATCTCAGGGTCCTGGGAGCAAGCCGCCCCACGTAGGGCTCTGTGCTCAGGGCAGTCTGCTTATCCCTCTCCATCTGCTTCTCTCTCTCTCCCCACCCCCCACTCATTCTCTCTCCCTCTTTCACATATAAATAAATGAATAAATAAAATCTTTAAAAAAGGATTTTGCTTGTCTTTTATGGTAAGCTCTACAATCCATGTGTATTGATTTTTATATATGATGCATTATATCATATGTTAATGTGTATAATACATATATTACATATGTAATACATTTATGTTTTGTGCCCAGCCTCCTCCTTTCTCTTTCTACAGGGATCTCTTGTACATCCTACCCTCACATAAACGGTAACCTTGCAATTAGTGATTTTCTTTTCTTTTTTAAAAAATATTTTATTTATTTATTTGAAAGAGAGAGAGAGAGAGCACATGACCAGGGAGGAGAGGGAGAAGCAGGCTGCCCACTGAGCAGGGAGCCCAATGCAGGGTTCGATGCCGGGCTTGATGTGGCACTTGATCCTGGGACTCCAGGCTTGATCCTGGGACTCCAGGATCATGACCTGAGCCAAAGGCAGACACTTAAACAACTGAGCCATCCAGGCGCCCCAATTAATGATCTTCTTACAAGACCCAGGTTCCCTTGCCAAAATTGTTTGCATCAGTTATGGAGGCTTGTTCTAAATTACCTGTTCTTTCTCTGGCAGTGGATGCTCCAAAGTGGAAAGATTGGGTTCTACCTCTATGTTAAACAAACAATGAGGAGACTCTCGAGACCAAGAGAAAAAGGGTCGAGGTGGGAAGAGAAAGTACTGAAAACATTCTAGTCCTTAGTTTCTCATATTTTCAAGGTAACCATTCTGCCTTTCTTCAGATTTTATTCCTCAATTTATAAATCAGTGAGTCTTCCTTTTTGCCTAAGCTGAAGTTAGATGTCTCTCGCAAGAGCAAAAATCTTTGTCTCTCTATTTCTGTAGACTAGATTACTAGAAGTACTAGAAGTAAACACATTGCTTATAACACATTCATATTTTATATTTCTACTTTATTGCCAGAATGGGTTTAAATAATCGAATTTCAATCAATTATGTATGAGTAACTTTTTTCTTTACACAATTTTATACCACACACATTATTAGCTTTTTCTCTTTTACTTTTTCTAAATCTATTAGTCCCCCTAATTTCCATGATTGTTGCAACATTAGCCGTTGGTTCAATAAAGGGAGGAAGGAGCAGATGAGTCTTGTAGAAAAAGAGAAACAAGTGCCTAAAATTCAAGAACCACAAGATTAGAGAAGGTTTTTTTGTTGTTGTTGTTGTTCCAGAATTGTTTTAATTTTCTTCTCTAACTTCAACACTGATGTTTGAAATCTTAGGCCTAAAAATAAATGGAGAAGAATGATTAGACCTGGCTGGAGATTCACCATTATAAATGTGTCTGTATTCAGTGCCCCTGGCAGCATAACTGGACAAGCATAAGAGCCATTATATTCCCTTATGTTACCAAGACACGGCTACTTTTTGGAAGTAATACATGAATTTTTTTTTTAAGGTTTTATTTATTTATTCGACAGAGATAGAGACAGCCAGCGAGAGAGGGAACACAAGCAGGGGGAGTGGGAGAGGAAGAAGCAGGCTCACAGCAGAGGAGCCTGACGTGGGGCTCGATCCCATAACGCCGGGATCACGCCCTGAACCGAAGGCAGACGCCTAACCGCTGTGCCACCCAGGCGCCCCATGAAGTAATACATGAATTTTGAAATTGAATGATTTTTATTATCTCAAATAAATATTTTATTTAATTTTTTTCTCACAAAGATATTTTAAAATAAATAGCTCTTGTCTTCCATCTGGTATATCTCCTCTGTTCAAAACTGTAATTTGGGAAGGACCTGAAATATGATTTACATGTCTAATTTTAATAAATGAACAGAATGTAGAGGAATGAGCTGGCCTCATGATAGCCTCTAATAACAAAAACATCATCAACAATAACAAGCATTAACTGAGTGCCTACATGTTTATGTGGGAGACACATTTTACATTTGATAATTGTATTACATTCTACAATAGCACTAGGAAGTGTTATTAATTAATTAATTATTATTTTTTTTTTACAAAATACCCTTTATTTAAAAAAGAGTTCTAGACAAACTCCATAGAGATAGGTATTAACTTTTTTAACTGTTCCACTGGTAGACCTGACATTATTATAGGGAATCAGAGGAAATTGTACTCTTGTTTGAAGATGGAAGAATGGAGAGGTAAGCTCCTATATGAGGTTTGAAGATGACCACTGTATTACGACCCTGGAAATGTCATAGGAAGTATGAAGCCTACAAGCAAAATATTTTAGGGTAGAGAAAGGGTCTGGGCAAGTGTCTTAGTCAATGCAGAAGAGAGACATCTGATAAATGATGTAGAAAAGAAAAATTATTTTTCACTGTGATATGCAATAGGTAGTATAATTCTAAATTGAGGACCATAGGTTTTCTAATTAATCATGTTTTTGTATGAGTTGGATTTCTTTGTTCCTACGTTGATTCATCTTTAAAATCAAGATGGCAATATATTGATTTAACTAATGGGGAAACACATAAAAATATATACATATAATTTAGTCATTGATAAATACAAGGCAATGTAGAACTAATAATATAATATTCAATAGTTAATTAGAAGATGTTTCCTGATTTGGTATTCTGGAGCTATGGATAATTAAGAATTTCTGACAAGCAGATCATCTGAACAAAGGATTCAGTGGCTGTTAATTGAATTATGTCTATGTGTTTGTTACTTCCTTTTGTTTGCTTGCATCAATTTAAGTTCACAGTAATAGATACATTAAAACTGCTTACCACCCTTTGTCTGCTGGTTAAAGGATTAATTAAGTCAAGTTGAATGCAATTCAATTAATGCTTTTTATCTGTCTGCTGTTTGTTTGCTTCTAGATTTTTTGCTAGTGTCTGTAATGAAATCAGATACCAGCCATAGGTTTTAGGTATGGTGGTAGCAGTCAGAACACCTGGGCCTAGCAAGTTTATTTCCGTCAATTAATGATATCTCACTGAGGCATACACTTAGGGGTATGACAAAAATGAGTGATGCAAAAAAACAAAACAAAACAAAACAAAACAAAAATCCCCAAAAACAAAATGATGTAACTGTCAGCTTCCAACAAATAGTACATATCTCACCTGACTTGTGATGGGGTTATGTCCTGATAAATTCATCGTAAGTTGAAAATAACAGAAGTCATAAATGCATTTTATACAGCTAGCCTACTGAACACCATAGCCTGGCCTAGCGTAACTTAATCATGCTCAAAACCCTTACATTAGCCTGCAGTTGGGCAAAATCATCTAACACAAAGCCTGTTGTATCATAAAGTGAGGAATATCTCATATAAATCATTGAATACTGTATTGAAAGTGAAAAACAGACCAGCGTATGGACACAGATGGTTGTTAGTGAGTCAGTTGTTGACCCTCATGATCACTGGCTGACTGGGGGCTGTGGCTTACTTATGAAAGAAGATGGTACCACATATCCCTGGCCTGGGAAAAGGTCAAAATGAAAAATTCAAAGTACAGTTTCAACTCAATGAGTACCACTTTCACACCATTGTAAAGTCAAAGAATCATTAAATCAGGACCATCTGTATTCCATAGGTAGCTTGTCTTTGTTTTGGAAATACGAGAGAGGGCACAAAAATTTGAGAGCTTGTCTCTGACATTTGAGTTTTCAGGATGGTTTGTTATGCAATGGGAGGAGTTCTGCACAGTGTCTATAGGCTCTGCAAAATTCTGGAATCAGGGGTGCGTGTGTGTATGGGGGCAATTTCACAGCTTTTTATCATTTATCAAGAATAAAACAATTACTGTATACATTTTCATCCCACTTGAAATATTGAGTCAGTATCAGTGGAGGAAAGAAAACCCAGTAATGACTTGGTGTTTTTATTTCTTTAGAATGAATCTTTGGGTAGGCACAATAAATTGTTTCACAGCATAATTCATTGGGGGCTCTTGAGCTTCAGTTTGTATTATATATTCATAGCTTTTTGTGGCAGCCATAGGCCATGAGTCTTAGGCCTGACATGATGAGTCTACAGGGAGAAGGCTGCAGTTTGTGTTACAGATGCCCTTAAGAGAGTTCCCAGCTGTGTACTCTGCTTTTAAAATGGATGCAAAATTAAACTTACCATAATGACTTCTGTTGAAGTCAGTGAGAATTAGTCTTCAGCTATACAGGTGCTACAAGATAAAATGACTTATTTAAGCACTTATAAGAGATTTCTGCAATTGAGAATTGAGAAAATGAACACTCAAGCTTATATCTACTGCATCTTTTTTAATCCTTAAAATGAACATATAAACTTCTGAAAAAGAAAAAGAAACCCCTATCTGAAGTCAGGCTAAATGAGGGGAATGAATGCTATTCCAAAATTCTTAAATTATAAAAGGAAGTCTTCCAAAGAGATCAGATGAGAAAGATAGCTTTAGAGAAATCTAATTTAGGGAAAATCTTTACAAAATGGCTGTTGTTAGATTTAGAGAGAGAGAACGCCATTATTCTACCCTACAGTAGGGTTGATAGATGTTTCTGCATGGAATGTATCAATAGATATGGCTTCAAAGGGCTCACTCTATTGGAAGGTATGCATCTGTATCAGGGTTGAAAATGGCATTACTCTTGTCAAAATCTTGGTCGTGATATAGTAGGCACTCTTCCAATATTAGAGTGGTGATAGGAACAATCCTAAGGAGTATTCATCTGAAGAATTTTGGTGGAATAAGGAATAGGAAAGCAAAAGCACTATCTGGAGTTCACTTGATCTTCACTTCATAATCCTAGAAAGTATACCAAGAATTGTGGAAACATCAGCTTATGAAAAGTGGAAGAGTGCAACACTGAAGAACCATGCTCAGTGCAAGTGTTTTTATAATTCCAAACCTAGGGTGCCACATTGTTCTTAAGTCATCTGAGATTATGAAGCCACTATGGCACCCTGTCTTCTAGACATATAAGTAACAATTTCTCTGTTTGTATGTCAGCTCACACAGCTTTTCTCCTGGGCTGCAGATACATTGAGGTACCAAAATTTAGCCGAAACAGGAGGCTATCTGGAGCTAGGACTCAGAGCAAACTTCCTAAATATAGGAATTCTCCAAGATTCTCCCAGATTCTGTGAAACGTGGAAGAAACCTAGAAAACTAGAGCAGTATTAAAATCCGGATAAACAATAGGGTTCCTCATCTCATCTTAGAGAGGGTTCTGCTCAGGAATTCCTAACTTGAGCATCAACTATGTAGCTGTGTATTTCCTGGGCAGATATAGTTGGAACCTAGAAGAAGAACTGATGGTGTTTGGAACTCAGCAATGCCTGTTTTTATGAGAAGCCAGTCAGAGCGAACTTGCCCCAGTTTGGATTTACTTCCCCTTCCAGATGTTCTTGAATTTAGATGCCACTTTATTTTTGGTTGCTTGCCCTGCTTCCTGGATGAGAGGCCCAGAAATGCCTTGGGCCATTGCAGGATCGTGATGTTTCACCCCACCATTGTTACCTCATCTCCTGCCGTGATCTGTGGCTCAGACTTCCTGATGGCAATGTCAAGATTTTGGAAACCACAGCCGTTCCTGATTCCAGATCCCAATGTGATAGGATACACAGAACCTCTGAATATCTCAGGTAAGTTCCAGAGAGTTGGAGAAATATACAGTCTCCACTGGGGTTCTCTCTGTTGGAAAAATTTGGGCTGATGTAAGAGAAGTGATATAAAGAGACTGGAAGAGAAGGTTTTTCACTTTTTCTTTCTACTTATGCATTGTCTTAAGATATAGCAGTTCTACATGGTCTCCTAAAGGTATCCTGAAAAACAAAAAGTTGTATTTTCCTGAGATATTGTGGCCAGTTTGACTATGTACAGCAATATATTTATGCACCCTTTCGTTTTATCCCCTACTTTCCTGTCTCCCTCATTCTTGTTTCTTTCAATTGAACCCTACTCTCAGTAAACCATGTGAGTCTGGCCTCAAGTTCTGTTTTCCAGGAAATTAGGTCTAAAATAGAACTTAACCAAAGAAAGACAATCAGATGGGCAAGATTAACCTAGTCATTAGAGCTTAGTTTAAAGGAAAAAATATGATTATAGAGTGGCATGATTTACCTCCCATCTTAGACTCTATTATACCTATGTTTGCCAAGTAAAGTAGTGGAACAAGGTCTGGATTAAATATGAAACAAAAAGCCCTTATTCCCTAAAAAAATTGTGGTACTGGAGCACAAATAACACTATTTTTGACGCCCTGTGAACACTGTACCTTGTAACTATAGACTTACACTAAAATAATTAGATTTGTAGTTTAGAACCTTTTCATGTAGCAAACCCCAGGCCCAGTTGGCTTCACTGGGGAATGCTACCAAACACTTCTGGAAGAAGTAATATTTCTACACAAACTTTTCTGATCTTGGACAATTTTTGGATTCTGGACAGTGTCCATATAATTCTTGAGTTTTGAATGGAAGAAAGAAGTAGGCATTTTTACTCCTACATCAACCAAGCATTGAATGGGGGCTATACGTGGTGGGGAATTACAGTCTCCAGCAAAGCTCCTTCCTTTGAGTAAGGACAGTTTCTGGGGAGGAACTGGACTTTGGGCTCATACCACCCAATCTTCCTAGCAGCTCAGTGGAGGAGCATTCTACCCTGAAGCTGGGTGTCTGTGTAGTACATTGCAGTGCCCATCACAGATCTCTTCGTACATGACTGATTGTGATTTAGATTGAAGATCCTAGAGGGAAAAAAAAATTGCTTCAGCAGTTCTAGGTCTCCACCACATCACAGACTTGGTAGTGTTCAGTACGATTTGGAAGTACTTGTGAGCAGGAGGTAAAGACCCTTTAGGAGCAAATGTTATCTAGTGAAATTAGTTGAGCTGGTTTGTCTTATTGGAAGCAGCAGACCTTGTGGAGTTTGGATGCCTGCCAGTAGATGGGGGACAACAGGAATGGATTTCCCTGGAGGGGAAAGAAGAAATACATGGCAAATGTTAATCAGTAGCTAATATTCTTTATTTACAAGAATTCATGTTGGAGCCTTAAAACACCTCTAGGTCTTGTTGTTGTTGTTGTTGTTGGTGGTGGTGGTGGTGGTGGTGTGTGTGTATGTGTGTGTGTTTATTTGAAACCTTAACTGAGACTTCTACTTTCCTGGGCTTCAGTTTTTGCTTCACATTAGCCACTATGTGCCTCCATTCCAAAAGGTCCTATTCCCGTTTTTCCTTTTTGTTTCTGACCTTTGAAATGAGACACAGTGACTTGACCCTCACACCCATACTGCTACTAAACTGTTTTCCACAGTTACAGGGCCTTAAAGAGGCCATATTTCCTTTTAATGGGTACCCAAACCCAAAACCAGAGCATCACTTTTTATAAATCTATGCTTAAGGACAGTAAGTAACCATTACGTGTGTTATTTAAACAGACGCTTCTTGGTTGTTTCCATAATAAATTTAATTATGTTCTAGATAGTATGCTTATAAATATTTTCTAATGAATGTACTCCCAATTGAGAAAATGGAGCTTTTGCTGTAAAAGAGTATATGCTTTCCTGAAAAAACAATCCCACATTCTATAATAAACAAGTCCCATGGGAAAAATAAGATTGAGCCAGACCGCTCAAAATCTATGCAACTTTATATTCAGAATATCATCGAAAGCAATTATTGGTTTATCAACAGGTAACTTGAAGAGTAGCCAGACGCCTCAGTGTGGCTGCATGCTGCTTCAGGAGCTTTAAAATGCATTAAAAAAATAGTGTCAAAATGATAGCTTCTGAGCTGTGAGAGAATACAGGTGGATATAGAGCTCTGAGCACAGGCAAAATTGCCAGCTGCCAGAGGTGACAGCAAGGTGTGCTTCTGTGTAGATGAGGCCTCTGTGCACCTAAAAGTGTTCCTATCTGTAGAGCAGCCACACCGAGGGTCTTTCTTTTTCCTGTAGAAGATTAAAATTCTGTACAAACTACTGTAGCTTCAAATTGCATATGGACCCACCAAACACTCAGTTTAAACTGACAAAATTATCCTATTTAACGATCACATAAGAACTAACTCATGTAAGAGAAATATGTGTTTAATTAAAATAGACTATAGCTCCAAATATAACGCATTCAATTTATATTGCTTATGGGTTTAGTATTAAGTATGGTTCTGAGTGACATTGGCCATGAGCTTACGAACTTTGCAAGGCAGATTCTGCATATGCCATATTCACTTACAGGCATGACAAAAAACACCATGTGTTGAACTTAAGTAGATGCTTAAATTTTGATAGATCATTTTTTTTTTTGTGGTTCAAACAAATTAGTATCTCATATGCATGTTTTTTAATGTTTTCATTTACATTAACCTGTGAATTAAAGTAGGTTTATCACTGAATTTTTACATATATGAATATCAAATCTCAGGGACTTCAATGACCAAAACTAGCATAAACATTAAAGTGGGGAGTAAAATCTCCCACATTATATCCTTCCTCTCCATGTTGCCTTTCATGAAGTAAGTTTCAGGTTATTTGAGGCTTATATGCAGTTAAATAAAAAGGGATAAGATACTATCAGGGAAATGAATTACACATGATACACTATGCTTGAAATATGAAAAGTAGATAAAGTGACTGAAATACATAAAACTGATGTGAAACTGGAAAGAATAAATATGAGAAAATCACTAAATTTAACATCTTTGTGTATCCTGAATTGTTCTTTAAATACCTGCTGCCCCAAGTGGTTCTTTATCAGTTATATTCTTTTTTTTTTTTTTTTAAGATTTTATTTATTTATTTGACAGAGAGAGAGACAGCCAGCGAGAGAGGGAACACAGCAGGGAAGTGGGAGAGGAAGAAGCAAGCTCCTAGCAGAGGACTGATGTGGGGCTCGATCCCAGAACCCCGGGATCACGCCCTGAGCCGAAGGCAGACACTTAACGACTACGCTACCCAGGCGCCCCTATCAGTTATATTCTTAATCTTGCTTATTTTAAATGTTTGAGAAAGACTGTAAATTTATGAATTTATAAAAGCATTTATGTACAATGAAACCATCATCCTCAAATACTTGTACACACATAGACGTCAACACCATATATAACTGTGAGACACTGTAACATAACATGTAAGAGTCTGAAATTGATTGAAATGCAGGATAGTATTATTGAGACTTTAAATAATTTAGGCATGGCTGCATAGGTGGCCTGCCTGCAGGTCTCAGGATTTGAGAGCCAATTGTCAATTACTTTAAGTGTCTAAACTCATGGTACTCATTATTATGAGTGTTATTACAGATTCTACTGTATTTATATATAATTTGACCCTTAACACAATTTGTAGTAATTAATGTAATTTAAATACCCATCTTTTAAATTAAATAATGTAAATTTATATAAAGAATTAGAGTTGATTAGCTATCTTTCCAATAAATAGGAAAAATTTTTAGTTCTTATTCATTCTTGTAGGCATTGTACAAAAATATTTATAAAACATTTGCTTATACTCTTAAAAAATATCAAAGAGGAGGGCCAACATTATCCTGATATTAAAGCCAGAAAAGATACCAAAACACCAGCATTATCTTGATCCCCAAATCAAAACTACTAGAAAAGAAAACTACCAGCTAATATCTCTGATGGATATAGCTACAAAATATTTCAGTGAAATACTAGCAAATCAAACTCAGCAACACATTAAAAGAATCATACACATGATCAACGGGACTTACCCCTGGGATGTAAGGATGGTTCAATATGTGTAAATCAATCAATGTGATACATCACATTAATAGAATGAAAGAAAAGAATCATATGATCAGATTAGCAGACCCAGAAAAAGCATTAGACAAAATTCAACATTTATTCATGATAGTGATAAAACTCTTAACAAATTAGGAATAGAAGGAACATATCTCAACATAATAAAGGCCATATATGACAAGCCTATATGACAAGCCCACTGCTATCATCATATTCAGTGGTGAAAGGTTGAAAGCTTTTCCTCTAAGATTAGGAATAAGATAAGGTGCCACTCTCACCATTCTTATTCAACGTAGTACTAGCCAGACCAATGAGGCAAGAAAAACAAATAAAAGTTATTAGAATTGGACAGGAATAAGTAAAAATATGTCTTTTGGAAGATGACATGAATTTATATTTAGAAAATTCTGAAGACTCAACCAAAAAATTAGCTCTAATTTTTAGCTCTAATCAGCAAATTGAGTGAAGTTGTAGGATACAAAATTAACATACAATAATCAGTAGTGTTGCTGTACACTAACAATGAATTTTCTGAAAAATAAATAGATCCCATTTATAATAGCATAAAAAGCAGTGAAATATCTAAGAATAAATTTAAGAAGGTGAAACTTCTCTACTCTGAAAACTAGAAGACAATGATAAAAGAAATCAAAGAAGACACAAATAAATGGAAAGATACCTGTGTTCATAGATTGAAACAATTAAAATTGTTAAAAAGTTAATACTACCAAAAGCCATCTATAGATTTAATGTGATCCCTATCAAGATAACAATGACAGTTTTACAGAAGTAGAAAAATAATACTTCTGTAATTTATATGGAACCCAAAAGGCCCCCTATAGCCAAAGAAATCCTGAGAGAGAATAATAAGGCAAGAGGCATCATACTTCCTGATATCAAGGACTGTATTATAAAACTATAGTCATCAAAATAGTATGGTTACTGGCATAAAAACAGGTAGGTAGGCCAGTGGAGCAGATTTGAAAGCCCAGAAATAATTCCAAGCATATATATTATATTTGACAAGGGAGCCAAGGATACTTAATGGAGAAGGGACTGTCTTTTAAGTAAATGGTGCTGGGATAACGAGATATTCACACGTAAAAGAATGAAACTGGGCCTATATCATATACCACTCACAAAAATTACTCAAAATGGATTAAAGATTAAATGTAAGACCTAAAACTATGAAAGACCTAGAAGAAAACATAGGAATAAAGCTATTTGACATGGTTTTTGCCAATTAGGTTTTTGAATATGATGCCTAAAGCACAAGCAACAAACTCAAAAATAAACAAGTGGGACTACTATCTTCACTGCAAAAGAAACTATAACAAAGTGAAAAGACAGCTTATGGAATGCGAAAAGATATTTGTAAACCATATCTGATAAGAGGTTAATATTCAAAATATATAACGAACTCATACATGATTATGTTGTACACCTGAAACTAATCTAACCTTATGTATCAACTTTACAAAAACAAAAAACCTCCTACAACTCAATAGCAAAAAGTATAAATAAATAAATCTGATTAAAAATGGGAAATGGACCCAAATAGACATTTTTTGAAAGAAGACATATGAAAGGCCAACAGATACAAGAAAAGATGCTCAACATCACTAGTTATTAGTGATATTTAGTGATATGCTTCAGTGTGATATGACTTCATGCCTGTTACAGGCCATCAAAAGATAAGAGACAACAAATGATGGGGATGTGGAGAAAAGGGAACTCTGGTACACTGTTGGTGGTATTGTAAATTGGTGTAGCCACCGTGAATAACAGTATAGAGTTCCTCAAAAAATTAAAAATAGAACTACCATATGATTCAGCAATTCTACTTCTGGGAATATATCTAAAGGTAAGGATAACACTAACTCAAAAAGATAACTCCATCCCCATGTTCATAACAACATTATTTACAGTAGCCAAGGCAAAGAAACAACCTAAGTGTCCAGTGATGGATGAATGGATAAAGAGGTTATGATGTATATATACAGTGAAATATTATTCAGCCATAAAAAAAACAAGGAAATCCTATCATTTGTAAAAACATAAATGGACCTTGAAGACATTGTGCTAAGTCAGATAAGTCAGAGAAAGACAAATAATGTATGATCTCACTTATATGTGGAATCTTAAAAACAACAAAATAGAAAAAGAGATCAGACTTGTGATTACTAGAGGCAGAGGGGGCAGGGAAGGGAATTGGGGGGAGGGTGGTCAAAAGGTACAAACTTCTAGTTATAAGGTAAATACTAGGGATGTAATGTACAACATACTGGCATGCAAGCGCTACTATATAATATATAAGAAAGTGGTTATGAGAGAAAATCCTATGAATTCTCATCACAAGGAGGAAATGTTCTGTCTTTTTTCTTTTCCTTTTTATTGTCTCTATATGAGAAGATAGTTGTTAACTGAACCTATTGTAATTATTTAACAATATATATAAATCAAAGAAACCATCATGTTACACACCTTAAACTTATAGAGTTACATATGTCAATTATTTCTCAATAAAACTGGAAAAAAGATTTAATTACGTGTTCAGGTGGAAATCATTCATGTACAATTTACAGAAGAACATTTGTAACTGACAACATAGTTGTAAGTGACATGTTGTGTTAAATATTAAAGACTTAGGGTAAGGATCAAGTACTTGGGTAAGAGAGTAAATAAATTGTCAAACATGAAACATTTTGTGTGACAAAATAAAATAAAACATCTTTTTAAAAATCAAATATAAGAACTGTAATCACAACAACGATAGATATTTTCCTTTATAATGCAAATAAATTTAAAACTTCTATGCTTTCTGAAATGTAGTATTATGAAAGTATACATTTATAGAAGCTATCCCTACTGCCAATATAATATGAAGTAGATTTTTGTAGACTGAGTGAAGACAATAATATCACTTTCATTGTTAATTAAATAGAATTTTCAGAAAAAATAATCTGTATTCAATTTGTTTCATTTATTTTGTGTTATTACTACTCCATTTAAGACCACTTATGTTGTATCCAAGTAGCATTAATATCACTTCATGTTTATGTTGTTTGTTACTGATTACATAAGCCAATATTTGTGCTTGGAAGGATAAATAATGAAAATAATTCTCAGTGCATACTAAAAGTGAAATGGATTAGGCTCTCAAAAATATTGAAACCAGAGTTTTCTTGTTTACCCAAATCAGTGTAATTAGAAAACAAGTTTCAGGAGGGCTTACTTACTGTATGAAATAACCAACTTCATAAAAAGTCTATCATTATTATTATTATTTTTGATGTAGTGTTCTATGATTCATTGTCTTTGTATAACAGCCAGTGCTCATTGCAATACGTACAGAGGGGAGGGGGGTAAGGGTAAGGAGATGGGTTAGCCTGGTGATATGTATTAAGGAGGGCATATAATGTCTATCTTTAATACCAAAGGTAGAATTTCAAATTAATGAAACATTTACATAAGAATTGGAATTCTTAAGTTTTTAAAAATTCTAACTTGTCTGGAAAAGGAGAGAAAAATGGTGGAATGAATAAAGGAGGAAAATCTAATTTTGAGAACTTTGAAAAATGTGAATGCATCATCATAATATTTTTAGTGATTATTCTTAGGTGAAAACACTACATTCTCAGGACTATTCTGATTCTTAACAGATAGGATAAATATTGGGACGAAAAATATTCATATGCACATTTCATAAATATGAAGAGATTCTAAATTTAACTTTTCTACTTATATTTTGTTGTAATGTCAATATAATGACATCTCAGATAATGCAGTGTCATTTAACTCTGAGAAAATAATAATATAGAAATTGTTGAGAAATCCAGAGTTATTGGGAAATACAAAGAAATACTTAGCTAAATCATTTTGTTTTTATAGGTGTTTTATTATTCTAATAGACAATTTATTATAATGTATAAAATTTAAAACTTTGTGATGATTTTCATCTTTAATAAACTTAGTAATAAATGTTCTGTTCAAATACAACCAAGACAGAATATTTATTGTTAGAAACATAGAAACATAATACTAAATTTTGCACACACTAATAGCCATACTTAGTAACTCCAAAACAGTCAGGAAAATGACATTAAAAATCCTTGTTTTCTTCATCAGTGTTTCAGTTGTGAACATTTGCTTCTAAATGAAAAATACATCTACACTCAACTGTTAACATGAACATCCATAACTTTGCACAAATCTATGATAATGGACATTTCATGGCAATTTATTATGTCAGCTAGTATATTGATAAGGCAAAACTGAATAGATTAGGTGTACTGTTCATTTTTTATTAAAATTTCTTGAGAAATGATGAAAGATTGATTACTTATACCCATCATTCCACCAAAGGAAAATGATAACCCTGGATTCTTTCATGGTGAAGTATTTGTAAGCTATTGATATGTAGTGGTTGAAGGTCGCATTAAAGAGAAGATGTAAGCTAAATTTTTTAGTACTTGAAATGAAATATTGATACTAGATCTGTAAAGTTGCAAACACCAGCCTGTGTCCAAATCCAGATATACTACTGGCCATTTGGTGTCCCAAACCAATAGATGAATGAGAGAATATGAAGTTCGATGGGTAAATTGTATTGTGGGACTCTTTAAGGTGAGTATATGATAACCAACTCGTGTTACCTTGCAGGTTTAAAAACTGCTGTGGTATAGAAAGAGATCTGCACTCATGTTTGTGGTGGAGATCAAGCCAAGGCTTCATTCCACCTACTTCCTCTTTTACCTGACGGATGATGTCAATAGCTACTGTGCTGTTGAAACAGTATGATTTCAATTATATATGAATTTTGAAGGAACACATAAAGTCTGTAATGGCTCCTATCAGATGTTCACTTTAGCTGCCAAACTAATTTCACAGCGCTTATTCTGGAGTAACCACATTTTGGTAGGATTTAGAAATCTCTATTTTTGAGATATTAAACAAGTCTGGCCATTTGAGCATAACAGTGTTCTTCTGGAAAGTCTCAGACATAATTGAAATGAGAAGGGGTTGGCACCACTTTCTTGATGAAGAATTGGTGTTTAATCTAGGCGACAATCATGCTTGTCTTGTGTTTTGGGGACTATATTGAGAAAATATATATTTTTGTTGGATTAATCTTGCGTCATCCCTTTGAATTCCAAATATTGGTGGCAGGTAAATAAGAAAAATATTGAAGACAGCTTAGTAAACTAACTTGTTTTATATAAAAATTTGTTAGTGCAGGAGAGGAAATGGGAAGAAAGTATTCTTTTCTGGATGAATTTTTAAGAACATGAAGGGACGATTTGGGGGAAACTTTTGAGGGTGTAAGAATACATACCTGCACACACAGAAATGAAGGTGAAAAAAAAGAGAAGAGAAGATGAAAAAAGTTCCATCCACTGTATTATTATGGAATTCCATTCCTCACTGCCATTCTTTAAAAGACTTTCAGGAGAGATATAAGTCTCTATATAAGTTGTCACATTAGTTATTATAACTCTGTACATGGATTAGCCCTCAAGGTATCTCAGCTTTATTCAGATTACTTTTATTTTGTGTGTTCTCACCTCCAAATTTGGACCTATAGTCAAATGTTCATGTGCACCTGAAATTTAGTAGATTAATTCTGAGCCTAGGAGCACATTGTTTCCATTATCATAACTGTTTTGCCAAGAGAGTGAGGCTGTTCAGACATGACATGTGAGTGTTTTTAGACTAATACAATTAAAATAGAGGAAAATAGAAGTCCCTGAGATAAAAATTACAATTTTTCAAACATTCTATGTTTTTACAAGAAAATGCTATATAGAGAATTAAAATATGTCCTATGTGAATTTATGGAAATGGAAGAACCTTAAGAAACAGGGAAATCACAAATTAGACCTACTTTCTACCTAAGTTTCAAAAGCACTGATTTCTTAATGCATTTGAACTCTTTTTGAATAGATGGGGAAAGTGAATGTAGATAGCTCTTTAAGGAAGTTGTACTAAAAAGGGACACAGTAAAATATTGGAATGGCTGGAAAGGGAAGAGCCAAAGTGGATGTGGTTTTTTTTGGGGGGTGGGTAGATTACAAATTTTATATGTGCGTATGAGAATGACACAGCAGAGAACATACAAGTCAGGGTGTGGGAGAGAGTAGAGTCTGTTACTATATGGTTATCGAGTTAGCAAGTGGGAATTATCTGCTGCTCACATAGAGATTTTATCTTAGGTGGGAAATGGGCACTTATCTCTAGTAATAGGAGTGAAAACAAAGCATAGGAGTATAGCTGCAGGGGAATAGTGTAGTAGGAGTTTATGGAAGTCCTCTTATGATTATTCAGTTTTATAGAAAAGTAACAAGTATGCCATTATATAAATATGAGATTGTGGAGGTGGAATGGGTATTTGGAGAGTAAAAAGAAAAAAAAACCACACACATGAATTATCTATCTAGGAGAGCCAGAGAATAAATGGACTAGGAGACATGGCATAATTCTTGGCCATTAAGATTCAACCTCCCAGATTTAAAAGATTCCAGGCAAAAATAGATTTGTGTTTTTCTCTAGCCATGTTTAGCTACACAGGTGCACTTGTGTAATAACAGCGAAGGTAAAAATACTAGGGTTATGGATTTGTCAAAGAATAGTCTTTTACAGAAGTTCAATAAAGCCAGTGAAGAGCAAAGGAGACAGGAATATATACAAGGAACTGATTTTTAATGTTTGTCCATAGAATTTATTCTGTATGAGATGAGAAAATAAACATCAGATGTGTAAAGTACAAAGCAAAGCAAGCTGACTCTATAAATTTTAGTCCAGGTGAAGTTGAAGAATTATTAGAGCTGAAATATGTCATGAAATAAGCTAAAAAGATAGCAGGCGAGGGTCTGAATTTAGAATGTTTTAAATTGATATTACAGAGTTTACAATTACCGGTAATGAATGGAAAGTCCTAGTGCAGGGTCTCTCAATCTCAGCACTATCAGAATTTCGGACTAGATGTGTGTGTGTGTGTGTGTGTGTGTGTGTTTAGGCTACCCTGTGCAATGTAGGATATTAGGCAGGATGCTCACTAAACTCTACTCATTAAATATCAAGAGCTACCCACCTCCCTTTTGGACTCAGTTTTGAGTACTGACGATGTATCCAGACATGGACAGATATTTCCTGGAGAAACAAATTGTTTCCACGTTGAGAACCACTGGTCTAGAATGTGACCATGGGAGTGCGGGGCAGAGGAGAAGTAAAGGGCAAGATCACCAAGGATGTAGAAGAGAGAGAGGACAGTTATTTACCTGCGTATTGAAATAATCAAGAATTGGGAGAAAAGTAGTGTTGAAGAAAGCTACAATGATAGCAGCTACAATTATACACAAGTGATGGGGGAGTGATGGTCCATGAGGCTGTTGACAAAAGGTACAATGGAGAGGTTTCAGGAGTTATGATAGGGCAAAGGAGGGAGTGGAATATGAGCCATGTGTGTGTGAGGAGTCTAAACCTTGAGAACTGTATAATGAAATGAAGAAGGAGAACCCTGTTGAGCTGGAAAGTCAGTGTTTGCAAGGCTGTGAATGCTGTGAGTATAGAGTGATGGGTCAAGTGGAATAGGTTCAGGGCATGTTAAAGACCCTGAAAATGAACTCTTAGAGGCCTGGGAGATGGGAGGAGTCTTATTTGCAGCTGTTGAGATTCTCTTTTGATTCATCTCTGTGAAAAGTATAAACCTGTAAACGATGGTCTTACCTCAAGAGAACTGGGATCACTCTTAATTCTAGCAAGAAGGTTGATTCCTTCCTGACTCCTCTCCATAAACAGTAGAAAAGATAGAGTGGCTAGATCTTACTCTAAATGCTTTTTTTTTTTTTTTTGATTCCTATACCAGAGGTAAGAGGGACTAGGAAGACTGGGTCTTACCCTCAAATTTCCCACTCACTAGGAAGAGTGATCTTGAGTTGGCCCCTATCAATGCAGAAATCCAAGAGGAAGGCCAGTTCCCATGGGGTATAAAAAATATAGAAAAGTGGGATTTGATTGGATTGTGAATGATTAAGGGAGTGGAATCTATTACAAATGTTAGATAGAGTCACGAATACCTGATTAAGAAGCAGTACCTAATGGACAGAAGGAAGGAACTTAAATTCTTTCTGTCTTTACAATTCTCACCCTCCAAAGTAGAAAGAATTGCTGTTAATGAGTAAATAAGGAAAACAGTTAAAGAAGCATGATAGTTTAAATTGATTTACCTAATGAAGAGAGAAAGGGTACTGAGAAGGATAGGTGAACATTTTTGGCCTAAGGCAGCTGCTGAAAACATGAGATGTGTTCTTGTGTGTGTGTGTGTGTGTGTGTGTGTGTGTGTGTATGTCTGCATATAGAGAGAGTTCAATAAATAGATCATAGATAAATCAGATACACATTCAGAGTGGATATCATACACACATACATATATTACACATTTGGAAAGAGAGAATGGAGAATACAAGTTTCAATAAGATTGAGTTACTTTATAAAGGGATCAACTTTATAAATTTTGAGTAAACTTTATTAAAAATTGAATTATTTAATTACTTTCTAAATATTTTCAGTATTGGATTGTCTTTTCCAGTATTTTTTTTTTCTATGTCTGTGACTCCATTCTAAGCCTGTACCAAGAGTTTACAATGGCTTACATTCTTAGCGATATTTAGAACTCAATAAGACTTTGGGATTAGAAGAATGTTAGGTCAAGAGACTGCCTTACTGTGATTTAATGTTTTCTTTTATTTAAGTCCCACACTTTTGGGAACATGAATCCAGCAATGTATCTAAGGAATCATTCCCAAGTTAATTCACATCACAACCCATATAAACCAAAGTGAGATCTGCGGGCAGATTTTCATAACCAATGTCTTTATTATCAATTGACTCTTTTTAAAAAGAACTCATGGAAATTTGGATTAAGAAGCACTTTGTGGAATTTAAGTAAATGCAGACTGAGGTTGCATCGTGTTTAAAGAGATACTGTGATATTAAAAGATACTACATAGACTGGTACTGTCCAAGATTTTAATCTGAAACCTGTATATTTTTACTTAATACATGACAGTGGATGCCTTTGTCAGGGTTTTAGCCTCATGTTCTGAAGATCTGGTTTCTCACAGATGTGTTAACTCTGTCAAAGATCAAGGTATTTATTATATTAATCATGTTTTCACTATCATTAGATAAACACCCTATCCAAACAAGCAAATAAAAAACGACTATAATTAGCACATCATATTTAAAACTTGGTTATATTCCAGAGTATGTAGATAGCCACATCCAAGTAATTATTTTTCTCACATCATCATCACATTTACTTTTTCCTTCCAATCTATTGTTTATCATTTAAAAATCCTGGGAATATATATCACGCCCTTGTGCTTGTAGATGCATTTCCAGTGAATTTGCCTTTTACTTACGCCAGGGTAACTCTTAGTTTCTCTCTCTCTCTGTCTTACTATCTGATTTTTGAATTATTAAACTATTTCCCAATTATGATAGTTATTGGATTGCTGCTTCTGATTTTTTTAATATGTGTTTTTTGAATGACAAGACAGGGGCCCAAAGAGATTGATAATATCTGTTTCTTCCATGATCAGAAGGACACACCTGCATGTGTTTATTATATGCAGTGAGACCTAGGTACCATCATCTCCCAACTGACAGGGCTTTTCTCCTACGTGACTGCCCCTTTCACTCTTCATTTGAAGCCTGGAGCTCTTGGGAGAGTTTTGCTGAATGGCTTTCCCCAAACTATATGAGACCATTAGATCCTAAGCTGTTTTTTAAAGTTCTAAGATTTAGAAAGATCCTACTTTTATTAGAATAGAAAGAAAAAAGCTTTTAACAGAAAATCTTTTAAATTGCATAATTTTGCCATTTCTTCAAAGACACAAAGATCTCCAGATTGTCTTGCAGTTGGAGCCTACAGAAATTGCTCTATCTCTAGTCTTCCTAAGGAAACATTAACCATTGACTCATGCCAAAACCCTTGTCTCCTACGCCACCTGGCAAGATGGTGAAAAGCATGACCTCTGGAACCAGTGTGTGGTTCTGGGCTTAAAATCCCAAGTATCGCCAGCATCACCCTGGAGAGAGCCATATTATTCACTCTTTTGGGTTAAGGTAATATATCTGCCTGTGGAAGTGAAAAGATTACTTATAGGAGGCATCTATGAATTCTTTAAAAATCTTACCTCAAATTTTGTCTATTAATTGTTTTATTTATGGCCTTAACAGAATGAAATTTGGTATAAGAATGGGTAAAACCAAGAAAGGTCTTGGTAATAGAACACTCACAACCTGCAAAGTTCAGTTGTCAAAGTGACCTGAAGCAAGGTCAGCATTGCTGAGGTGGGAGGTTATGGGTAAAAAGGGAACGTACACTGAGGAAAGGAAGAGGGATAATTGAAAGGGAATGGAGAAAGGCTGAAGTTAAAACACTTAACAGATTTAGATTCTTGCCAATAAAGAATACAGACTACATGTCCTTGTGTGGATGGAGTCGGCTCCTCTGAGTGGCATGCTTGTGGGAGTCTGAGCTCCACTGGGGACCGAGAGATTCTCCACCATCAGTTTGATAAACAGAGTGTTTCACTTTCTACTTATACAGCACATGCCAGAACTCAGGAGCCCTCTGCTGTGTACCCTTGGGGAGAACAACACATGAAGATTATTCATTTTTTCTCTCTCCTTCTTCAAAGAAAATAAGATGAATAGAGAAATAGATCGATAAATGAATAGATATTTAACTTGAGGTCCTGCTGGTTTCACTCTTCATGGATTCTTTCTGTGTGTTATTTTCCTGTCTTTTGCTCCCAAAACACAGTGTCATACTTCAAACAGATTTCCTTCAGCGTGATGAGCTGTCTTGTGCACGTCTTCTGAGTATCAGTGCAGAGCATGTTACCAGGTGCAGAGCCATCAGCCTTGCACCGTTTACAGGGGCTTGTTTGTCAAAGTTCACAGCTTAGCAACATTTACTGCTACTCTAACTTTCTCTGCAGTGTTATGGTTGTAATTATTTGGTGTTATTCTGGGAGTTAATTGCCAGGAAACAAAATTAAGGGAGCATGTCTGATCCTTTCCCTCCTCTGAGACTACTGAAAAAAGAATTGAAAAGAGGTGAGCCTTAATATCAATCCAGCATGGACCATTTCTCTTGTCATTGGTCTCATTGAAGGAGCTCACTTCAGGAGAGTCACAAAGAGGTCAGAAGATTTTAAACTGCCAACTTAGATCTGCATTACAACTCCCAAAGACTTTTCAACAATTTGGTATGGATATGCCGAAAATCTAGCTCATTTCTCCATCACCTGATTGCAGAATGAAATCCTGGTTTCCACTGTGCTAATAGAGCTGCTCTTGGAGAAAGATTTCAGTGAGGTATTTTAGGAGTGATTATCTTTAAAGCCATTATGTATTAAATTATTAGAAAAAAAGATTTAAATCATTGGAGATAATTGAATGACATCATTGATAAAATTTAATCAGATGGTGACTTAGGCTGAAGAATGTGCGAAATATATTTTTGGATCGTTAAGCCTAAAAGAGGATCACCTCAAATAGGACATTAAATTCTGAAGGGTTTATGTCATCATTAGTACATCCATCATTGTGGGGTTACTCAGAGTTTACGAAGAAACACGAAAAGTGCTGCATCAGCCCATTTTCCTCTTAAGAGAGAGAATTGTTTCCTTGTCGCAATCCCTTAGTGATACTTGGATCTGTTTTGCCTTGACCCTTACCTCTCTGTCAACGACAGAGGGTGTCTCTCAGCTGCTCTGTAGTTGTAGGATGCTCTTGCCCACTCTTGGCTTCTTCTTCCTCCCTCAGCTTCGTATCTGTCATGGCCTGAGCTTCTCTTAATAACCAAATGTTCATTTCACATTCAAACAATTAGAGAGGAAACTATTTGTCTTAATTGCTGAGCCTCCCACAGATGTTTTGTTAATAGTGGTAAGACACCCTCATCTAAACTATCGCTTTAAGATGGGAAAACACTGCCTGGTGCTAACATTTGAATTGTTATAACTTTGAAAATGTTCACATTCTACTTTGAAGGGCAAATACACTTAAAATTAAGGCATCATTATATAATTTAGTTATATCCCATGAACGCACAATTGATTTGTACATGTTTTGTACAGCCATAGAATTTGTGCACATGTCCAACCATACTATAGGAACAATTCTGTTATGATGTAAAAGTATTGATTTCTGGGTGGAACAGAAGTTTTTAAACTTCTTAGGCTAGTGAAGGCTTTTTGTCAAGCTATAATGTAAATTTTAGAGACTATAATATTTTCATGAACTAACTAGTTTTTATAAGCTAAATATTTAAGAACATGCTAAGTTTTTTGTTTGTTTTTAGCTAAACAGTGCGACTTCTATGTACAGTCCTCCTCGCAAAAAACATTTTAAGTTATTTTCTCTTTTTACATCATTTAATAACTAAGTTCATGTGAAAGGTACAGATGGATCACATTCCTGATCAAGAGGGTAAGTTTTCATTTCCAAATACTTGAAATTGTCCCTCCCCCATCTGTACAAAGACATAAGCCTAGCAATGTGAGACTTTGTAATTAGGCTGAAACACTTTAAATAAACTTTTTTTTTTTAAACCACCACCTTTGAGTTGAGGCTGTTAAGATATATAAAGCTTGTTATCTCTAAGAATTTATTCACAAACAATCCTCATTGCTTTTTATTTTGATTTTGCTTATTCATATATTGAGAAATATTAAGAATGATGTGCCAAATTACATTTGTTCACCTTGTTTCAAGGAAGACATCTATGAATTTAGTGGCAACCCTTGATCACCTTTACTTAGCAAAGCAGGGAGAAAGAGGCCAAAGACAGGAAATTCTCTCTTCTCTCCCTCTCTCTCTCTCTCTCTCTCTATATATATATATATATTTGGCAGTAGATTTGCATTCCAGTTGGGGCTTAGGTTATGATCTGATATGACATAACAGATCAGTTAATTTCTCTGATATTTATTTTCCCTGATCTGTAAAATGTTAATAATGTAAGATTTAGTGGGAAGATATAAGAAGTTAATTTATGGACATGATTTCTAGGCTCTAAATTATTATACAAATATTATTATTATTTCTTCTGGAGCTAGTATTAGTAATTACCACTAACTGGAATAGCAAGTCTGACATGTGACTTTCCCAACTACAGCCTACATGGCTTCTATCTTCATTGTTCAATTACTAAGAGTAGACTGGTCATTTTTGGTGTGCTCCTGTGTTATCCTAATAGGATACTAAATATCCTGGTATGATAAGCATACTTTCTCAATGTAGATTTGCCTTGAATAAGAATTATCTATGTAGGACTAAGACAAATTAACCAGATCATGTGGTAGTATACATTAGTAATGCAGTTATGCTGGTGGAAAAAAATACAGATTTTTCTGAATCACTTGAAATTTACATATACACACACTTATTTTTTTAATTAATGGAATCTTGTCAACCAACAGTAGAAAATTATACAAGAACATACAAATTCATATTTGTATAAATATTGACTACTGTACAATTTAATTCAGATAAAAGTATACTAACATGAGATTGAAGGGTATCCAGGAGAGACGGTAGCAGCTATAAGGTAAATTTAAGGAAGAGGAAATCAAACTATGTCAGAGTCTACCTTAGAACAAATTACCGGGACAGAGATAAACATAAAATAATTATAAAAGGATCCACTAGGAAGATGTAATAATTCTTAATGTGTAGGTACCAACAACACAGCTTAAAAATATAGGAAAAGTCATAGAAAACCCAGAGGTAGACCAACACAAATATGCCAAACTGTTATTTGACAAAGGTGCAAAAGCAACTCATTGTAAGAAGCCTAGTCTTTTTGATAAGTGGTGGTCAAGTATTTGGGCATCTAAAATTATAAAATGTAGGTTATAGAAGGAGAAAACCTTCAGAATCTAAGATGATGTAAAGAGCTCTTAGATCTGACATCAAAAGCATGACCCAAAAAAGGAGGAAAGAAAAAAAAGATAAATTGAACTTCAAAAATTTTAAAAATTTGCTCTCAGACCTGGGGAAGAGGATGAAAATACAAGGTGTAGTGGGAGAAAATATTTGAAAATCATATATATGAGATCTTTATCATATCTCAAAACTGAGGAGGAAAAAACCAAATATTTCATTTAGAAAAGGGGCAAAAATCAAGAACAAACATATCACTTAGGATATACAGATGACAAGGACATGGAAAGATGTTTAACATCATAAGGCATTAGGGACATGCAAACGAAAGCCAAAGAAGTATATCCTTATACAAACACTGGAATCGCTATCGTGAAAATAGCAACAATGCCAAATGCTTACATAGATGCAGAGATAACTGTTGATATTTGGGAGAATGGAAAGTCCATTGCCGCATGGATTTTGTGGTAAAATGTGCACCATTATCATGTTGTAAATGTTTTGTTATGCTAGACGTATGACACAGATTAGTTTCATGAGCCACAGCTGTGCGACTTGAGTTGGCTGATGGGACCAACCAGGAACATCATAAACTGTAAAAGTGTCAGCTGTGGTAAGACATTGCTGATAATGCTGAGAGGGAGTCTAAAGTATGATGTGGTAAATCTGCTGAGATCAGACAAGAGCAGAGCCTCATGCAGTGTAGCCTCCCTCAGTGTGAGATAAAGGGGTCAACCATTTCCAGAAGTCAGGAGTCTGGTGTAGAGCAGTATCTCTGCATCAGAAATAGTCTGTGATGGAGGATGTGTTGCTGTGCTCAGGGAGAAATGGTAGTGTTTTGTGTGATGCAGGCTGAAACAGCAGCTTGAGTTCAGTTGCTTTCATCAGATAAAGGGCATTTAACTTGGGCATTTGCATGAAGAATCCAGATGGTTTGATCAGTAGCTGTGATTAGTTTCTGCAGTTCATGGCCCCAACGAGTAGTGTATTAATCTGCCAGTCTGTAGTTTTCCAAGTGCCAGACCAACACTTGGCTGTTGGCAAGTACCCAAGCTTCAGTGAAATTATAGCAAGTTTCATCAAGGTGAGCATAAGCCAGAGTTATGAAAATGCCATGAGTTCTGTCCATTGGGCAGAGCGACCACACCATTTTCTGCTCTTCACTACTAGCACTGAGGTTGAACAGATGTTGAAGCCCAGTGGATGCCATTTGTTTTTGGCTTAGCCAAACCATCAATGGACCAGGCCCAGATGTTTTGGGGAACCTGAATGAATCAAGAGCCCCATGAACACAGCAGCTTTCTATAAGACAGTGGTGTGGGGGATTAAATTGCTCCCAAAGTGGTTGTTGCCACTTTTCAAGTAAAGTGGAGATATGGGGGCCAATGCCAGGCCAATTGCATTGTTGAATATAACATTTCTACTTAAAAAGTGAGGCTTTTTGGGTTCTTCCTACCTTGTTATTTGTTAAGTCCAAGTTAACCAAAGTTAGGCATTCAGTTTCAACAAGAACCCAGTGGCAAGCCAATAACTGCTTTTAAAACGAGTAATCCTGGCAGTCCTGTCATGGAAGGGATGGCGATACCCAGGGGCTGCCTCTACATTGAGGCTTCTCTCTTTGACAAATGCCCACTTGACAGAGGCATCAGTCATAGAATCTCAGGGTTCAAGAGGTCATTAGTGCTCTGTGGAGGCATAAAGACAGAGCGTGTGCCATTTTTCTGGATCACTTCCAATGCAGACTGTTGCTTTGGGTCCACACAAAGGATGCTGATTTGTTCATTGTTCAATGTGAAAGAGCAAGAAGAAAGTTGGTGTTTTTGGTTTTGTTTTTTTAGAGAGAGGGCACACATATATGTGAGCTCGCACAAGTGGAGGGGTGAGTTGGGGAGGGGCAGATGGTGAGGGAGAGAGAGAGAATCTTAAGCAGGCTCCATGCCCAGCCACGGAGCCCAATGTGGGGCTTGATCTCACGACCCTGAGATCAGGACCTGAGACGTAACCAAGAGTCCGATGCCTGGGCACCCAGGTATCTCAAGAATGTCAATGTTAAGCACATATTGTCTCTAGTACCCAGAGTTCAAGAAGATGCTGGACTTCCTATGTGGTGGCAGAGGCTAATAGGACAAGACTTTCCTTGACTTCCAGAGGCATCAAATGTTTTGAATCTGTTCACTTAGTCCCAAGACATTTAATTTGTCTGGCAGGTCTGAAACTTTTCAGGGTTTATTATGCCCTTGCGTGTGGGATTGTGATACCATCACAGTCAGGGCTGTTGAGACTGATGATTCTGATTTGCTAACCAGTAAGATGTCATGTGTGTAGTGAAAGCTTTGAACATAAGCTTTGAACATCAGAGGGTAGAGACATTCATGCTAAATGCTGACCGATCATCAATTGCAAATGAAAGGAGGATTTAGGGAAATGATTTACATGTTACATTTTTCCAGACTCTTCCTGATCTGGAGAGTCTCCCCTGGCACTGGGGAAGAATGTGCATTTAACATCAATTCTTACCCTACTTTTAAGTGGAGAAACAACGTTACATTTAATTGGCCCAAAGCATCCCACCACAAGGTCACGTTAGCTTCTCTTCCCCACCTCACTCAAATAGTATTAGTTAAATCTGGGTGTCTTTTTCTTCCATGGTCTGGAGAAGATTGTGATTTGGGCACACATATCCATCAAAGCCATAAAAGTTTGATTCTGTCTCTTCCCCTAAATCCCCCAGCATACTTAGAGGGAGGTGTATGGTCTTTGGTACCTCTTAGAGTAATGGAGATATTAGCCCCTCCTTGAAACATCTGTATTCTCAAAATAATTGAGATCATGATGAAAAGCATGGGAGGCATTGGTGACACATAGAAAGTGGCACCACCGCATTAAACAAGCCTTCCCATTTTTGTTTTGAGCAGCATGGTGGCAGCTCATGGTCAACCAAACATACTTGCCTAGTACTCTGTATTGGACAGTAAGAACTTCCTAGCTGATACCATCTCTTTTGGACTTAGAAGCCCTTGACTCAGCTTTTATAGCCACACTGCCTTTTTGGATGGGGTCACAGGGTTTTGTGCCTTCTGGCTAAGTCGGTCTTGGATCATATGGGGTGACTTTCTTTGAGGAGCCCTCCATAATCCAAAACATCCGCTGCCTCATTCTGAAGAGGTCATTGCTTAAGTTCTCTTTGCAGGTGAGAGAAATTTTCCAGGATGTGAAGGATGATTTTAATAATTCATCTAGATTTTTTGTGTGTAAATTTCTATTCTATTATTCTTTATCAGTATTGAAAACTCAATCTGGAGCAGTAAGAGTCTCTGAATATTAATTAGTGCCTCAACAATGATTTCCCACAAAAGTTTGTCTGTCTCAGAGAAATCTAGAAAGGGACAAAGCTTCCTCACAGCAAGACCCACTGCAAAAAGTTCTGAGGCTGTTTATTGTCTTCTCTGAATGTATCCAAGATTGCTATAATAGGCATCATAGATACAGGAACTGTAAGACAACCTAGCTGTTTCCATGCCATTCCCTTACACTGTTTCCAAGTGTTATGTGCCTCACCTCCTTGTTTCACCAGTGACCCAGACAAAATTCTGATGCTTCACTTGGTTTCTGCTCATAATTTTCACAATTTTTTTTCCATTTTATGCTCAGTGTGGAAGCATGTCTTTGTAACTATTGTCCAAAAGGAAGAAGAACTTTCTGCCCATCTAGGACACCTTTTAGGATTAGTTGTTACAACTGCTGTTGAGATAACACTTTTTCCTTGATGCCAGAGGGCTTAACTACTTTGCGTCAGTTCACGTAGTCTCAGGGAGTTTAAACTGGATAGCAGGTCTCTGAATTTTGTCTGGGTTTATTAGCCAATAGGACAGATTAGTGAGGAAGGCCTCCACCCAGAGGAGTGTTAACTATAGTTTGGGCATCCCTCTGGTACTCCACCTATAACCACCTCCCTATACCTCTCATTTAACTGGCAATAAAGCAAAGAACCATTTATTTACCACTAGACAACACAGTTTTGTCAAAATGTTTAGTACCAATTCCCGAGGACTTCCCTCAGATCTCATTAATTGGCCCACACGACCCTCGTATTTCCTTTTTTAAAAAGCCATGTCTCTTAATATCCCATCTTCATCATTAATTCTGTCCAGAAAATTGAAAAGTTTGTGATTTTATTCTTTTAAAAACACAGTATTCTCTAGTTTCATGGATGCTGGTAGAAGACACAAAACCCAGGTCAGAGAAGAATGAGTGCTTATTACTCACAGCCATAATGGTAATGAGAGCATCAGCATGTTTTTTTCCAGTTCCTTGAGCCTCAGTCACACAGCAAATAAGTCAAGGACCAGAGGATGCTTGCACAAAATTACATTACGGAAGAACTCTGAGGGTCGGGATTTCAAATCTTTTGTAAATAGCATACACATGATTGTTCTTAGCTCTGGAGGAAGAGATTATCTTTTATCATACTGGAGCGTAAGAAAATCCACCCTTTGCTATGGAAGGGTATACTAACTCTATGAAACAAAGGTTGTTTGCTGTACAAACTCGTAAAAATAGTTTAGAACAAAGAGCAGTCAGTGCTTGGCTTACAAGACTTGCAGCCATATAGAAGACCCATGAAGAATTGCCTTCCAACGTTGAATAATTCAATTAAGAACCGATTCAGGTGAATTTGGTAAGCCTAAATAATGCTTCTGGCAGAGGTAATCTGCAGATTTTAAGCCCTCCTTTTAACAAAATGTATGTTTGATCACCTTACGTTGACCACCTTATGCTGGTTTCCTACCAGCTTCCAGGCTTCTGCACCAGCTCAAGTCCTTTTTGGTTCCATGGACACATTTTGTCTCCAGATTAATTGGCCTCCACTTGGGGTCCTCAGCTCTTGCATAAGGGCATTTGAGAGCCTGGAGTTTTCAGAATTTGAGTTCAAATGGCCCCAATATTTGGGGAACTTTTTAATGGTAAAATCTCAAATTTCAGAAATCTACATAGCAAAGGCATGCTATATGTCCTCATTAATAACACTTCAGAAGTCAAGGAAATGGAATACTTGGTTTGTATACAAGTGATAATGGAAAAAAGACACTTTTTCTTTTAAAACACTCTCTAGCCCATATTGTGGCATATACATAAAGTAACTCTTCTAATTGGCTAATCAGATTGTATTCTCTGTGAAAATCTGTTCCACTAAAATGATGGTATATGACAGGAAATGTCTCTTTAAGATGCTTATGCTTAATATGACTCAAAGACTTAAATCCTCGATTTGAGAGAGAACAGTATAGTTAGGCCTCATGCCCCATTTCCTCTTTCATTAATTTTTGCTAAGGGGGGTTTCTGACATGAAGGAGAGAAGTCCTAGGGCTGTGCACAATGCTTTACCCATATTGTAATACAAAGCTGCCAGATGCTTCCCCTCCAAAGCAGGGGATGAAGGTCAATGGTAAGAGTGCTTGTTGTGAAGCATTTTTACTGACTGCATTATACCTGCCATGTCAGCAGTACCCAGACTCACCTCTGAGGTTCAGCAGAAGGAGGATAAAGGAAAGGAGAATTTCAGGTGGTAATTTAGTGCAAAAGAACAGCACTCAGGGAATAATGGTGGTGCTGAGAACTCTTTGTGCCCTTATAAAAGGTCATTGCATGAGGAGTATCTGTTTCTCTCTCTCTATTATTTTTTTAATACTCTTCTAGAAGGAATAAAAGTTGTGTTTTAGATGCAAGATACATTTTTCTCCTGTTTATTATTCTCCTTGACAACTCTGAATATCCTGTTTTCTTTCCAGCTAATTCAGGAAACTTGTTTCCTTGATGTTAAAGAGATATGGAGAATGCATGTGTGTATTTGTATGTACTTGTCTGTGTGTATGAGTGTGTATGAACATGTGTGTTTATATGGATCGTTGTATGTTTATATGTATAGTTGTGATTAGAAATCTTGGGAGCCCTTAGGATTTTGATTTATCAGTGTTTTCTGTTTACCGTGATTGGAATTCTGATAATTGTCTTATATTTCTTCTTTTTGCCTCATGGGCTCTGGAATCTTCTTTGATCTTCACTGTCCTGCTCTCTGTGGTTTTATGGCCTGGATTTTGCTGCAATTGAGAAAGGGGACATTAATTATGAAGGAGAGGATGTGCTTGAAGCTAGAGAACTAATGAAAATAAGTTCAGTAAGATTAAATAATGCTTGACGTAGAGGAACATTTACTCAATATACAACAATACTGCACGTACTATATATAATCTTCGTTGACTAGGTTCTTTCGAATCTGTCTTTTTCTGCATATTACTGCATAAATGACATAATAAGACTATAATCTTTATTGGCAGAAATGCTCACTGCCATTTCGTGTGCATAACATAACCACCAAATTATGGAAGGCCTCTTCGGCAGGGCACACAACTGGAGTCTAAACCAGGACTGAGCCCAGGAACTGAGCCAAGGGATTATTTTTTATTATTTATTTTTAAGATTTTATTTATTTTTTGAGAGAGAGAGTGTGTGAGAGAGAGCCCAAGCCGTGGGAGAAGCAGAGGGAGAGAGAAGCAGGCATCCCGCTGAGCAGGGAGCCTGATGTGGGGCTGGATCCCAGGATCCTGGGATCATAACCTGAGCCTAAGGCAGACGCTTAACTGACTGAGCCATCCAGGTGCCCCGAGCCAAGGGATTATTAAGAAGGAGAAAAGAGTAAAGCAAAATCCAGAGATGGAAATTAGGCGAGAGAAGCAGGCTTAAAAAGTAGATGTTAGACTGCCAAGCTGAGTTCTTATCACAACAAGAGAAACGGGGGCTGAGCATAGGCATCAGGCAGAGTTCAAGCTTGAGCTTTGTCGAGCAAATAAAGCAAAGGACAGCAAAGCTTTTTTTGTTTTGTTTTGTTATAGTTAAAGCCTAAATTAATTTACTCTCCAGGGTAAGGAGTCCATGCAAATTAAGGAGTTCTGTATTACTTGAATAAAAAATTAAATCACGGTTTTCAAAGTGTTGCAAAGAGGCTATCACAGTTTTTATGCTATTTAAGTTTTGAAAACTAGAACTTGTTCATAGCTGGTTAAATCCTACCTTTTATGGGGAAAGAAAATATTTTTAGCTAGGGTCTGGCATACTAAGGTTTACCCAATGTTCTTGGTGGTTTATGATTTTCAACTATTTAGAACCAATTATGAAGAAGCACAGCACTTAATTTTCTTGTCACTCATGCAGCTGTAAATAAAAAAAAATTAAAGAAACACAAGAAAAACTAAATAAAACAGAAAGCTTATTTAGACCATATGGTAGGTTGGATTTTCTAGTAGCAGATGCTGAGATGGGGGTTCAAATGTTAGTCAGGAATCAATTTCTTTGAAAGAAGAAAGGAAAGCAAGATTTGTAAAGAAACTTTCATAGGAATAGTGTGACTTCACATGACGTGGCCCTCTGCAACTAAGGCATACTCTCAAGTTGCTGTCTGTTGACCAGATAACCCACAGCTGGGTTGCAAGTCCTAACCTACTAGTTATAAGATACAACCCAAAAAAAATAAACATGAAATAATACTTTACAAATGAAAATTCAAGAATGTCCAGTAATGACGATTATATTCATCATGGGACAGAGTATAGTATTTGCACATATCATTATTCATGGCAATATATAAATTAAGATCACACACACAAAAATCACTACACAGCTCCCTAGATGATAATATTACAAATAATGACATTTTCCAAGGGTTGGAGAAGATGTGGCTCAAAAGGAATGTTCATATATGACTAATGAGATTTAAAATGGTATAACTACTTCAGAAAAATTTGACAGTTACATAAAAGATTAAAAAACCGAAACTACCATATAGTCCAACAATTCCACTTTTTAGTACTTACCCAAGAGAAATAAAAATACATAGCCACACATGTGTACGTATGAATGTTTATGGTAGCTTTGTTCATAATGGCCTAATACTTGAGATCTCCAAACATCCCCCAAATTAGTCAAGAGATGAATGGAATGTGGATCATCAATGTAAAGAAACAAAAACTGATGTGTGTAGTCTCAAAAACATGATGCTGAGCCAAGCAAAAGAATGCATATTGTGTGATTCCATGTATATGAAACTCCAGGAAAATGATCTAATCTATAGCGACAAATCTGACCAAGGCTTTCGTGAAGTTGAGGATTAAAAAAGAGACTGACGGGGCGCCTGGGTGGCACAGCGGTTAAGCGTCTGCCTTCAGCTCAGGGCGTGTTCCCGGCGTTAAGGGATCGAGCCCCGCATCAGGCTCCTCCGCTATGAGCCTGCTTCTTCCTCTCCCACTCCCCCTGCTTGTGTTCCCTCTCTTGCTGGCTGTCTCTATCTCTGTCAAATAAATAAATAAAATCTTTAAAAAAAAAAAAAGAGAGACTGACTAGAAAGGGGTGTAAGACAAAACTTCGAGCAAAGGGAAGTCTTCTATTTCATGATTTTGTTAATATAAACATTGTTAAAGTTTATCAAACTATATAACTAAAATAGGTATTTTATGTAAATTATACTTTAATAAAATTATTTAAAATAAACTTATCTGGAATTTTTAACATCTTTATTGGGATGCTATTCATATACTAAAATTTCCATATATTTAAAATGTACAATTCAGTGGTTTTTAAGTATATGATGGAGTTACACAACCATACCCACAGTTTAAGTGTAGAATATTTCCATCATTCTAATGTACTCATTAGTAGTCTCTTCTGTTACTTCTTTTTTATTTTCTCATTATATAGAATAAAAAATATGTATTGATACAATACAGTTCATACTTACATTATTTTGTAAGCATTTACCTATGCCACTAAAATTATTAGTAAGGTTAAAGGCTGTGTAATATTAAAGTTTATTAATGTGTCATAATTTATTTAAACATTTTCCCATTATAGGACATGCAGATTATTTCTTTGAAGCCCTTTGAGAAAAGCAGACTATAAGATATAGAACATATTATTAGCTTTTTGTTTGTTTAAATGAAGACATTTATATTATTTTTCACCCTGTTACTAATCTAGAAAAATCCCAAAGACTGAAAATGAATAATAATGAAGAGTAACTATGCATGCAGACTGAGAACTATTCAGATTTTGAATTAATGCAACTTTTACTAATCAACTTGTGATTAGCAAGATTTGGGTGGACTGGATCTTAGGGAGAACTCTAAGTTTAGAGGTTAAAGAAAACTATGAATTTTTTGAATCATTAGTTCAAAGATTATTTTGGAATAGAAAAAAATTACAGCGAAAGAGTCAGGAGAAGTTATGTCATTTGCCTTCCAAGGAATCAGAGTATTTCCTCAACATCTACAGGACCTCATCCCAGTCTCAAAGAAGGAAAGTTCTACAGGCGCTTGTTTCTACTTGCTTTTGAACTTGCCTTCAATAACGTGGTTTTCTGCTTGAATGATCTCAGTTTACTAGACTTTTTCATATGAACTTTTTTTTTTTTTTTTTTTTTGGATAGTCAAGGAACTCAGTGCCTGCTGCTGCTGGCACAATGCTGTTTTATTGTCAATGTGAACCATAATGAGCAATTGGTATTCTCTCAGGATATGTATATAAAAAATGACTTCTGTAATCAAAAAGGTTGAAGGCCTGGGAAACTCTTTTCACTTAGAGGACTAGAGAGCCTGTCTGTAAGAAAATAAATCGATTATTTTCAAATAAATGCAAGATAGAGCTTGGTATTGCTATACCACTTTTAGAGGTAAGTGGGATTTGTCTTTTAAGGTACACAGGTCACCTATCTGTTCTAGAATTGTCCTACCAGAGGGATAAACATTCTTTGATTTGTAATATTATTTGAGATGTCAATTGGATCAGCCTTTTACTTTGTGTATTTTTTTTCTTTGCAATTTTAATATGCTTTTTTTTGATGTTGCTGGAAGTAGGGCAGTAGATAATTTAATCTACGTAAGGAACTCGTTTGCTGATTAGTATTCATCTCCTTGAAAAATTAACACTTCCATCAACAGGACCATTCCAATCCTGTTTAATGCTATGTTACTGGCTATGAATATAAGGAGAAACATATGTTTAAGAACATATATGTAGTCTCAATCCCTAGAGAATACTGTTTCTGGATTAGTTGATTCAAGACCCTTTTCTTTGTATAGGTTTTATTGCTGGTCCATGTGCCAGGCACATTTATAAATATTGAACATAAATAAGGTTTCCCTAAAATATTTCTCTGTGCTATTAATACATTCTGAAACTAATTTATAAAATCTAATAATTTCATCCTTTTCCAAATGCCTAGGGCTCTATGGTGAAAAGTGATAGTATTCTGGGAATAGGAATGCTGTTTGAAAAAGGATTAGTAAAACCCATGGTATGGATATTACCTTTAACAATGAGATCGTTTTGGAGATTTGTTGATATATAGTCAGAAAAAAATATCCTCAGCCCCCTTGAAAGAAGATCTCTGAAACCTGCTCAATCCACACAGACTGTAGGATGATTTTCATTAATGAGAATTAATAGTCTTTTGTTTTCTTTGGGAAAACTCTGAATGCTGACTGCATGAAATAAATAGCTTTTTATTATCTTGAATTCAGGTAGATTTGGTGATAAATAACTTGCTGTAGAACTTTTCTTAACTTTAAATGTTGTCCTCATGGAAGCTACTGTTGTGCTATTCAAGGCCTCCTAGATGTAACTCCTGCAGATTTAGGGACTTCGGGAATTCTCTTCTTGGAGTCTTGTCTTTGATCTCTGATGCGTTTTTTTCTGTACCTTCCTTGGATTACTTCATATGCTTTTCCTGAGGAACACTTCTGTACCTTCCTTGGATTACTTCATATGCTTTTCCTGAGGAACACTTCAGATTTCAACATGCATCATCTATAACAACTAGGAGATTTAAATAAAGTGTGTATTTGCATTGGATTTGGGGAGGGGTTCAGATTGAAATTCAGTAGAGGTAGACTGGGCACTGGGGCTCTGATCTGCATCCTAAATAAGCAACCCTCCTAATTCTGATGCAGGTGGTTAAAGACCACTTTTGAGAAGCAGAGTTTTGGATTATGTTGGGTCTTCCCAGTTAGACTGTTGGGTCCTTGAGAGTTCTGTATGAAGAACTCAGGGCACTGCGCATGGTTGGCACTGAGAATACATTTCTTAAATAAATTAATTTGTAAATCCAACTTTACAAATATCTGCAGTTGCAGCTTATTCGTGTACTGTGGATTCTTCTTTGTTGAATATCTTCATCTTTCCTTCCTTCCTTCCTTCCTTCTTTCCTTCCTTCCCTCCTTCATTTTTTCCCATTTATATCTTTATTTTTTTTCCTATCTCTATCAATCCGTTTCTTTATTTTTCTTTCTTCTTTATTTTCTTGTATCTTTCCTGCCTCTACCAAGAGATTTTCTCAAGGCCTAGATATTCTAGAGGGAGATTCCTACAACATGAATTCATTGTACCTGGACCAATATTTTAAATGATAATCTCTTTCATGGATTCCCAGTTTCAAACAGGGTTCTTAGAAATGCTTATTTTTAATTGATTATCAGTTGCAGAATAGATTTAATTGTTGCGTCAGTTGGAAAACACAGCATGTACTCCTGCCCAGCACTTGTTCAGAATTACATTACTGTTTGGTGGGTAAAGTGGTAAAATTAACCCCCTGCTGACTTTCTCTCAGATATTGTTTGTTGGTGTTAATTGAGATGTGGAGCCAAGGCCCCAAGGCATGCAGAAATAAGCAAAATGCAGTGTAAGAACATTTCAATAATGTGTATAGTGTACCTACATTACAGAGAGATGGATTGGACATTAAAAACATGTATAAGAACTTAAACTTAGTGATTTCAGCTTTTTTTTTTCCCAGAAGTATATTTTAAGAGAAGTATGGGCTTCACCTGAAAAGTTGAATTTTTCTACAAGTCTTCTGTGAACAAGAGTTACTTTCAAACAGTTTCCCATTGAAATGAGCTGAAATACTGATCCAGTGCTATGCCTTTGTGGACATAGCAGGAGTGACTTTTGAAAACTATGAAACTGTAGAGAAATAGTAACTTATTCCATAGCCGATTTCTATATCATTATTTTAAATTTACCACTCAGGAGTCACTCTATCTTCTCTGTCATCTTCAAGTTCAGAGCAGTTACTTAGGGAGATGGTTTCTGTCTTGATAGACAAGATGCAAAATACTAAAACATCTATTGAAAATTAAATGGGAGGACAAAGGTAAATTGAATACCCTAGAGATGTGGTTACTTTGCTCATTTAGAAGTTCATGGATTAGCTCTGCAGTCTTGGGTGTTGAATGTGGGTTTTCAAGAATAAGAATGAATTACAATAGACTTGATGAGCTAAAATAAATACGAACAATGGCATATCATGATAAAGTTAGAAAACACTACATATGAGCTATCTTTTTAAAATACAGCAATACGGTTAATTTAATAGATTGAATTTTTACCCTAAGAAAAGGCAAAATTCAATAGAATATTATTTTTAACCTGTAAAGAAAAAATAAAGCAACAGAACTTAATGCAAATTTCTCTGAACCCATGTGAAATGCCCAGTTTTAAGAAACAGGAACCCCATTCTCAAAAGCTTTTAAGAAAAAGATGGATGTTTATTTGTATTACAAATTGTAGCTATTATCCTTGAATTCATGCAAAACTTCACAAAATATTCTTTTTGAGGTCTGTAAATACTGATGCTATTTGTCGTTAAAATTAGATAAATTGAGAAATGGTCATCGCTGGGTGCTCAATCATTCAGGACCCTGAGAGCTAGACAATTTTGTGAGAAATGTTCTAAAAATACCGAAATAATGTAACAAATAAATCAACAGGATTTAAATCAGTCATTACACAGATTTGGATAAACATGTAAAATGTGTACACAGATTTGGATAAACATGTAAAATGTGAAAAAGTTAACACCTTTGACTCACAAGTTTTTGATGACAGACCATTGTTTTTAAGATGATGTCCAAAACTTTTGACAAGGCTTTCAAGAAATTTCATCTCTTACAAAAAGGCAGCGGGGGAGGGGGGCCCTGCCTTAGGCTTGGGTCATGACCCCAGGGTCCTGGGATCAAGCCCAGTATCTGGCTCACTGCTCAGTGGGGAGCCTGCTTTTCTTTCTCCCTCTGTGCTCTCTCTCTCAGGAAAATAAATAAAATCTTAAGGAGAAAAAAAAAATGCTTAAAAGAAGTTTCGTTGGCTAAGGGGTACCTGGACTGGTTGAACTCTGACTCTTGGTTTCAGCTCAGATCATGACTCATGGGATTGAACCCCATGGGCTCTGCACTCAGTGGGGAGTCTGCTTGAAGATTCCCTCCCTTTGCCCCTTTGCCCACTTTCACACATGCTCTCTTTCTCTCTAAAATAAAATGAATAAAAAAAAAGATTTTTGTCAACTTGAACAAAAATGTTCATAGTTCATTGTTTTTTATAGCCCCACTCAAATAGAAACCCAAATGCCTGTCAACAGATGAAAGAATAAACAAGTTTTAATTAAGAAACCATATAGATGTGTCAAAAATAATTACTTTAAACAGAAAATAAAAGAATTCAGAAAAAAAGAGTATGCATTGAATGATTCCAAACATATAAAAGTCTATAGTGTCAGTGAACAGAAGAGTGACTATCTTGGGACAGTTGCATGGGACATTTGGGGATGGGTGGCAAGAAGGAAATACAAAAGGACAGAAGGAATCCTTTCTGTGTGATGGATATGTTCATTAACATAATTGAGATTATGGCTTATAGGGCATATACCATTGATGAAACTTACCAATTATATACTTGAAGTATATGCAGTTTATGGTACATCAATTAGATCTCAGCAAGTGTTAGAACAAAAATTTACTCTTTATCAGACTCCCTATTAGGACATTTTGTGTCTAATCTTTAATTCTTATGAATATTACCAAAAGGTATGCACTAGCAAATTCATTTTTAAAGTAAAGAAGTAAAGCTCATTGAGATTATATGAACTGCAGAAGGTTACACAACAAACAAATTGTGAATTTGGATCAAACTCATGCTTTCTGGCCTCAAGTGAAAATTCTGCTCTGTAGTTTGTTCTTTCCTAGTTTGAGCACCAACCCCTCCTTTGCAGGCTATTCCCCCAGCCTTTTGATTCTTCCCAGCTCAGGCCTCAGGTATCATGCCACAGAGCCAAGCCGTTGCCAGGATGCTTGGTCCCAATTCCTGATCCACAAAATTTGTGAGACTAACCCAGTGCTGTTTTATACTACCGGTCTTATGGAGATTTGCTATGCAGAAATAGATAAGTGAGTACTTATAAATCTGAAAGATAATGACTTTCATGCTAGATGGGTCTCCCCTGGATTACAATTGCCTGAACACTAGGATAAATTTCAAGACATCTGTTCCTGGTTGGGATAAGAAATAGGCTTTATAGGAGAGAGGACACATTAACAAGGGGAAGTCTCTAATGGAAAGGACAAGTCCCCTAATTTTCCATCCTCCACAGTGGCACATGGCCAGACTAGACTGTTGGACAAGGAGTGTATGTCTATATTCCTGTGGACTTGCTCCTTTACTATTTTACTGTTAGTTTGCTAGAACTTCAGTAACAAAGAACCACAAACAAGTGGGTTAAACAACAGAAATTCATTTATTTTTTTATGGTTGTGGAGGCTAGGAGTCCAAGATCAGGGTGTTGTTGAAGTTGGTTCCTTCTGAGGGCTGTGAGGGAGGACTCTGTTCTAGATCTCTCTCCATGGTTTATAGATGACTATCTTCTCCCTGTGTCTTCATATCATCTTCTCTTCGTATGTTTCTGTGTTCAAACTTCCTCTTCTTACAAGGATTCTGGTCAGGCTGGATTAGGGCCTACCTTCAAGATATCATTTTAATTATCTCTGCCAAGATCCTATTTCCATATATGATCATGGTCACATTCTAGAGAACTGGGGGTTCAGACTTCAACATGTAAATTTGAGAGGGAGGATATAACTCATCCCACCACATCTACTTCCCCTTCCTTCCTTCCTTCCTTCCTTCCTTCCTTCCTTCCTTCCTTCCTTCCTTTTTTTTTTTAATTGTTCAAGCATTGCCAAGTATCCTTTGTTGCAAGATGGCCTACATTTGAGGGGCCATGTTTTTAACAGGAGCTTTATGAAATGTCAGATGTCAAACAACTGGGGACATGGGGGTGAATGGGATATTATATTCCCATCTTCTGAAAGTAGAAAGCCACTTTTCCATGGAAAGCTGTATTGTGAGCACACCATTGGAGAGTGCTGACTGTCCTCACACCGAACTCAAAAAGAAAAGCCATGACTACCATCAAGGAGCGAAATTAAAGCTTCCCAGAACCTAGTATTTAATCAGAAATGTTTGTTGGAAATGTTTCGGGCTTCTAGCATGATGAAGCACATATATGTCCTTATCCCTTGGAGAGGTGGAGGACAGGGTCCAAACATTGATTCCCTTTGGCCCTAACCAAACTGGAACAACTTTAACACCCTTGGACTTAAGCAAACAAGGCCTGCCCCACACGCCATGAACAGCAAGGACAAATTTACTGTAGCACTTAGGGATCTCTTTCTCAATCTATCCCTTAACCCCTGCTCTCATTACTGACACTGTTCAGGCTCCAGGTTGCCCTCTATCCTTACAAAACGTGACTTTGTAGGAATACCATGAAGGTTTGTGGTGTGCACAACTGCTAACTATAGAAAGTGTCTTTTAAAGAAACACTGACTCAGAGCAAGGGAAGAGTTCAAATGGTGATATATGTAGGTGAGAGGAAAGACAAATTTAACTCTCAAATCATTTCTCTTTGATAGCAGGGATGCAATAGATTTTTCTGTAACCTGGGCTATTTTCAAGTCCATTTACTTGCTTCTCTTTGTGCTCTAATTTTGTTTGGAGATACAAATGATTAGGGCAGAAGTCCCATTACTTGAGCAATTGAATGTGGCTGCCAAGGCTGGTCAGAAATCCAAAACATTACATGTTACTTTTATATAGGTCCAGACATGATGTGATAGAAATATGTTCCTGGTTATTTACCTTGGCAACTAAATGTATATGAAATACTAGAATTGCTTTTAGTGATAATGGTTTCATTTTAATGGAAATACTTAATATAATTTAATTACATTTAAATGAATGGGTAACATTTCAGCCAGATTAAATTTTTAATTAGATTTTGATATGTTAATATAATTTGTGTTTTATCATTTAATTTTAATAGATAATTTAAGAAAATATTTTGAAGATATAAAATTATTCAATTTTTTAATAGTTTTATTTACTGTTTTCTAAAAAATGCATTTTTATATTTGCATTTACATTTTCATTTTTGATCCTTTAGATCAGCGGTTAGCAAACTTCTCTGTTAAGTACCAGAGAATAACTATTGTAGACTTGCAGCCATGTCTTCCTCAATCCCAGCTCTTCAGCTCTGCTGTCTTAGTAGGAAAACAGCTACAGTTGATATATAAATGAGTAGGCTTCTCTGATTCCAATAAAACTTAACTTACAGACACTGAAATTTGAGTATCATATAATTTTCATGAAATACTGTTCTTTTAATTCTTTTCAATCACTTAAAAAAAATCTTAGCTTAAGGGCTGTGTAAAAACAAGTGTCGTGGGTCAGAGTTGAATCAACCCTTTCCTGGATCATTATTCTCAGCATAACACAAATTATATGAATACATTGATTATTACAAGAAAATGAGTGATTCAATTTGTAGATTGAAATCAATACAAATAAATTTCATGAAATAAATATATAGTTGCTTATGAATTATCTTTGTCTTTACTTAATTACTTATCATAGCCAGCTCTCATCAACAGAACTGAGAAATGTACAAAATAGATGCATTCAAATTTGACATTTTTCGAAATTTTTGTCAAGCAGAAAACATAGCTGTATATGTTTTGTCCGTATGAATGCTTATTTGTTGGAAGATAGAACTATATTTTATTCAGTGGTTTGTTGCTTACTTTATAATTTTTAAAGCTAACAGGCTTTTGAATAAAATATGTTCTGGATATTTTCTCTCGTTAAGTACAGTTTTATTGTGTTCCCTGTTTCCCTGTTTGCCCTGACCTAGTGATTCTCTTTCTGGCATTTCTTTCTTGGCCAACCCTGGCTTTTGTATCACCTCATAGAATTCTTTATACCTCTGTAGACTCTCTGATAGATTTCTCAGGACTGTGATTTCTCAGAGCCAGACTTCCTTTTTTACCTTGGGAGCGGTCTATTGTGAAAGGTGGTGAGGATGAGTGATGGGAAGGGGGGGGATTGTCCTCTAAAATTCCCAGTTAAATATGTGAAGGAGAGAGAGAGATAGAGTGAGAGAGACGGAGTACATAGTCTCCCTGGTCTCTCCAACTCTCCGTGCTTTAAACAATAAAAGATTTCCTTTTACTCACACATGCCCACTGCTGGTCAGCACGGTAGATCCACTCCATGCAGACATTCAGGGACCCAGGCTCAGAGAACAGTAATCATAACAGTCATAGTTCCTAAGGGAAATCCTGAAAGGTTCTTGCATTGACAGCTAAATGTGTTTGCCTTTATAGGCACTTTCATATAACTAACAATGTATTGTGCAGGAGGAGCCACATGGCTTGCCAATCCACAAGGGGCTAGGAAGATGAAAAGACAAGAATATTTTGAAAACAGCAGTAGTAACTAGGACAGATACGAACAAATTTATAAATGTCTAACAATTTTTCCTTTAAGGATGCCTTGGTCTCCATGGAGCCTCATCCTTGACTAGGTACAAACACATTGTGTCTTTACTATTCTTTCTAGTCTCCAAAGTTAGGATGCTTCAGTTGTCTTCATGAAATTTGTGCTGGGATGTAGGTTAACCAGGACTGTGAAATTTAAGAAGTGTAAGATATTTGAGGCATATTGTTTTGTTCATTTCAATCTCCTTTTTTGGGAGGAGGGAATGAATGGCATTAGCCATAAACTTGGGTTTTTAAATTATGCTTGGTCTTTAGTTTAAGATTGCTTATAAATATTTCAGTTTTTATGTTACGTAATTGAAAATTGTAGGAAAATGTATTTCTGACTCTACTGAGGGCAGTAAAATTCCATCTGAGTATTTGCAGTATATCTTCTGATGTCTTTATTTATTTATTTATTTTTTAAAAAGATTTTATTTATTTATTCAACAGAGATAGAGACAGCCAGCGAGAGAGGGAACACAAGCAAGGGGAGTGGGAGAGGAAGAAGCAGGCTCATTTAATTTAAACAATATGATTTGCAAAGATTTTTAGTTTATTCCAGCTAATATGGTGTAGCTTTAATGGATGCAGTTTGGGATTGATAATGCTTAACATAATTCATTTTTTGTTTATTTATAATTAGGTATTAATTTATTTCTGCTAGTGAGATCCAGGTATGAACAAAATAGTTTTGTTGTTTTGTTTTGTTTTTAAAGATTTTATTTATTTGACAGAGTGAGACACAGCAAGAAAGGGAACACAAGCAGGGGGAGTGGGAGAGGGAGAAGCAGGGATCCCAATGCGGGGCTTGATCCCAGGACCCTGCGATCTTGACCTAAGCCGAAGGCAGACACTTAACGACTGAGCCACCCAGGTGCCCCCATTGTTGTTTGTTTTTGTTTTTGTTTTGGTGGGTATTGATTTCCTTAATAGTATTTGATAGCATTATCATAGCTAAGCATGGTAGTCAAAAGATGCTTTTGATAAAATAGAAAGTCAGCAAAAGAATGCTCATCATTTCACTTTTTTTGTAGGAAGGTAAGAAATACAAAGGTCGTAGTGAAGGGATAGGGAGTGTTTATAAAGGATGCTCACATCTACCACTGACATTACTCAGCATCCATTATAGGATTTGAGACTAACGAAGCACCCTACATCCCTTACCTCTGTTAACCTTCACAACAGCTCTGTGAAGTGGGCATCCGAGGAAGTGGAGGCCTGAGAGGCATGTAGTTACCCATGGTCACAGATGACAAGAGTAGACTCAGACCCAGACGTGCCAGACCCCCGAGCTTTGGTTTTTCTGTCCTGTTACTCCCAGTCTCAGTATTTCCAGTGGCCTTTAACTGGGAAATCTATTCCTTCCCTACCTGCAATCACAGACTGAAATAATAGGCCCTACGGAGTGCTCTAGGAGTAGATTCTAGTGGGATAATTGCAAGACTAGCATCATCAGGGACTCTGGGGCCTTGAGTGTACATGGCTCAAGTTGATCACTAACTCGATGGCTAGTGCAGTCGCAGTGGCCAGCACTCCCTGGAGGAAGGATGCCGCCGCTGAGATGTGGTTGTTGTGTTCCTGGCACAAAATGGGCCATTCAGAAGACCAAGGATATTACCTCCACCCAGTGACTTTCATTACCATAGAATGCAATCAAAGTATTGTAGAGTTTGGCTATTCTGGACATCAGCGAAAAACAATTATCATACAGTTTCACTCATACGTAGAATATAAGAAGTAGTGCAGAGGATCATAGGGGAAGGAAGGGAAAACTGAATGGGAAGAAATCAAAGAGGGGGACAAAGCATGAGAGACTCTTAACTCTGGGAAACAAACTGAGGGTTGCAGAAGGGGAGGTGGGCAGGGGGATGGGGTCACTAGGTGAAGAGCATTAAGGTGGGCATGTGATATGATGAGCACTGGGCTTTCTATGCCACTGCTGAATCATTGAACACTACATCTGAAACTAATGCTGTACTACTATATGTTGGCTAACTGAATTTAAATAAGAAAACAGAAACAAAGACAAGAAAACCCGCAAAAGACAAAAATAAAAAAACAAAACAAAACAGAAGTATCCTAGAGGCCTGGAAGATATGAAATCTGTTTTCAGGCAGCAAGATGGCCAAAGACAACATAAAGTCTTACACATTTGTGGAGATGACACATGGGTTATCGGCAGCAATGATACTATAACATATGTCCAGGGGACAGGAAGTCAGTGCACGGACAGAAGCAGCAGGAGGGGGGCTCAGAGCGAAGAGTCATAGACAGGAGGGAACCCCGTCACCTGCCTGGCAGGGCTGACTCAGGTGTCAGGAGGACCAGAAGCAACACCGAGATCTTGAGTGGCCGCACATTCCTACCAGAGTACCAGCCCCAGAGAAATAAGATGTGTAGTTCAACAAACCATACCATAATATTTGCTCTTATGTAAATCCGTTTAATGAACAGCCAGAAAATGATTTGCTGTTAAACAATGTTACAGCCACTGCCACTGGCCTGTTTGTGCCCTGTCTGTTTATGGCATCACCACGTCACACCGGGCGAGCCTCTCAGGGGGTCTGCTCACTCAGTGGCAGGAGTGGGGCGTTCCCTTTTCACAAGTACAGCACTTTTGCAGACCTTAAACAGACATCTACGTTGAAATGTTTGGGTTAAACTGTAATGAGAGAAAAATAAAACCCCTTTTCACTCTTGATGAGGAGCTTTCTCTTCCAAAAATTGAAGACGGGAGGGTAGTTGGGAAGTGAAGGACAAATACGAATTTTCTACAAAGTTGTGCTTATTTTACTGAGAAGAACAGTTTTTTTTTTCTTCTCTTACAAGATATGACACATAAGAATGTTGACTTTTCTGGAGATCATGTAATATAATGCCTAAGCGACATTTTTCTTTGTGAATGTTTACTTCTTTGCAGAAATAGCCATGGAAAATGCCCGGCACAGAATATCAATTTTCTGAGGTGCCCAAATGGAGCAGGTTGTGAAGACCAGGTTGGATTATTCAAGAATGAAGATTCAATTTGCCCCTTTTGCTTACACCTTTTCTTGCCTTTTGTCCATTTCAATACTCATTAACACCTACATTAAAGGATAGGAAGGTAAAGGAGGTAAAAGAAAATTCTTCACTTTTAGGTGTTAGTAATCTTTAAGGTTATTAATCTTTCAGTAATGATAACTTTGATCAAAGCCATGTCGAACTTTTCCTTTTGTTGGAAAGCTGATGGTTTCTTTCTTTTTTTTTTTTTAGTAAGTTGTATTTCTGTTTGACAATCACTTGTGGTTGGTTATTGCATCACAAAATCAAAGTTATTTTACAGGTTATTGCATCACAAAATTTACAGGTTCATATATCTAACATTATTTATTTCTTAATATGTACATCACACAGATCATTTGTGATCTGTGATTATTTATGCTAAATATTGCCATTATCATGTTATTTTCTGTGTGCTCCAGTTGTTGACTATTTTAGATATTTCTATTTTTCAAAAAAAATGTTCTTTTTGGATTGCATGCTTTGAAATTCTTTTAATAATTACTAGAAATAATAACACCACTGGTTATTTGACACTGAAACAAAAGGAGAGCTAACCATTAAATAGAAAGGTATCATGAGCCACAAATAGGTATGTTTTGATCTTGGTCAGAAGTATCTGACCTGTAAGGAAGAGGTTCTTTTTGGCTGAGTTTTATATTTCTGCAGATTAGGGGCTGCCTTTCTTAGATGCTTCTGCCCCTCACCCGTTGTCCCTTCTAAAATGTTCTATTCTTACTCTTCTAATTAAGTAACATGTGGTAGGAGTGGAGTAAAATATGTTGCTGTGGATGATTTGGCAAAATAATAATTATAATGAATAGTTTTACTGTCAGTGCCAAACAGTATGTTATTTGCAATGAATGCATTATTTAGTCCTCATGAGTGATATAGGAGATTGATATCATTATTGTTTGCATTTTATAGATGAGACAACTGAAGGTTAAGGAAGGTAATTAATTAATCAAGCTGGTGAGTGGTGGGTCCAGAATTTAAACCCAGGCAATGAGATTGCTGAGCACACTCTCTTAGCCACCAGGCCAGAGAGCCTGACATGTATACTGAAGATGGCCACGGCATCCCGTGTGGATGTTGTGACCACAAGGTTTAGAATGAGGTTAAGGTACCTAACTTCAATAAGATTACACGCTTTTGTGGTGAGCACTGTAGCAGTCAGCATAGAGTCCAGGAACAGGAAAGACTTTAGCGGTATTTAAGCAACATTTTACAGAGATGATGCTCTGATTCTACAGGACTGTAGGAAGTAAAGTCTTCTTTGGACTAAATGTCCTTAGAGTGGAAAGTGACCTTTTCAGGTTACCAGATAGTCATGGCCCTTCTACAGAGAATATTATTTTTTTCTGATTGCCTGTTTGCTAAGCCACTTTTCATGTCCAAGTTGGTTTCCAAACTGGATATGCCTCAAAATAGAGAGTGACTGTGTAGATAGCTACTTCTGGATGAAAATAAATGGACACACTGGCTCACAGGTGATCCTATAGTATTTTTTATTTTGCTAATCACCCCAACGGAATGTACCACAGCCAAGTTTCTGGATCGGAGCAGACTGGTGACTCAGTTACAGTCCTTCCCATTTGGGAGACCTTGTTCACAAAGGGGACCCTATCTCCTAGCTTTTGATGTTCCTGCAGTCTGTGGGTACAATAGAACGTGTTTCTAATCTTGCTTTAAAATTTAACAACAACAAAAAATTATCACTTGGAATGTACAGTTTTGGTTTAGGTACTGTTCCAGTGTTGAATGGGGCTCCAGGGCTCATCCAGTGTATCCCAAACCTGCTTTCTACCCTCATATTTCAATTTAAGCCTCTTGTGGGGATGCCCTTTGCCAACTCTTTTGAACAAGCTTAATCTTTTTCATAAAAGAAGCTGGCTATGGTATGATATTTTGGCCTAGAACAGTGGTTCTCAAATTTGGCTACACATTAAAGTAATTCCAGGGAGCTTTTAATAATACTGGTGCCCAGGTCAGCTCTCATACCAAATCAATCAGTATCTCTGGGGATAGAGCTAGTGTTTTCAAAACTCTTCAGTAATTCCAATGTACAGCCAAGTATGAGCAATACTGACCTTGAACAGATAGTGGTATGTCTTAAGTTGAATGGTTATTAGTAACGGCTTTCCCTTCTTATATAGTACAAATTTCTCATTAACCTTCATCATATATTACTTACTCTTATAAGTGGTTGAAATGTGAAATAAACATAATAAAAAGAGAGCTTTAGTCCAATTTTCTAATCCTCATGTTTTTCTTTGTTTGTTTTGCTATTTATTTATTAAATTCACAAATTCACTTGCAAATTTGGCTTTGGAAAATAAATCTGAACGGAACCATAGTAAAGTAAGGGACCTATTTTCCTTTTATGGCTCTAGCATAGTTGTTCTTTATAATTCTGAGAAAGCCATCACAGTGACACTCTGTACCCTAATGCAAATTTGTGCATACATTTTCATAACAATTTAGTGAAATGATAAAATGGTTTATGCATGCATGTTTATATACATATATTGCTGTTCTTTATTGCTCTAATGCATTTTCTATGTTTTTGATATAATTTTTATGGAAAAATCAGGGCAGCCACTTTGTGAAACTCTTAGGTAATAACATTTACATCACTGCATTGGTGAATGGTAACTTCGAGTTATGCAAAGGGGCGGCTCTCTGCATGATGTGAGGATAAGTAATAACTGTTTTGGTTTTGTTTGTGTTTTGTTAGGGTTTAAAATCTTTCTTGAAAAAAAAATGTTGATGCACCCTTTTGTGGGTCTCCTTCTCCTGCTCAATTTAACACACACACACACACACACACACACACACTCATACAGGCAGTCCTTCAGGACTGATTAGGAAGTCCAAGAAACTCATTCAGTGCTTGCCTCCAGTTCACCTCCCACACTGTCTTACTCTGGATTCTAAGAGCTCAGCTCTGAAACACCTCCCCTCAGGGTCCACAGGAACTCTTCATGGGCTGAACCATGGGCTTTCCCACTCCCCCCGTATTTCCTCCTTCTTTGCCAGACTCGGCAGTGTCGCCGTCCTTGGTCTGTCCCATACTGCTCTGTCCTGGCACTCCTCTTCTCCTCTTCTTGCTCTAGACAGGTCATGGTCATCAGCGTAACCCTCTTTCATGAAAGATTTTTCCATCTGGTCAGATGCAGAAAATTGCTATGTAGGAAAACTAAAATTTCCTCTCTAACCCCAACCTTCCTCCAAAACTTCATGCCTGAATTTCGAACCACTTTCTGAAACCAACATTTCCAAAGCTCCTCAGTCCTCTGTGCACCACACATGTCTGAGAATCTTTCTTGAGTTGAGCAAGAAGCGCATCGCATGCATTGACTTACCCTCTCTGTTCTCACGTGTTCATGGTGCATTTGCCAGTGTGTGGGTGCATCTAGATGCAGTGGAGAGGAGAGGAAACGGAGAAATGAACCTAGCCCCATCTCAGTCGCCAGCAGTACATGACGGCACGTTTCTAACCACTCTAAGTTTCATTTTTCTTATGTGAACACTGGGGTTGATTGGGCAAAGGAAACCTGAATGGATAATTCTCATCTTGAACCTACTAATGTGATTTTAGAGAACTGGTGATGATTCCCTGCTTTGAATGCATTCTTATATTATCTTCTCTACCCTATGTAGGCATCTCTCATTTGTCTTCACAAACTAGTGGGCTCAGGGCAATCCTCCCATTAGTTGTGCTGCTCCTCAAACTTCCTTTTGTGACAATATAATTGGTTGAACCTCATACAGAACGTGATACACTCCGAGAGTTCTTAGAAGTATTTTGTTTATTTCCTTCCCGGAAAAGTGCTCACAGAATTGCCTTCTTTACTGGTTTACCCAGAAGATGCCCCTCATTATGACGAGTCTGACTTGGACTCGTGAGGTTAGTCAGCTCTTCCAGAACTATTGCCTTTCTGCCAGACTGTCCACTGCCCTCTTACGCCTCTTTAATTTGCTAAAGTGTTAGCAATTAGCACTGATTTGCTTAACAAGGTGCCAAGCCAGCCACATCAGCCTTCATAAAAAGAGAAACCCAAATGTGGGAAGATCTTTATTTTTCGACTTTTTCACCTTCTTTTGCCAAAATTTGCCACAGGGATTTCTGATCAGCATCTTAAATTGCATGTGAAATTATGTAAGTAATCAGATAACCAGATAACAAATAGGAATTACATGTGCACCAGGAAGGAATAATTAATCTGGGAAACTTAACATTTATTCCATATCAGTGTTCCTCAAGTATTAAAAAGAACAAAAAGAATAATTTTATTATTCTGCGAGGAATACATGGCAATGTGCTTTCCATTTCGAAATAATTAAATAACTCTGCTGATCCCCTTAGGCACGTGGTTATGGACTTCCTAATTATGAATATATTTCTCCCTGGCTGATAGCCAACTTCCCACATGATATTCCTCTTCTTTATTTAATATTTAGTGAGCCTCAGTTATGTACATAACATTATATTTCTAGGAAATTCTCTGGGGTTGCCCCCTTTTTGGGCCAATCCCTTTGCTATGTTTATAGATCTGCACAGACACAGTCTTTAAATTAACTGGCCTATGTAGGGGCCTGTGGGACTCACTATATTGAAGAAAGGCTATTTTCTGTTTATTAATTGATGGTGTGGAGAGGACGAAAAGGCTATCTTGTAGTAAGAGCGAGGGAGCTCAACTGTTAACCGGTCATGCCTCAGGTGTTTACTAAACCTTAGCACTAATGGCCCAGCAGACAATATTGTTTTAATGATTTCATAAGCAGTATTAATAAGGAATTCATTACCAAATAAAACAACAAAACAAAAGAAATATTTCCTGCCTTTCAGTGGACTGATGCTTTAGTGTTTGGTGTGGAGAGGTCATTGAACAATAGGCTCATTGTTTTCAAACTCAACACACAGAAATCTCTCCTCTGGTTTGTTGGTTTTACTGATATAAAAAGATTAGTTTAGGAAGATTAAGTATGGGAGAAATACAGTAATTAAAAATATGATTGTATTCCAAGAGAATACTGAAGAAAGATAAAATTGGCAAAATTCGTAAACACTGTAATGGTAATGTAGAATTAAAGAAATTTATCAAATAACTTTTCATAGTTATTTAATAGTCTGGCTCTCTGGATTAAATTGTTGTCTGTGCTCCCACGTTTTCTACCTACTATATGCCTAACTCCCACAGCTCAGCCCAGGCACATAGATACCCTGCCCCAGTTGCAGAAAAGGTCTTGTGTTTCAGATGGCAAAATACTTAAGTGGAAAAGGGTAAAAAATAATTTTAATTGCCCAGTTATGCAGTTTATTTATATAATAAACCTTCATTCACAGATATAATCTCAAAATGATTGATATCAAGCTCTTATAGAAAGCCAAAGTGAAAGAAGTAATACTTACTAAAATCTTGAAGGCTGTATGGCTGAATCTTGATACTCCACGTCATAGCCATAGATCACGCTACACTTTAGCTCCTGAGTTGATCACAGAGTCGCCTTCACTAGATTATGTTTTAATGTTATTCCCAGAGCTTTTATGGGAGAACACTGCACCTAGACAACTGTATCAAAATCACAAGTGTACTTGCCATAAAAATGTATGGGCTCTGTCCTCTATGTCCTTCCTGGTCGTCCGTATAAAGTCAGGTCTCAGAGGAAAGTGCTAAGAGAACTCACGGTTCTTGAGAGGAACTGGTTTTCTGTCTCCTGTCTGTTAAAGAATTGTGCAAATAATCATCTGTCTTTTCACTTTGGCTGCCAAAAGATCAGAGTAAAATTTTTGAAACTGCGATATAACAATTATGCTTGACCTTTTTATCTGCGTTTATAAAGTCTTCTGTCCCGTGGTTTTGATTTTTCTTTTTCTCCTTTGTCATCATTTTCCTGTAAGCCTTTGAGTAACATGATCTGTGAAGTAGGCAATGTACACATCTCTATTTTTCTGAGGAAGATTTTAGATATATGTTGGTTAAATGATTTATCCAAGATTTCACTATTAAGCTAAGATTTAAAGATGGTTATTTTCATACACAGTCATGTTCCCTTCACATGAAATCACATGAAACCAGGGGCTCTCAGTGGGACGGGGTGAGGGGGGAGTGATCTTGCTCTCCTTGAGACATTTGGGAATGTCTGAAAATAATTTCAGTTGCTGCCACCTGGGGGAGGATTGATACTGGCATCCAATGGGTAAAAGCCAGGGATACTGCTGAATGATCTACAATGTACAGGCCAAATCTCCCCCCTCCAACCCCAAACTGTAAAGAATTGTCCAACTCAAAATGTCAATAGTGTTGAGGTTGAAAGAACCTGCTCTGAGATTCACTCTCTTTAACAGTATTTTTAATATAACTTCTAAGTTGCCATGCCTTCTCTTTCTCGTTTGGAGTTTTCCTTTTAACACCTTTGTCAGGTATCCACATTTTATTAATATTTTTAACCATACTAACTTGTATTACTTAATTTAACTGTGTTTTTCACTTTTCATTTTCTTTAATTCTACTTTAATTATTTCTTTTCTGCGCTAATTTTGCTCCTTAACTCTCAAGATATGTATTTGCTTCATGGTGTACTTTATACATTGTTTAACAAGAAAATAAAATTTTAATGGAAGAATATAAAGTATTTTGGCTCCTGAAATTGAGAACAAAATCTTTGGTGGCACGGATTGCACAAGGCCCTTCTTGTGTAATTCACTAGACGAGGAAACTACTTCTCCAGTGCAGGCCTCCCTGATGGTGATCTTCCAATCAAGTTCATTTTCTTCAATGTTTAATCTCCAAAAGAATTACTTTTGCCTCGTTCCCTCATAAAGAACGTAGATTATTATTATTTTTTAAATGATTTTTTATTATATTATGTTAGTCACCATACAGTACATCCCCGGATTCCGATGTAAAGTTTGATGTTCCATTAGTTGCGTATAACACCCAGTGTACCACACAATACGTGCCCTCCTTACTACCCATCACCAGTCTATCCCATTCCCCCACCCCCCTCCCCTCTGAAGTCCTCAGTTTGTTTCTCATAGTCCATAGTCTCTCATGTTTCATTCCCCCTTCTGATTATCCCCCCTTTCTTTATCCCTTTCTTCCCCTACCGATCATCCTAGTTCTTATAAGAATGTAGATTATTAACAACGACTTCTGGTCTCACTTCTTTTTTTCTCACAGGAAGTCATCTTTCTGAATGAGGCGGTATAAATCTTCAGGGCAGTGCCTTCCCATCTGTGCTCTTCTAAAAGGAGAGGAGAATATTCTGTGTTGAAACTGTAGTAAGCTAAAGCACAGATTGGTTTTAGGTAAAAAGATTATAGAGAGGTAGATAAGGAAAAATTATTTTTTTAAGATGCTGGTTCGGCGAGGACACAATAAGGAAGTCCATGTTTAGAATGGCTATCTGGAAAGTGCTCTTTGAAAAGTGATTTTTAATCTGAGAACTGAGAATTGAGTAGGAACTGTAGGTCTTCTACTGAAGGATGCCAGGAAATGCGTGTCAGGGACCCGTGCGCCAGCCTATGAAGTGGAGACCTTGAGGTGAGAATGCACTTGGTGAAACTAAAAAATGATTTTTGTGACTGGAGCTTGGTGAGGAAGCAATAGGGAACTGTAAGGAGAGGAGAGAGGTTAGCAAGGGCTGGGTCAGAGAGGCGTCTTACAGAGTCTTTATCCTGAATAGTCGTAAGAGCATTATGCAGAGCTGCCTGATGCTCTTAAACAGATCAGTCAGGAAGGAGCGCCTGGCTGGCTCCATCGGTTAAGCAGCTGCCTTTGGCTCTGGTCATGATCCCAGTATCCTGGGATCGAGTCCCATAACGGGCTCCTTGTTCAACAGGGAACCTGCTTCTCCCCTGCCTGCCATTCCCCCTGCTTATGCTTGCACGCGCGCTCTCTCTGTCAAATAAATAAATAAAATCTTAAAAAAAAAAAAGATCAGTCAGGGAATGGACAGATTGAACAGGAGCAAGAGTGAAGTCCGGAGCCAGGACACTATTGCTGCAGCCTGGTGAGAGACCGTGGGGGTTTACACTAGGCAGTGACAGCAGAGATAGTGACATGAACCAAATTGTGGAATTGGTTTGACAGAACTGGACAATGGATTATTGTGATAGCAAAGGAAAGAAAAACATGAGCAGTAACTTCCAAATATCCAAGTGAAGTGACTGGTCGGATGGTGGTGCCACTTACTGATATGGTAAAGACTAGGGTGAGATATACCCAAGAAGATGAAGTGGTCAGTGTGCAGTGGGTTTTATTATGTTTATTATTTTTGTTTGGTTTTTTTTGTTTTGTTTTGTTTTGTTTTTGCCTTTTGGATAGCAAGTGTATAAGTGAAGCTCAAACGAGGCAACTGGACTACAGTTTGTTTGGAGTTTTTGACATATCGGTTTCACTCTAGCCATGGGAATGGATAAGACCCCCTGGAAGAAAGTTTCCAAAAAAGTACCGACAGCTCAGTATGGAGTCTTTAGGAATTCTACTATTTAGAGGCCAAACACAGGAGGAAAGGAGAAAGGGAAAGAAGAGGATAGCCAAAGTACATTATCACTGAAGCCAGTAGCAAGGAGTGAGTAATAAAGTATAATATATTTGAGTAACACAAAACTTTGTAGTGTAAGTCCAGTCCTACAAACAAAGCATCAGACTCTGTGTTGGTTGATCAAATCATCTTCTGGCTTTTAAAATAATATTTATTTGTCTTACTGGTAATAAATTGGTTGGTTGTATAAAAATGAAAGGATACAGCTGGATTTGGGAATAAAAAGGAAAAAATGGATTGCTGTTTAAATAATAATCTCGTAAAATATGTTAGCGAAAACTTACGAACTGAAAGGGAATTATAGGAAGATATTAGTCATAGATTATCACACTATTTATTCACATTTCTTGGTGAATGGAAAGGTTATATGTTGAAAAATGCAGATCCATGTTATTTATGTGTAGGTGCATTACTGAAAATATACACGGCGCTAAACCCACACCTTTTATCTGTAATTTTTAATCCATGGTAGCTCTTCGATATCAAACTAGTCATTCCATATCAATCCTGGCTGATGCTTTGATGTGTTTTTTTTTTTGAAATATACATGATTTGAGTGGAGCTCTACTCCAAAGAGAAATCAGTCTTTTAATGGAAAAGAGCTTTTCTCCCTGTTTAGAGGTAAGTACACGAAAGTCCTAGACTAGTATAGANGCTAGTCATTCCATATCAATCCTGGCTGATGCTTTGATGTGTTTTTTTTTTTTGAAATATACATGATTTGAGTGGAGCTCTACTTCAAAGAGAAATCAGTCTTTTAATGGAAAAGAGCTTTTCTCCCCGTTTAGAGGTAAGTACACGAAAGTCCTAGACTAGTATAGATTTATTTTATTTTATTTTATTTTTAAAGATTTTATTTATTTATGTGACAGAGAGACAGCCAGCGAGAGAGGGAACACAGCAGGGGGAGTGGGAGAGGAAGAAGCAGGCACCCAACGGAGAAGCCCGATGTGGGACTCGATCCCCGAACACCAGGATCACGCCCTGAGCCGAAGGCAGACTCTTAAAGACTGCGCTACCCAGGCGCCCCTAGACTAGTATAGATTTAGACAAAACAAAACAAAACAAAAAACCCACTTCTCAAAGCACCAGAAGATCAGACAGAAGGGTAAACTACCTAAGATTCAAAGTTCTGAATCCTCATCAGCATCCAAGAGAATGACCTTTTTTTACCCACATATTTGAAATTTTTCAATTTTGGTTTGGGAAGAAGGTAGTAAGGCAGGGTTTTCCTGAGTTTGCTTTTTCGTTATGACTTCTGATTATCCTGAGAAGATTGGAGAACAGAAGCTCAAGCATTTGGAAGGCTCTGCAGTTTCACACTCACCTAGGCTGGTGACCCAGGTGAAAGGAGTGTGGGTGATGAGAAGAAACAGAGATTTTAGGAAACATGGACACCATGGTCAGTTCTGAGCTTTGAATGCTCTTGTCCCATTCTTGCTTACAAGGATTATTCTTTCAGTCCCTCAGTGAAAACCCCAAATACCTTAGTCATATTATTTCCTGATCATCAGAGCAAAGTATCTTACTGTTTAGGCAAACAGCACTTAAGCATCGTGGATTATAAAGAATCAATTTTGCTTCTCAAGCAAAAACTATATGAAATTTTTAAACTAACATTTGGGAGTGAATCAAATAGAAGGTTTTTTTTTTTTTTTCTGTGAGACAGAATGATCAGATAAATTATTTAATCATTTAGTTATCTTAATATGTTCCCCTGTATCATGAATTTGTCTATCATATTTTAAAAATTCCTATCATGTGCATAGTTGAAGTAGTTTAAAATAGGGTCATAAAATCCTCCCATTTCAGTCTCATGGAGGTTTAATAAGTGTATTTTGATTTCGACTGAACAGCATAGCGATAGCATCAGAAGAATATCTATATTATTATTTTTTTAAGAATATACTTTAGAAACTAAACTGTTTGGGGCACTGGGGTGGCTCAGTTGGTTAAGCATCTGTCTTCGGCTCAGGTCATGATCCCATGGTCCTGGGACGGAGCCCCGTGTTGGGCTCCCTGCTCTGCGGGGAGTCTGCTACTCCCTCTCCCTCTGCCTGCTGCTCTGCCTGCTTGTGCTCACTTTCTCTCTCTGTCAAATAAAGAAATAAGTAAATAAGTAAGTAAGTAAGTAAATAAATAAAATCTTAAAAAAAAGAAAAAAGAAACTAAAACTGTCCTTATAGAACATGACATTTGCAGGTCTAGTCCAGCAGTTATGTTTGACATACTGGCCCTGCCAGTATAAATAAAACTGCCTGTAGACACCTAAATAGTCCCTGCCCATTTCATTACTCAGGCCCAGAAAACAATTGCAAAAAGGAGAATATAATTATGGTATAAAGATTATATGGAAAATGCAGGGATGCGTATTATCCTAATAATAACAGTATGGGAAGTTTATGTTGGTTATCTTTACTTTACGTTGCCAGTTGCTAGTTTCCTCTGTGGAGAGAGCCAAGTAAGGATGGCTATCTTCCTTTCATACTGCTCACTACAGAAACCAGCAAAATTCACCTTGTTGGCTACATCAAGGAGATCAAATCACTGAAGTTTTGTGGTAATATTAGTCAA